>NC_090439.1:582378040-582683887 GCF_031143425.1 Pleurodeles waltl | reverse complement strand
GTTTTGTGACCGCATTCACGGTCACAAAACAATCATACATCGCACTGCGACTCACAATTAGGAAGTGAACACCCCTTCCTAATTGCGACTCGCAAACCTATTTTGTGATTCAGTAAATAAATTACCGAATCGCAAAATAGGGTTTGTACACACCACAATGATTTTTTCATGTCGCAAATGGCCTGTGAATTGGGCCATTTGCAACAAGACAAAAGCTACGTACATCTGGCCCTTAGTGATCCATTATCAATCAGGCCAGTATTTATATTTAAAGTGAGTCAGCAATCAGATGAGCAGTTCATTCGGAGAGTGGTCTTGGGGTTTTGAGGCAAACTGTGAGTTTCCGTTTTTGAATTGCAACCTTGCAATCTCATTAAAATATATGTTTTAGATCAGGCATTGTGGTTATATGCAGCTGGACCTGATTCTGAGAAAAAAACAATCTGAGTGTTGGAACTGTGAACGTTTGAACCCATATTTGAGGATCCAGCCCATACTGCCTATTCTTGCCTGCCGTCAATAGAGGACAGCAGATTAACCATTCCTCAGAGGACTACTGAACCATCACCCCTCCATAAAGTGACCAGACCCTTCTTAGAACCGAAGCCAGGACCCCACTTAAGCAATACTTCAATGCTTACTTGATGGACACCTTGCCTCTAGGATGATGGCAGCCCCATAGAGAGCAGAGGATGGTTCATATTACAAACATCTCTCAGGAGGAGGAAAGTGACTGCAAGGTGACGGGTCCATGCAGTACAAACCAAGCACGTAAATACAATTATACATATAGAATTTTTTGGTGCAGGCCACGTCCAGGCTGTGCATGTATTCTTTGATTAGATATGTATCTCTACAACTAATTTGAAACAAGGTTTTGCTTACTTTGTTACTCATTATGGAACATTTCTCATTTCGTTCCAGAACTTGACAGATATCCTGAAAAAGCAAAGTGCGGATGAAATTAGAGCTACTCAGCTCCTTGAGGTATTTATGTTTGCAACACATTGACTTACTTATAGTTTTCTTCCTGCAATATCTACAGGTTTCTCTGTGTTTGAAGCGGTTTGCTGTACTGTACCCCATTCAAATTCTAGGAAGCTGTTTTCCGTTTTAGTGAAACAGGATTAAGGATATATATTTAACAACAGGGACCTATCACAAAGGTTTCCTGTACTAAATCCTAAAGAGCAAGATCTTTTGATCATTTGCCACTCTAGTGTACGTCCAGGATGTTTATATTCACCATCACTTGGCATGGCACTGTCTTTCATGCAAGGGCAAAAGGATGTCTTTGCATTCTAAAACACACCCTTTCCACCCCTTGCCATTAATTTTGCCCATTCATTTATACCCCTGTGCATCGCAGCGGCAAAAGCCTATGCTTTGTCATTACATTTTAACCCCTATTTTAAATGCATCGTCATGAGGGCTTAATCTGTGGGGCTTACACCATTGAGGAACATTGATTATGCACGGGAGTTCTTCTGTTCTAGGAAGTTTGATGTCACCCACGGATTCTGTAGCTCAGAATTAGGTTTACCAGCTAGAGGAGTGTAGTTATATGTCATAAGTGCTGGAGGAGGAAGATGTGACTGCCAAAAGGCTACTCTCCTACTAAAAATGAGGCAGAGGAGGTACATGCTACGTGGACATCATTTATGACAACACTGTATGAGAGATGGGTCTCCCCCACCTTGTGACCAACCTGGAGTGGACCGCAAAAGCTTCCCAAACACAGTTTTTGGGTATTGAGTGCAGCAGTATTTTTAATAGGAAAAGGATTTTACTATATTTCTTTTTTTTTTAAACTTTTGATGAAAATTGTGATTTTCAGCAAAGAATGCTGTTGAAAATAATGGTGACCGCTGAATCACAATTTTCATCAAAATTACATTTTTGGACCTCAAAAACATTTGTGACTCTTTTTTCACAGCTCTGGATGCCCCCTAGCACTTCCATGTCATCAGGTAACTCTCATGATGCCTCTTCCACCCCATGGCTGTGGAAATATTTTTTTTCACAGCACCAAACTGGGGATTTAAAAAAAAATAATAATACGGAGCTCCAAGAGGGCCATTAGAAAGCTAACTGAGATTTTCTTCAGCCAATTACATTTGATAAAAAAATGAATATGGTTGACTGGAGTAACAATTTTGTGATTTGCGTTTTAAAACAGCAGAGATATACAAAAATGTTAACCCTTACAAGCCTATCTGGCAACTTGTTTACATGGTTACGTCTCAAAAACTGCTGAACAGATTTACTCTAAACCAATGAAAGCACGCGAGGCACAAGCACAATTTCATCATTCAGGAACTATAATGGGAAAAGACAACTTATTCCATTACACAGACCTTCACCAGAATTGACATGCTCGATCTCAGCTGACTATGCCAAGTGAGTGCCTATTTTACTACAAATCTATGGAGGTGGTGAGAGCGAAGCATAAATTGTGCAAAACAGAAAAGAGAACTCTGGGTAGTTTCCAGGTTTAGGTGGAGACCAGCTCCAGTAAGGAGCACCCTGCAACACCAGCGACACTCTAGATTTGCTCACCTCGAATGCCTGTTTTTCTAGCAAAGTTTTTAAGCATAGGATTGGCACAGTGGCATCCACACCGAGCTAGAAAGCAACAGTCTTTTTTTCATTTGTGCAGCAAAATCTTTAAGCATAGGATTGGCCCAGAGCCATCCTTGCAGAGCTGTAAAATGACAAAAGCCATTCACCACTCCAGGTACAGAATTACAGTTTAGGACTGGTAAAATACCATTTAAGTCAACCTGGAATGAACGAAAGCAAACCCTGACACGTTTCAATGTCATTACATCTCTCCAGAGATGTTTAGCTTTGTCCAGACGCGAGGAAGCACCCAGAATAACTCAAAACAACACCTTTTCAGGGTTAGAGTGATGCATAAATAATGAAAAACAGAAAAGACAGCTCTGGGTAGTTCCCAAGTTTAGGTGGAGAGCAGCTCCAGTGAGGAGCACCCTGCAACACCAGCAACACTCTAGATGTGCTCACCTCAAATGTCTGTTTTTCTAGCAAAGTTTTTAAGCATCGATTGGCCCAGTGCCATCTTGCTGAGTTGTAAAATGACAAAAGCCTTTCAACACTCCAGGCACAGTATTACAGCTTTCGACTGGTAGAATATCATTTAAGCCAACCTGGAATGAGCAAAAGCAACCCCTGACACGTGTTTTGATGTCATTACATCCCTTAAGAGAGGTTTAGCTTTGCCCATACACAAGGGAGCACCGAGGATAAGTCACAACAACACCCTTTCAGGGTTACAGTGATGCATAAATAATGCAAAACAGAAAAGAGAACTTTGGGTAGTTCCCAAGTTTGGGTGGAGAGTAGCTCCACTAAGGAGTACTCTGCAACACCAGCGAACCTCTAGATTTGCTCACCTCAACAGACATTTGAGGTGAGCAATCCTTGAGTGTCGCTGGTGTTTCATGGTGCTCCTTAATGGAGCTGCTCTCCACCTAGACTTGGGAACTACCCAAAGTTCTACTTTTCTGTTTGTGTGCGTGTGTGTGTATATATATATATATATATATATATATATACTGTATATATATATATATATATATATACTCACTTAAGAAACCAAAGGTTACAGGAATTTTATAGCTAGTTTCTGAATTTACTCACACAAAACCAAAGAAATTCAACAGTTACAGTTAGAGATATTTCAGGTAACTATAACTCACAGCCTAAGGTAACTGTAACTCGCGTCCCAGCCATGCAGTTTGTTCCTCAAAAATTTGACTTCTAATGTTTCATTGCTATTTTTGTTCATGTTATAAAAGTTGTCATGAGTGCTGTAGTATCTGGGGTAATTAGCAGTGCATGGTGTGGGTGGGAGTTATAGTTACTTTAGGTCGTGAGTTACAGTTACTTGACTGCTGAATTTCTCAGGTTTTGTGTGATTAAATTCAGAACCTAACTATAATGTCCCTGTAACCTTTGGTTTCTTAAGGGAATTTCTATGCTTTTTTCATTCTATTCCCTAACCATAACATCCCTGTAATCTTTGTTTTGTTCAGTGAATATGTATGTTTTTTTTAACATAAAGTAATTTTTATTACTATACGTTAATCCAACCACCGCCAACCATGGACTTAGGCTGCAGACCAGGCTCTGAGGCCAGTCTCCTAGCCCCCGTCATGTAGGCTCTCATTATTCTAATGAGACTACTGGATTTGAGCGGCAGAATCACCCATGGTGTGGGAGACTAAGTCTAACCCACTGTGGGTGACACCTGTCGCTCCAATCTGGGTTTTGCTCTGGCTAACTAGCAGTGCCTCATCTCTACCCACGGATAGGGATGACTGGGCAGCCAAGCGCACGACATACTAGGTTTCTCAGGGAAGCCATGGTCACTCTGGTCTCATCCGTTTCTCTCTGTTACATTTAGTCTCATATATAAATGATAAACAGAGGCAGTGTAGGTTTTAATAATGATTTTAATAAAACAACTGCATCTTAGATAGCAAAGAGTGAATTGCAATAACCAGGATGACACAGCATGACAATATTAAAATTGTGACTAGAAAAGTGAAGCATAAAAGTAACGCTATCATATTGTCACTATGGTCAGTAGAGTAACTCCTACCTAGGCTATGATAGAGCACAACATGTTAAGTTCTAATTCTGCCCTTCAGGTTCCCCTGGGAAGACATCATCCCCCATACCTGAGCAAAGGCCTGCGGTCTGTGTTAGCATCTGTAGCGATGGATTCGTCAATCAGCATACAGTTGTGGTTCTCTGGCTGGACTCTCCCTCTAACGTGCAAGGGACAAGGAAGTGTTTTTATAACAACACAGCTGATGTTCTGAGAAAATGTCCCTAGGTGAAGATGTGTGTTTTCTACGAATTTTGGAGACTAAACTTCTACCACGTTCACCGGCAATGTACCGTGCTATAGCCTTGGAAGAAGCACAGAGTGATCAAGAATGTCTTGTTTGAGAACAGAGTGCTGGCATAGGCAAAAACAGTTAGATAAACAGAAAATAAAACAAGACTGTAAAAGTGGCTATTGTAACAATAATAAAATGAAGCCAAATAAAATATATCTAGGTTAAGGTGCACAGCGGCCTGGTGTGTTAAAATAACGTGCATGGAGCTATGGCTAAAATGGCTACACAACACCCTCCCCTTGTCGGTTGAAGGTGGTTCAAAGCCTAAGAACATATAAAATGACTACAAAAAAGCTCAACCTAAGATATATGTGGACAGGCAATGTCAATTATGACAAGTCGAAGGGACACGTGAGCATGTAGAAGGACAATTTAAAACATGAACATGTGGCATGAAACCAAATTTGAAAAGGTTAAGTTATTTTTGAAAAGTTCCAATCTATTCCGGGACCATAGAGGACAGGAAATCTTCCACTTCGGCTGATGTTAAAGTTGGAAAGTCATCGCCAAGAAGGATCAAGGAGCAGTCGTGTTCCATAGCCTGAGCCTCAGCCAAGGCGGCATTGCGTGTTGTGACCAATTATGAGTCAAGAGCCACATCCTCCAGGAAGGATAACTCATAAGTAGCTTCCCGTACCAAACCCAACCTCAACACGCATGTCCAGTAATGAGCCCTCAGCAAGCACATCAACAGATCAGCGTCCAATGAAAGCAAGCGCTGCGTAGAAAGACAGACTTCCTGTGCGTGTTCGAAAGGACACCAGAGGCACCGAAACACGGGCTGCACACAATGTAAACCGGTCTGAATGACAGAGACCAGCCACATTCCAATTGCTCCAGGAGTGTTGCTCCAAAATACTGCATCATGCGTTCATGACACAGCTGTGCTGATGGGAGCGGTCCATTCCTCCTTGTTGCAGCGGGACAGCCATTGCGCATAAGAAATAGCAACAGCAGAAGGCCAGCTAATACAGCCAAAGTTATTGGAAATCCCCCGAAAATACTAGAAAAAATTGAGTGGATGGCTGATGGTTTTAAACCCAATATGGAGGAGAAGGTGTGAATGAAACCAGAACCAACAGCCTTAAAGAAATGTATGATTCCAGTTGTACTGGATGCATTAAATATCCATCCCATGAGTTCACCAAAGTGTCTCGGAAAGTTTGTACTTAAAAGGGACTGTATTTCTGCTGACGACCTTGCCACTTGAAGTGCGTAGGTCTCACGTGCAGATGTAAGAGCCACATGCTTTTGAAACAATAAAGCCTGGAGTCTGCTCAACTTGTGAAAATTCACATTTGAAGTAGCAATATGAGGCCAAATGTCAGCTACTTCTTTGATCTTAGTGGGGAGAAAAAGTACGTTCCTGCAGCATGTAACGACCTTAGAGACCGAAACTGCATAAACAATTCCGGCTTGCATCCCACAACGGTCTTCACCATTGAAGAGGATATAGCTGTCGTTTGAAAGCACCTGGAGTGTAGGTCTAATCAAGGGGAATGGAACTCCCTTCAGATAACAAGCCAAGTTCTCTGCAGACGCGTTACACGCCCCATGCAAGGACAGATGTTTAAAAACCTTTGAATGGCTGACTGAAGTTTCACATTCACTACCACTAAGAAAGACTTCTTTCATCCCATTGAGACATTAGTATGAGAAGGGAAGCACCCACACCTCATGGATGTAACTATCTCCCAGCCTTTCATATCTGCCTACCGGAATGTGTTTTAAACAGGAGGTGAATTGAAGTGTAGAAATAGGCAGATTGACGACCCTGTGTATTAGCCACTCAGCAGATGGTATTTCAGCCACAGTAAAAGGCAACGTTTCTAATTCTTCAAAGTTTAGCATGACATAAGTTGCTTCTTTCTTAGCCATTAGTTGTTATTGTCACATTAAATTAAAGGAAGAAAATATTTCCCATGTGCTGACATGCTGCCAGGGAACGCAACCCGCCTTCAATGTTTGAAGTGTTCAACCTAACTGCATAATGGACCTTAGCTGACTCTGTCCATGGTGTAAAGAAGACATATCTGTTTGTATAATGTTTATAGCAGAAGAGACAATGTTATTTAACGTGTATATTCGGTCGAACAGGGTATTAATCCCATTATCCACAAAAGCTAATGCTTTTAAAAAAAAAATCCTGGTCTATTTGCCTTAACCGTGCAGCTGCTTCTTGTTGGGAAAGCTTCCAAATTTCATTAAATACTTCATATAAGAAATGCTTTCTGCTGTGTTTTCTGGGGCCTAACAGGAAATCCTGTAAATCAGTATTTTTAGGCAAGAGACTGAGGTGTTCTCTATCCGCATATATTGAGGAAGTTCTTAACCATTGCTGGCATTGTTTCCCAACACTGTATGTTGTAACTATACCCCCATGTTTGGATGATATATAGCGAGGGTCCGGCCCATTAGTTCTAAAACCTCCTGAGGAGTTAATAAAACGTTGGTGACATCCATTGGTATCTACTGGCCACAATAACCACCCGCCAGGACATGACAGTGAAACATTAAATGTACCATTCTGGACCCATTCGTCGAGCTGATCTTCAGTTGCATTTGTATATTTTTGCCATTTATAAAACTATGCAGGGGCAGGTATACTGTGCGTGTTTAATTCCTTAATCTTTGCTAAGCCTAAACAACTTGTCTGTTGTACTGTTTCATTTAGGAATATCATTTGTACAGGTATCAGGCATGCTCTGAATAAAGCTTCCTTCCCCCTTATTTGCCAATGTCTAATTCCCCATACACTTTTCAGATCAATCGACTTCAGCCAATATTCATAGCCTCCTATAGACAACAGGGAAACAAAGGATTCCGAATATATAAATTTCGTATTCGTCAATAGTATATGTACATCTTTAGTAGGTGGCAATTTAAAATAATATAACTCAGCATTTTTTACATTGTGCCCAGAAAAATATGTAAACTTTTCAGAATATGTTTTGGAACTCCCTTGTGGTGGAGTCGGACAATGTTCCCATTGTGTATAATTAAAAACTGTTTTGGGGCTGCTCGCTCTATGTATAAAATGGTGCCCATAATAATTATAGCAAAACATATCACCATTATTTTCTTAGATTGAAAAACATCTTTGTTTTCAAGTACAGTATAATACTGCAATTCAGTCATCATAGAATCAACTGTTTTCACATCCCAATCATCAGAAACAATGCCTGTTATTATAATATCATTCATTGATAGTTTGAACACATATGGTATTTGAATAACTTCTGTGGGACTGTATATATCAAATATTACTTTATCCCAAACAATCCCATCAGGAATTGGTATTGCGGAAATGTTCACAAAAGATAAGTCTCTTCAGACCTTGTGTAATGAAAAATGTGGTTTTAGGACCTCATCCACCAGTTCAACTGTTGATTTTTCAGGAAGAAAATGACCATGTATTAATAAAAAAGAAAGTGATAACAAAACCAATCCAAAGTAGGAAAGCTAGTACAATCAAGGAAATCCAAAGATAGTTCCATCGAAAAATAAAATATGTTATTTTAAGCCTGTTCATTAGCTTACGTGTTTTTGACAGTTCAGGTGTTGAAGAGACGAATGAGCCTGAGACGTCATCATTGATGTCGGCAAAATATCCAGAAGCAGTTCGTGCAAAAGCTGGAGTTGTGTTCATTGGTGGAGTTGGCGTTTCTCGTGGTGGCACAGAATAAATAGCACCATCCGTTTGTGTTGAAGTTGTATCGAATCGATCAATCATTTCTGTATTGTTTGATGTTAGTGGAACCAATGCAAGATAATTTTCCACCATCCCCAAGCTCGGAGAGGTGTCAGTGTTGTTGCTTACAACTTGTAGAGGGACTTCTTGACCAGTAGTGAGAGGGATTCGGGAACTACTGGTTGTTTCTCTTGGTCTGCTGTGCAGGATCGGCCACATGGTGTAGTTTGACATTGTCGATAGAGACAAAACGGTTTTCTTTGGCACCTGCCAACAGCAGTAGAATTACAGTTCTGGTACTGTGTATCCCCTAGACTGGGACTGGTGCTCGATAAGAAGGACCAAATCAATTTTTCACAGCAACCTTTTCACGTACTAGATCCCTGATTCTAGAAATCCAGCCGGTAGGCGTTACAGGTACATCCTTGATTCCTGTAGAGGCAGCACTGATAGAAGAATTATCATCACAGAACTGTTGCAATTCCTGTAAGACAGTGACACGTTAATTTATGTCAAAAGGTGTTTCTGCTGCCTCCACGCCAGGACCATCAAGATCTGGAACATACATTTGAGTTCCGAACAGGCACTCATATGAAGTACGACCCCCCAGGGACCTTCTAGGCAGATTGTTAAGTGCTCTCTGAACGCCATACAAGTGATTAAGCCAACTACGACCCAAACCTAAGACTCTGGCTGTTAAGGATTGCTTTAAATCACGGTTTAATGGCTCCACTACACTATTTCCCTTGGGATGAAATGGAGACAAGTACTGGAGTTGGACCCCCAACGAAGCCACGGAGTCCCTGAATGCCCTTGAGGCGAAAGTAGGGCCCTGGTCCGAGTGGAAAGCCACAACTGCATATGTACCGATAAAGACCCGCCAATCTTTAATAACAGTCCAAGCGTCAGCCGAGCATTGTGGCCACACCCATAAAAATCTGGAGCAAGAATCAACAGCAACTAATATATACTTGTATGCACTATCAGGTGTTAGGGGACCGCAATGGTCCAAGTACACACATTGTAATGGTTTATTTGAAATCAAGAGGGGTGTCTGCAGCGGGCGTTTGGCAGTGAAAACTTTGATTTGTTGGCAGATGTCACAGCAAAGGACATACTGCTTGGTCTCTTTATTTGAGGCCTGGCCACCAATAGCGGGCTTGTAAGATTGAAATTGTAGCTGCCACACCAGCATGGGCAGATGCCACCCCTTCATGCGCTGCTTTAAGTAATTGTGATCTTATATCTCTGTTGGGAATATTTCATACCCCTACGCCTGGTATCTTAACCTCAGCGTTCAGCATACCTCCCATTCGGAAGGAATATTTGTCAGGAAATCCTTTTGGATAGGGCGTACCATCCGCCATAGCTGTCACGGCAGCCCATATGTCCGGTTTTGAACTCAAACGAGTTACTGCAGCAACAGCAACCCCAGCCACTGCTGACTTTGCGGCTTCATCAGCCAATGCATTCCCAGCAAGGTGTATTCCAACGCGCTGGTGTCCAAGTGTGTGTACAACATGGACATTTGGTAGCGTCTCTTATAGATCTGCTACTTTTCCCCACAGAACTCTGGTTTTAATGGTGTTGCCTTTAGAATCTCTGAACCCATTCTGGCGCCAGTAGTACAGGTATGCATTGAAGGACTGGACACAATAGTACGAATCACAAACAATCAGCGTTGGCTGTGCAAGATCCGTATGCTCCAGTGCCATCAAAAGAGCTTTTAGCTCTGCCAGTTGTGCTGTGCAACCCCCCTAGGGTTTGCGGAAATGTATGTAGGGGACAAAATGTATTGTCCTCCATATAGCTGCCTATGACAGCGCAAGCAGCAGAATATTGGTGCTTTGTGCCAATTGCAGGTTGTGCAGAGCCATCAGTATACATGACTCTAAGATATTGTTTGATAGGCAGCTTGTCTGCTGGAACTGCGTATTGTAGTTCATACTGCAAAAATTCTTGAGTTTGTAATTTTGGGTCAAAAATGTAGTCTACATCAGTGGCTGTCAAAGACGCGGACCATTGTATCCAGCGTGTATGTAATGCTTTTGCATTTGGAATGCTGGCTTTTGTAACAGCCTCTAGGGCTGGGATTGGAGAAATGACAATAATGCATTTGCCTTGGGCTAGAGGTCTTTCTTTAATGACAGCCATTTGTACAGCAGTGAGGATTTTCTCAGTGGGAGCAAAGCGTTGTTCTGCTGCTGAGTATAAATGTGATTTGTAAGCAATCAGGACTGTTTCACCTTCATGAAATGTCACATAGGTGAAACCGATGGCACCAGCAATTACTCTGATGACCAAGTGTGTTTTGTTGTCCCTTGTGTGTAGATGTTGTGCTGCAGGCATGTCTGTCTGCAGTTCTCTAAGAATGCCTGTATGTTCAATTGTCCAAAATGTACTTGAAAAATCAGGACATATCAAATCATATAAAGGTTTTATACGTGAAGCATAATCTGAATGTAAGTTCTGCCAAAATTTAGGAAATCGTATTTGGAGGTTGTAGTTGTGCGCATTTTTCTAAGAATTGCCGCTTTAGGCTCTTTCCTTCCCTTGATAGCTCATATCCCAGGAACAGGACACTGAGGAAGGCAATTTTTGTTCTTTTGAAGTTGAATTTGTAGCCAAATTCAGCAAATCCAACAACAATGTGGGCTACCCGTCTTAAATGTTGTAGCAATTCATCATCCGTAAGATAAATATCATCTACATAGGACAATGCTTCAGGGTCAATCTCATGCAAAATTGCAGTAACACGAGCAGCAAACAGTCCTGGGCTGTTCTTATACCCCTGAGGTAAACAACATAATTTTTTCTGGGAGCCTAGTGCACTGAAACTTGTTAAGTCTCTACTCTCAGGCGCTATATTCTGGCAGAAGAAACCAATGGAAATATCCAGTGTTGTTTTATATTTTTTACGCTCTATATTGTTTATTAGTGCTGTGCTGTGTGTTTTTTGTATAGCATATGTGCGTGTATGACTGTTTAAGTGTCTGTAGTCTAAGACTATTCTGTATGAATGGTCTGGTTTAGCTACTGGGAGTAATGGATTATTCATTGGTGAGACACAGGGTTCAATTACGCCCTGGTACTCTAATTGTGAGAGTATTTCCCTCACAGATGCTTTTGCATCATGTTTTATTGGATACTGAGGTTGTGGTTGACTTTTAATAGGAA
The DNA here is from genome assembly GCF_031143425.1 of Pleurodeles waltl. Lineage (NCBI taxonomy): Eukaryota > Metazoa > Chordata > Amphibia > Caudata > Salamandridae > Pleurodeles > Pleurodeles waltl. The sequence goes on along the minus strand of NC_090439.1, from coordinate 582,672,088 downwards.
TTACATGGTAGGGGGATTCTTTATCCCATCCTACGTGATTGCGGTATAACGCAGGTGCCTGTGCCAAAGCCCAATCAATGGCATAGGATTCAGCGAGTTCCTCTGGAACGAGGGGCGAGAAAGAATGTTTAATAACGTCTTCTCGATATGGGCAGGTACGGACAAATTCAGGTGGCCAATCTTGTTTGGCCAACAAAACCTCATAAATGTTTACTACGCGATCCCAAAATATTGCGTCTATTATGCGATCCATGTCTCCTTCTAACTGTAGCGTTACTTTATACACCCTATCAGGCGTGGAGACACGCATGTCCGCAGTTTCTACTTGTATAAAGTCATCAGTTGCTTTCACCTCCATATGCTCTAGAAGACTCCGGCGAACTATTGTGACCTCTGCCGCGCTAGTGCCCACTTCCTGTTTTTCAAGAGGACCCTCTTCCTGAGTGACATGTTGGACTGCGACTGCTGCCACCTTTTTCTTTTTGAATTGGGGTTCTTGTTGGGCAGGTTTCTGTTCCTTTTTAACAGAAACCTCCGATGAGCATTGTGATTCCTGTCTCGGTTTCACATACTCTGATCTTCGCTCTGATCGCCCGCCTCTCTCATTTCGTTTTTCCGATGAGTCCTGAAAGGAACGAGATTTGCGTATCAGTATATTGATATTTATCAGGCGTTTTTATATTATCTCTCTTTCTGAGATTATGGGGGTCATTCCTACCCTGGCGGTCCGAGACCGCCAGGGTAGGGGACCGCGGATGCACCGCCAACAGGCTGGCGGTGCATCCAGGCCCATTCTGACCGCGGCGGTAAAGCCGCGGTCAGAAAAGGGAAACCGGCGGTTTCCCGCCGGTTTTCCCCTGGGCTGCAGAATCCTCCATGGCGGCGCTGCAGGCAGCGCCGCCATGGGGATTCTGACCCCCTTCCCGCCAGCCTGGTTCTGGCGGTTTTGACCGCCAGAACCAGGCTGGCGGTAACAGGTGTCGTGGGGCCCCTTCGGGGCCCCTGCAGTGCCCATGCCGCCCGCCAAGCATAGAATCACCCCCTATATCTATTCTGTGGGGTATCCATACGTGGAGATTCTACCCTCTCTTTTTTAGGAGTTTGTTGTTTTTTATCCCAGCATTTCTTATTACCCTCAGGAGCTTGCTGGAAAAATCTTTATTAGATTTGCCCTGAAATTGTGGTTTAGTTGGTTCGGCCCCTAAACTATCTTGACCAATGCTAGAGTAGGTCTCTGCGATAATCTTAGGCAGCTCACGTTCCTGTTGAGGAATGTCACAGAGCCGCATGCGCACTGCTAGTGCGACTGCTTCGCCTTTAAGTTTACATAAAATAATTGAGGTTACTGTGGCAAAATTGCCCCTTAGTTGCATCCCCAAGTCCTGGGCCGGCGCAGCCCCATATTCATCTTAAATTTGTTTCAACACTTCCGGCAAATTGGCAAGTGTCGGTGTACTGTGTGCGGTTGTATAGAGCGCGGCAAATACTGTGCCCCAAGTATTACAGTTATCTACTGTAGGGACCATCCCAAATGGCAAGCACATCCTTAGAATTCTATGTTTATCCTGAGATCCCGTATAGGGAAATACTGCTTCTGATTAATACAACTACCTGTGGATTCCTCACCTATTGAATACTCCCATTGCGCCAGCATTCGACGGAAATCTTCTTCCTAGCTTCTGCACGTCGACGAGGACGTCACAATTGCCCATGCGACGCCGTCTGAAGTCATACAGGCAATAAGAGGTCCTCGCCGACGTGCCGACGTCAGTTCCCTTTTTTCCGTGCCATTCGAAATGGTTATCTTCGAGGGAGCTACTGTTGCTGCTCGACGTGGTTACAGTGTTTTTTTTGTGGCTATTTTTGCTTTGAGACATTACAATGTCGCAAAGAAAGTCAGGATTCAAGCCCTGCTGAGAGTGCGGAGGAAAAATGTCGGTTACGGATTCACATTCTGACTGTTTGTGGTGTCTTAGTTCCGACCACGACGTTGACAAGTGCGATTCTTGTCAACATATGAATCCAAAGGCCTTGAAAGAACGTGAGGCCAAACTTTTTCTTGTGAAGTCAAAGAAGAAGGAGAAGAGACATCACCGAAAGTCGTCTTCACCGAAGTCGCATCGGCATCATCGGGACTCCCGGCGTCATCGAGAATCTCGACGCCGGTCGAGTAAGGAGAGGTCTCGATCGAGGTCACCATCGACTCGACGTCGAAAGACTTGGGAAGTTAGTCCCACCGTCTCCCCCCAGCCGCCAACGCCGTTGCCATCTCCGACTTCACCGACTTCACCAATGTAATCGGTTAATCCTCCTTCGGTGTTCGAGGTTCCACAGCCTCAGGTGTTTTCTCCGTCCATGCAGACGTCGGGACCGGTGTCGATGTCGCCTTCGAAAGAGGCACCTCAGTACCCGGCTTTCCCAGCCCCTGGAGCTGATAGTACTGCATTCTTGAATGCGATGTTCTCCATCTTCCAACAGATGGCTCCAGGTGGTGGACCTGCTGGTCCGTCAGGCCCTTTGGCCTTCAACATGGGTGCTCCGGCTCCACTTCGACCGGCACCCTTCATGCCCTTTCTTCCCTTGAGAAACGTGGGCTCAGCGCCGGTATCGGCGCCTGTGGCTTCGGCTCCTGTGGCTTTGACGTCTCAGCCAGCGACGCCGACTAGACCTCCACCGACTCTGGAACAGTCTTCAGTCCGTCCTGCTCTACATTCGGCGCTGAAGAAAACCATGGCGCCGTTAGATCCGGCGTCTGACGGATCCGAGGATCGGCGTCAAGCTTCGACATCTGCTGACGCCATGTCGACGCCGAGGATAGAGGAGTGACTGCATTCGAGGAGGCTTGCTCTTCGCCTCCTTGAAGAGCAAGAATACCGGAGACAGGCATTGGAGGAAGGGGAGAATGAGGACTCTTGTGAAGGTCTCCATGGCTTGGACACTGCTCGTGGTCTGGACACCTCTCCTCAATGGGACTTGTCATCTCCTGGGGAGTACACAGAGGAGGCAGCAACTTTTCATTCAGTCATTAGAAAGGCGGCTGACTTTTTGGACCTCCCTTTGTCGGTGTCTGAGACCAAGCCAAACATCTTGACAGAAGTGTTGCACCCTGCCTCAACAACTGCAGAGCCACTTTTGCCTTTTAATGAGGCACTACTGGACACCATTATGGAAGTCTGGAAGAAGCCGGTGTCATCTTCAGCGGTGAATAGATCTGTGGCTCGGAGATATCGGGTTGCACCGGCTGACCCAGGCTTTCTTTCCAGGCATCCAACACCTGAAAGCCTGGTGGTTCAGGCTTCTTGCTCAGCTAGATCTGCTCCTGGGTCCTTTCCAGCTGTGCCCTCGGATAGAGACTCTAAAAAGATGGACATGTCATCGAAGAAGGTTTTCTCGTCATGTAGCATGGCTTTGAAATCCACCAATGCTACGTGCATCTTAGGGAGATACATTTACGCCCTGATGGACAAGATTAAGTCAACTCACACTGAGGTTCCTCAAGAATTATTGAGCCTGTTTTCTGATGCTCAGGCAGCAGCAACCCAGGTTATTCAATCTGGGTTGGATACATCTGACTCTGTTGCTAGAGCTATGGGTACTGCTGTGGCTACGAGGAGGCCTGGCTTCATAGCTCTGGTTTTTCCTCTGATGTACAATCGACCCTTTTGGACCTTCCTTTTGATGGCGACAAGCTTTTCGCGCCAAGGCGGATTCGGCTTTAGAAAGGTTCAAGGAGAGTAGGGCCACTGCCAAGTCGTTGGGCTTGCAAGCCTCTTCTTCTGCTTCCTCCAGATTTTTTAGGAGGTTTCGAGGATTTGGTTGTGGTTCCTCCTCCTCCTTTCGAGGAAAATTCCAGCAACCCACCTCTGCTCTCTCCTATAGATCTTTCAGAGGGAGGGGTAGGGTCCGCACCAGGGGAGCCACTCAGCAGCACTCTGCCTCTTCCTCATCTTCTGGAGGGGTGCAGCATGGGAAGCAGCCTTAGGCTTCCGCCAATTCCTTCTCACTCCACTCCTGTAGGGGGTAGGTTACTGAATTTTCTCCACAAGTGGGAGGTCATAACATCGGACTCCTGGGTTACCAGCATTGTGGGAAAAGGCTTTGCCCTACCCTTTCGGGAGTTTCTGCCCCCCATCCCGCCCCGTCCCTCCTACTGTTCAGAAGAACACCTCCTGTTACTAGAACAGGAGGTTAAAGTCCTCCTTTCAAAGGGTGCGGTGGAGTTGGTTCCAGAGCAGGAAAGGGGTCAGAGTTGTTACTCGAGATACTTCCTGATCCCCAAGAAGGATGGTCGATTGAGGCCAATCCTGGACCTGAGGATCTTGAATTGGTTCCTCAAACAGGAGAAGTTCAAGATGCTGACCCTAGCTCAGGTGCTTTTGGCGCTGAACGATGGTGATTGGGTGGTGTCTGTCGACTTGCAGGATGCTTACTTTCATATCCCGATACTCAAGTCGCACATTATCAGTTTGCGGTCCTCCCATTTGGTCTTACTTCAGCACCCCGAGTCTTCACAAAGGTGATGTCGGTGGTTGCAGCGGAGCTCAGAAGGAAGGGGATAGCAGTTTTTCCTTATCTGGACGACTGGTTGATCAAAGCCAAGTCTCCGGAGCTCGTGCTGCATCACCTTCAGTCGACAACCCAGTTGTTGTTCGACCTGGGTTTTTCAGTGAATGTACCCAAATCTCACCTAGAGCCCTCTCAGCGCCTCCTGTTCTTAGGGGCAGTACTGGATACAACATTGAATTGCGCCTTTCCTCCGCCTCAGCGGATTTAGGGCATTCAGGCGTTGGTTCCAATGTTCCAAAGTGGAGCGGTCATTCCGGTCCTCAAGGTCCTACGCCTGCTCGGTCTGTTTGCTTCTTGCATTCTGCTGATCACACACGCTCGCTGGCACATGAGGGCTCTTCAGTGGTGCCTCCGGAAGCAGTGGCCTCAACACAAAGGGGATCTCGAAGGATCAGTGAGGATCTCCGGGGACGCTGCTGCAGATTTAAAATGGTGGATTGCGGATGGCAATCTTTCTCAAGGAAGGCCGTTCTCGAAACCTCCACCGGTGACCACAGTAATACCGGATGCTTCCACTCTAGGGTGGGGAGCTCATCTGGGGGACCTGGAGATCAAAGGTCTTTGGTCTCCAGTAGAACGGATGTTTCATATAAATCTGTTGGAGTTGCGGGCTGTACGTCTTGCACTCAAGGCCTTCCTCCCGTCCCTTCGCGGTCAGTCGGTTCAGGTCCTGACGGACAATACTACCGCGATGTGGTATATAAACAAGCAGGGAGGAGTAGGGTCGTACCTTCTCTGCAGAGAAGCTCTACGGCTTTGGTCCTGGGCAAAGGACCATCAGATTTGTTTGGTAGCAAATCATCTGTCCGGAGTCTTGAACATGCGTGCGGATTCTCTCAGTCGCCGTTTCTCGACCGATCACGAGTGGCGTCTCCATCCGGATCAAGTCCGTCTAATCTTCCAGATGTGGGGGTTTCCTCGGATAGATCTGTTTGCCACCTGGGAGAATTCGCACTGCCCATTATTCTGCAGCCTCCAGTATCCGGTACAAGGGGCGTTGGGGGACGCGTTTCAGATGACCTGGTGCAACCAGTTGCTTTACGCGTTTCCCCCCATACCCTTGATTCCTCGAGTTTTGAGGAAAATTCGCCAAGACCGGGCCCAAGTCATCTTAATAGATCCGGATTGGCCAAAAAGGGTATGGTACACGGACCTTCTCCAACTCTCACTATGCCCTCCGCTCCGTCTCCCTCTCAGGGCAGACCTCCTCTTGCAGTCGCAGGGGCAGGTTTTACACCCCCACCTCCAGAACCTGCACCTTCATGCCTGGAGATTGAACGGGGCAACCTGAGTTCCTTTTCTCTCCCGCCTGATGTAGTGGATGTTATCTTATCGGCCAGGCGACACTCCACTAAATCTATCTACGCTAATAGGTGGGCTAAATTTGTGATTTGGTGTGGAGAGAGGCAAATTGATCCCTTACGTGCTCACTTATAAGATATCTTATCTTTTGCATTGTCTCTGGCACAGAGGGGTTGTTCAGTGGCTACGGTTAAGGGATACTTGCCTGCCCTGTCAGCCTTTCTATGTCTTCCAGACCAGCCTTCTCTATTCAAGTCCCTTATAGTACTTAGATTTTTTAAAGGTCTTATTAACACATTTCCTCCCACTCCTTTCATTATGCCTCAGTGGGATTTAAACTTGGTTCTGACTTTTCTTATGGGTTCCCCGTTTGAGCCTATGCATTCTTGCCCCTTAAGGTTATTGGTCCTAAAGACGGTTTTCCTGGTTGCAATTACTTCTGCAAGGAGAGTGAGTGAGCTGCAGGCTCTATCTGTAAAACCCCCTTACACATCTTTTTATGGGGATAAGGTGGTGTTGAGGACCAAGGCTGCTTTCCTACCAAAGGTTGATTCACCCTTTCATATGGCCCAAACGATTACTCTTTCCACGTTTTATCCTCCACCTCATCCTTCAAAAGAAGAAGAGAGACTACACCGCTTAGACCCAAGGAGAGCGCTAAGCTTTTATGTGGACAGAACGAAGGATTTCAGGCTGGAGGATCAGCTCTTCATCGGGTACGTGGGAAAGAGGAGAGGAAAGGCAGTCCACAAGAGAACACTCTCCAGGTGGGTCATTCTTTGCATTAAAATGTGTTACTCTTTAGCAAAGAAAGTACCCCCTGATGGTATAAGAGCTCATTCCACCAGAGCTAAGTCGGCCTCTTCGGCCTTGGCTAGAGGTGTTCCTGTGGTTGACATCTGCAAGGCCGCAACCTGGTCATCCCTCCACACTTTTGCGAAGCATTACTGCTTGGACTCTGAGGTTCGGAGGGATGGCCATTTTGCACGGTCAGTGCTGCAGGATTTCTTGGTTTGACCATTCAGGCACCCACCACTGAGAGCGGTACTGCTTTGGGACTCTATTCAATAGGTGAGGAATCCACAGGTAGTTGTATCCATCAGAAGAACGAGTTACTTACCTTCGGTAACGACTTTTCTGGTGGATACATTAGCTACCTGTGGATTCCTCACAGTCCCACCCGCCTCCCCGTTGCCGGTCTGGTCTAACCAAGCTGTTCTTGGGTGTGCTCCTCTTGGTTTTTGAGGACTTGTACATATACTGTATATATATATATAATTATTCGTGTATTCATTTATTTATTTAAAAAAATATATATATATATATATAAATAATATGTTCTTGAAATGATGTATTTATTTTGAATGTCATTAAATATTGCTATTTGTTCATTTATCTCAATGGCCTATTATTCTCAGGCACGTAAAAAATGTTGGTACTGACGTCGGCACGTCGGCGAGGACCTCTTATTGCCTGTATGACGTCAGACGGCGTCACGTGGGCAATTGTGACGTCCTCGTCGACGTGCAGAAGCTAGGAAGAAGATTTCCGTCGAATGTGGGCGCAATGGGAGTATTCAATAGGTGAGGAATCCACAGGTAGCTAATGTATCCACCAGAAAAGTCGTTACCGAAGGTAAGTAACTCGTTCTTCCAGCACATTTATTTTTTGTGCTAACCAAAACGGAGTTTCCTCTCTGCTTGGTGGGTACGTTACCCATGATCAAATGTACAGTCGTACGGTTTATACCCTACATGACTGCATGTGGTTGTGCTGGAGCAGCACGTGCTGGGTTTGTATTTAATGTTTGCATCACAAATTGTACTAATCGTCTATATGTCGCTGTTAAAAGGTATATAAGCGACAAACCTCAGCTACTGCCAAAGTTGCACTGCAGGATGTGGTGTATAGGTGGCCTATAAAGTCCAGTATTCTAATGAGACTACTGGATTTTGAGCGGAAGAATCGCCCACGGTGTGAGAGACTAAGTCTAACCCACTGTGGGTGACACCTGTCGCTCCAATCCAGGTTTTGCTCTGGCTAACTAGCAGTGCCTCATCTCTACCCAAGGATAGGGATGACTGGGCAGCCGAGCGCATGACATTCTAGGTTTCTCAGGGAAGCCGTGGTCACTCTGGTCTCATCCATTTCTCTCTGTTACATTTAGTCTCATATATAAATGATAAACAGAGGCAGTATAGGCTTTAATAATTACTTTATTAAAACAACTGCATCTTGGATAGCAAAGAGTGAGCTGCAATAACCAGGACGACACAGCATGACAATATTAAAATTGTGACTAGAAAAGTGAAGCATAAAAATAACGCTATAATATTGTCACTATGGTTAGTAGACTAACTCCTACCTAGGCTATGATAGAGCACAGCATGTTAAGTTCTAATTCTGCCCTTCAGGTTCCCCTGGGAAGACATCATCTCCCATACCTGAGCAAAGGCCTGCGGTCTGCGTTAGCATCTGTAGCAACGCATTAGTCAATCAGCATACAGTCGTTGTTCTCTGGCTGGAATCTCCCTCTAACATGCAAGGAACAAGGAAGTGTTTTATAACAACACATCTGATGTTCTGAGAAAATGTCCCTACGTAAGGATGTGTGTTTTCTACGAATGTTGGAGACTACACTTCTTCCACGTTCACCGGCAATATACCGTGCTTAGCCTTGGAAGAAGCACAGAGTTATCAAGAATGTCTTGTTTGAGAACAGAGTGCTGGCCTAGGCAAAAACAGTTAGATAAACAGAAAATAAAACAAGACAGTAAAAGTGGCTATTGTAACAATAATAAAATGAAGCCGAATAAAATATATCTAGGTTAAGGTGCACAGCGGCCTAGTGTGTTAAAATAACGTGCATGGAGCTATGGCTAAAATGGCCACACGACACCCCTGTGAGTGGCTATGTGAGTCTCTGAGTGGCTCTGTGAGTGGGTAGTTGTCTTTGAATGGATCTGTTAGTGGGTGCGTGAGTCTCTGAGTGGCTCTGTGAGTGGGTGTGTGAGCGTGTAAGTGGGTCTGTGAGTGGGTGCATGAGTGGGTCTGTGAATGGGTGCGTAAGTCTCTGAGTGGGTCTGTGAGTGGGTGAATGAGTGTCTGAGTGGGTTTGTGAATGGGTGTTTGAATCTCTGATTGGGTCTGTGAGCGGGTGCATGAGTGTCTGAGTGAGTGTCTGAGTGGGTGTGCGAGTGTCTGTGTGGGTGTGTCAGTAGTTGTGTGAGTGACTCTGCCACAAGGGAACCTCACCTGCCCTTTTGTCCAACAACAGTCCTCAGCTTTGCATGAAATATCTACCCAAGTGGAGTTCTTTATGCCTCCTTGGGTAAATGTCTTGTATGTATTCTACACTAATATGCATAATGGAGCACAAGGAAATGTCACCAGTGACCTTGTGTGCATTTGACAATGTGATTGTTTCTCATGCATCTTTCTCCAGAATTCTGTGATAACATGAATCCTCCTTTAGAGAGGCCAACGATACTACAAACATGTAAATCTCCACCAAACCAGAGTCTATGTTAAGTAAGTGCTTCTATGTTTTGTGGAGATGTCCTCATGTTCCTCGGAATCAAAAATGCACCATCAAAATGGGTGGGAAATGCACAGAGGAGCCCTTTGGGAAGCTGTCCATCAACCTGGCAAAAAGGGGGAGGACATATGCATACTGCTAGGGTTGATGGTGCGGGACAAGTGCGGCGCAGCTTCCAGGTGATTTGCACATTTGCATACTCGGAATGATTTAAATTGAGAACCATGGAGGAAGGGGATTGCGCGGCCCCACTCCCCTGGCGGTTTTTGGCTTACCTCTATTCAACAGGGGAGGAGGGCCACGTAGCCCCCCACCCTTGGCCTATTTCAGCCCTGAGGACCCAATCCCCTGGTGCATTATTTAACTAGAGGAGGGGGGGCCAGGTGGCCCCCTCCGTTTCATGAATGGGGTCTCAAGGGCCCCATCCTCCGTGACCCAGCCATCTGTCCTGGGTGACCCACTGGGGACCCAGTGTGCAATGTGACTGCGGGGGTAGCCTGAATGCCCCTGTGGTCCCAGCCTGCTTCCTGCGGGAGCCGGCATTGCTTTTTCACACAGGGAGCTGCTAAACATGCAGCTCCCTGTGTGCAAATGCAATTGTTTCCTCTGTTTATCTGCCCACATCTCTGCTGGCAGGGAAACAGAGGAAACCTCTGCTTCCAGCGGGCTAGAGCACTTTGACAGCTCTCGCCCACTGGAAGCAGAGTGTTTGCCCTGACTTGGCGCACCCAGTCAGAGCAAACAGCTATGTCCCAGGGTAGGCTTACTGCATGACATAGCAGGGGCAAGCCATTGAGGTAGCGGTCCCCAGGGCTACTATTTGCACGCCCCCCTCCAATGTTAAACAGTCCTGGGGACAGATCTCTATTCCGAGAGCTATGCCAGATGCCAGAATTCGATGGGGGACAAAAGGGGAGCTAACGACTGAGATCCCAATATGTAGAGTGGTGAGAAAGAGGTGTGTGTTGACCCCTACTCTCTTCCTATTGTTTATCAATGCTTGTATTCCTTACTTATTGGATTGTGACAAGGATGCACCCACAATAGTTGGGGAGAAGACCCCGTGTTTGTTGTTTACAGACAACACCTTGCTATTATCTCAATCTGCTTTTGGGCTTTCTAATTTACTTGTGAAGTTCACGGGTTTTTGTAAAGACCACGGATTGGAAATTAATGCATCTAAAACCAAGAACATGGTATTTGGGAATACAAAACATAAAGTGAAGAAACAGATACTCCTGGATGGGGTAGCTTTAGAAAGAGTTACTAACTTCGATTATCTGGGAATAAAACTGGAGGATTCACATAAATGGCAGGCTTATTTATCGAAGTCGTTTATGAGCTTGAAACAAAAGTCTAGGGGTATACTAAGATGTGCTGCCAGATCCCCCAGGTTTGCCATCACTCCTGGGATGGAAATATATAAAGCCCAAGCGAGGGGGGAAGTCCTATATGGCGCAGAGCTATGGGACATTGTAATCTGGAGGATTTGGAAAGAGCTGAAAACTTTTTTTATTAAAACTTTATTCAAAGTACCTGCAAGTTCCCCCACATTGCCCATCTGGATGGATCTAAATCATTACTCCATTGTGCATTTAGCTGCTTTAAGGCCATTAACGTATTGGATTAGGATTTGGTCCTCTGATATTTTCAACCCATATCGAGCTTGGCTGAGTGTCCTGATGAGCACGCATGCTACTAAAAAAGTCAGGTGGTGCAATCATGTTGAAAAAACTTTTACTAAACTTGGGCTGGGAGCTTACTGGACAGATCCCTCTCACCTCCCGAAAAATGCCATGCAGGTTGTAAGGGATGCGTAATGGCTAAATGTACAAACAGAGAAATTAGCTGAAGTGCCCTTGTTTTTTATCCTATAAATGCCATTATGAGTTTGAGCATTACATGGATTTGATGTTATCTCCTTTAGCATGTGCACTTTATATCAGATTTAGATTAGGGTCGCTCCCTCTACGTACTTTTACCTGCAGATTGACAAAATCTGATAGTCATTCTAACTTTTGCCCAATGGGATGTGGAACTGCCGAATGCACGGCTCATGTTCTTTTCCATTGCCCAGCGTATTCTAAGCAGAGGGCACGCTGGATTATACCACTTTGCAGATCCACGGGTTTTAGGAATCGGTTATTAGCCCTTAGGATTTGTAAAACAAATCCCAATGTGACTGTGGCATTCATATTAGCAAAATTTTTGGAGGCTATCTGGCATATTAGACACAAATCTCCGAACTGTAATTTATAATGCTTTGAATTTGTTGTACGGGGAACTGTATTTTGATAGTTAATACATTTCCGTATAATTTATGAATATCAGTATACTAATGCGAACAGGAGTTGTGTTGTCCTTCAGAAGTTATGGTATTCAATTGGGTTATATTTGACAATTTTATTTATATTATATTGTATTTTATCTCTTTTAGTCAAAGGATATTATGCTATCCTTTTTTTTATTGTATTTATCTAAGTGTTTTGCAAATGTGCTTTTATGGTATTTTTTTACCAAAATAAAGCTGAATTGAATTGAACTATATACATGTGTATGTATATATATATATATATATATATATAATGAAAGGACAAAGGTTAAACTGGAGTTATACATGAGAATGGTAGTAGGTTTTTACCTTATGTTAAAACAACCTTAGCAATTCACTGAAAAAACACTACCATTTACAAACCATAAAGCCAGGAAAATTCACCAGAGGGAACGGGCGGCAGTGGCAGCCTCATGGAAATTCTAGTCCCAGGATTCATTGGGCTGGGTAGAGGAGGCCCGTGCATTGCCCAGCTGTGCCCAATCAGTGTTATAAAGCACCTTCAGCAGTTCTGCTGCGTGTGCCACACCCGTACCAAGGGCAGGCCCGTCCTGCACCTGTCAGCATCAGGAAGCCCCCCCCAGCTTTTTTGTCCTGCATCTTTTGTCTGGCTTTTACTTGCATAATGCCTGCCCATTGCTTGTCACAACATGAGAAGACTGTATTGCATCTTTATGTATCCACTCCATCAGATACAGTGGAAGTTCATTTTAAAGAACAGCTTGTAATCGTCTCTGAAGTTTTTTTTGTGTACCTGCATAGCTGTGTTCTAACTTGAGGAGGATATGTTGTAGCATTGATTTTCCTTTTCTTGTGACGCGCTTGTCTAACCTTTTGACAAGGCTCACCAGACATCAGAACAGCTGCTGGCTGGGAAGCCAGTGCAACTTATGAGTTTCCTTTACCAGAAAATCTAATCATCGGTGGAAAGGGGGAAACCTAAAATATCTGCTCCCACTAAGCTCAGCTCCTCATCTTCATCTCTAGACTGATTCATTCAACGTGCCATGGGGGCTTTGAATAAAGAAACTGAGCATGTGGAACGATGCCTCTCGGGCTCATTGATGGCAGGTATGGAGACTTGTCCTATGCCTCAAAAGGGACTCAGGAATGGAGGCTTTCCCTATTTTGGGTCAGGCTCAACACCTACCCTCACCTCCCCCCACTGAAAATCCTTCTGAGCCTGGTCCAGTCCCAAGCCTGGATACTGCTTCTCCTAGTAATAATGGCTCCCCCTGCAAAGCAGAAAAATTGCCAGGTGCCCCAGAAGCAAGTCTCCTCCTCCACACATCAGCCCAATCATGCAATGGATTTCACTTTCAACCCAAAAACTTTTGACCTATTTCAGAGATCTTTAACAGATAATGTTTGTGCGTGATATCTGACCTGCTCACACCCCTGCAGTCTAGGTTGGGGACAACAGAAGAACTTTTAATGGACTTTAAAACAAAAGGGGTCACCATTTCCACCACAGTATCCACCATGTGTCTACAAGGGGTGGTGGGGGGTGCAACACACTCTTTACCAACTCTTCCTGATCCTGGCATAGGGACTTTGGGGCCATATAACTACCATACCTATAATAATCAGCAGTCTGCTTCCTCACTTCTTCCTTTACATATCCATCCCCAGCCATGTACAAACGATTGGGCATCTGTGACAAAGGGATAGGGGGATAGGAACACCTTTAGGGGGAAGCAATGCACATATCGTTCTCCCAATCATATGCTGGCCATGCAACACAACCCCCCAGCAGGGGCTATTAAATTGGCTGAGTCTTCCATCAAGCCCCCGAACAAAGGTACATCCACTGGAAATCCATCAAGGGCTGTGTGGGTTAGAGCCTTGCATAATGGAGGTGTTGGGCTCCCCAATCAGGACATGATTAGCTTATCCCCCCCCCTTCCTGCCCCTCTGTAGTATTCATGGCTAATGTCCCTCCATTACCGGAGGGATTAGTTGAGTTGCCCATACAATTATGGAACATAGCCATGCGCTGGTTGCATTCCAGATCAATATCTCCAATCTCAGCTGCGGACCAAATTCTGCTAACACGGAGGGTGGGCTGGATAGGACTGTCAAAAAATTACTTGCTGGAGATTGTGTCGTTATAAATTTTAGGCAGTCCAGGTTTGCTTGGAATATCTTACATGACACCTCCTTTACTTCTTTGATGAAGAGCAATGTTTTTTTTCTTCCTCTTGGCTTCTTTTATAGGCATCTATCCTAATCCCCTGTTGTTCCTCCTTCCTGCCCTTTTGCCTGTCCTTCAGTGGATAACCAGGTTAACCACTTACACTTTCAGATAGATAAGACCTTCTGAATGATTTGCAGGCTGTGGACTGATGCCTGGTCGTCAAGGCTACTTCGCAACTGGCCGCCTCACCTGACCCTTTGGTTTTTATCAATCTTCCTCAATGTCACTATATCACGCCTCCATCAGTTGCTGCAGACCAAGCCTTGTCTACTCACTCCCGGGGCTGTAGTAGGGCCCGGGTTAGGAGCCCTAGCTAGGCTGACATAACCATATATGCACTTCAACAAGGTTATAATGGGGTATGTGATAGTGCTTCATGAAACATTGCAGGGCTTAGAAGAATAAAATAGTCGCTCGCAAGTGGCTTTACACCACACTCACTACTCACATAATTTTCATCCAGGACACATGGCAAGATCTTACACATCACTCCTACTAGGCCAAGTGGAGTTAGCATTAGATGGTCTGAATTGACCTCACATGTATGAGGAGCCTGATGTCCCAAGTGCCAAATGAGTTTGATGTGTGTTTAGCTCCTGTTGTGGATAACGACGACCTGGTCTTAGCCTGTGAGCTGATTTCTGCAGCCCTTAATTCCATTTTGGGATATCCAGCAAAACAGGACAGCCTGCCAGACAGGGTGGTTCAATCATGAACGTACTCAAGCCTTACAACAACTGAAGGCAGCTATACATCATGTCCAGAGAGACCACAATTCTGGTAAAAGTCTTAGGAAGCAGTATAATGATCTATTCAGTGCCAGAATGGCAGAGCTAAGGGAAAAGGCACAGCTGAACCTGGTGCAGGCTTTAGAAACCAACAATGGATCCCTTTTTTTTTAATACTGTGGATACACCTTTTTTGAAGAAAGAATCTGGCCCTGTCCTCTCACCACTTGTCCCCTCACAGGGATGTGTTGACCACTTTGAATGGATATTTGCCCCTGCATCTACTAATGAGCTAAAGCATCCATCACTGGCTTTAAATAGTTTGGTCAGGTGTTCCTCCTCTAATAGCATCCCGCCCTTGGTATTTACGCTGGATAAAATCTTGGACGCTATGCATAAGTGGGCTAAAGGGAAAGCCTCCCGGACCTGATGGGGTTCTGGTTTAGGCCGTTATAGGCTTGATAGAGCTGCGGACCCCATTACTTACTCACGTTTTCAAAGTGGCAGCAAAGGGTTTTATTCCCACCTCTTGGGCTAAGTCTGTTATTGTGGCCATATACAAAAAAGGAGATAAAGCAGATCTGAAGTGCTACCGTCCCATCTCCCTCCTGGATTCATCCGTGAAACTTCCGGGCAGGGTTGTCCTTAAGAGATTGGAGTACTGGGCAATTGACAATTTGATCCTGTCGGGGGCCCATGTGGATTCAGTAAGGGACTTGAGATAGTGAATCAATATCTAAATCTCAAACTTTTGATCCGGAAATATACAAGAGCTAAATCAGGATCTCTCTGTACCTTTGTTTTGCAGATCTCATTAGTGCTTTCAATTTAGTGGATCATACAGTACTATGACATACCCTGCTCTCTTATGTGGCTCCTAATGATATTATTGGCCGGCTTGCACAGCTTTATAAAAACCTCTCTGCTACAGTTTAAGTTGGCCCTAAAAGTGAATTGTTGCCTTTCTTTAGAATCAACCGGGTGTTCAACAGGGGTGTGTGCTGGCCCCCTTCTATGTTCCTTGTTTATAAATGGGATTGATGATACTCTATGGTCCTTGCAGGCTGATGCTCCGATTGTTGCCAGCTGCTCGGTACCTGTGCTCCTTTATGCTGATGATGTGATCCTTTTGTTCAGGACTCCTTTGCAGATTTCACGATCTCCAGGAATTTAAAGATTAGTAAGTCCAAGACATTCATAATGACTTGTGGGAAAACCCCTAAGCAGGGAAGATCTTTCTATCTTGAGCACTTCCAGATAGCTAAAGGTACGTCCTTTTGCTACCTGGGAGTCCTCTTTTCTGGTAAGGGCTCCTGGACCAATCGTATCCAGGTTACCTGGCTTAAGATGAAAAGAGTCTGTGAGGGGGTGTTTAGATTTTCCAGTAGTCTTGGCAGTCATCTCATCAAAGAAATTCTCACCATCTATAAAGCAAAGGCTGTTTCTGTTGCAACCTATGGCAGGGGTGTGTGAGTCCACTCACCAAGTAATTCCTTACAGGTAGAGGTAAATGCTTTTTTAAGACATCTGCTGTGTACTGCCCCCTGGATATCGTCTAACAACCTGCACTGGGAAGTTGGGCTGAGCCATCTGGAAGACATTCTGTACTCAAAACCTTGTGGCGCTCAATATGGGCTAAACCTAAGACTGGGCTTACAAACGCATTTATGATGGACTGCCTAACTTTATATCATGTCCTTGATATCCTGTGGCTGTCATCCATCAACAATACTCTTAGGATGGTGTTTGGCTTTCCTGGGCTTTAAGACCCAGCTAAGTTCCTAATGCTGGGGAAATCAGCAATGAAGGCAGCTTTGCTTGAGACAAGAGTACGGAAGAGCGCCTCTGCCCATGAGATGAAATAAACAATGGTGACATATACTTCCTATGTTTTACCCATACTGTTTTATCCCTACTTAACCTGGGTGACAAATCAACAACATCTCTTTGACCTGATTTGACTACGGTTGACTAACACCTCTTTCCCTTACATGAATCAATGGGATATAACAACAGTCCCGTGCTCATGTGATGGAATCTCCAAACAATGCACTCTGCATTTTATGTTTTTTTTTTGTGAGATTTATTTAAATTTAAGGAAGCAATTTTTTAAAACCCATTTTTACTGCACAAACCACCAGGGAACACAAAACTGCTATTGTTTTGTGTATGGTATGGAGTCTCCTGCCATTTGTTTTAATGTCACATCTTTTATTTGTAGAGCAATCCCTTCAAGGAAAAGAATGTCCTAAACATCCCAGATTAGTATTGTTAATCTTAATTGTGCCTGTAGTGCTCATTTAAATAGTCAATTTGTCTGTTGGTGGATTGTATTTTATTGTTTATATTATGTGATTTTATGACCTATGCTGATAGTCCTAAAATAAAGATCTTTGGCTTGACTTGGCACAAGTATAACTTGCACCCCCGGAGATTTCTTATGTCATCAGTGATGTAGTATATATGGTCATAAGCAGTGCATCAGAGTGGTACAAGTTATACTTATGTCATTTACATATATGTATTTCTCTATTTTTTAACATAAAAACGTAAAATATTATTAGGCTATGTTTGCAGCCAACCCCAAGTCCTAAAATGCCAGCTGCAACATTTTTCTTCATGTTGCGGCTGCCAATCATATTATGCAATCCTGCGGGTATCTTGCACAATGGACCAATCAGATTGTGTATTTTGAAGTTTTTTCCTATGGGATTTCCACAAGGGTCCCACAGGAAATAACATCTATGCATTCTAAACTTTAATTTCTCTAAAATGGCTGAACAGAATCACATATCAAGACCCTCCAGAAACACCCCCCCTTTATGCAAGTTTCCTATAACAGAAGTCAGAGGAGCACAGAGGCATGTTTGAAAAGAGTTTGAAGTAGTTACGAAAATAAATCAGCTGAAAATTATATAAAGGAAGGCAAGTTAAAGTGCTTTTCTGCTACTCACCTCAGAACATGGTGGCTTTCTGCCTCAGAGATATTTTTAGCCGAGAAGGCGCTCTTAAATCAATTATTTTACTACTGTGTAGTGAAGTTGAATGTGATCCAAATGTGCCTATTATGAACAGTTTTCACCTTTTATAGAACCACTGCAAACAGAGCTCACTCCCCAGAGTAGTAGCTTCAAGGGGTGCTTGGGGTGTTACAGCCCCCTAATAAATGTATTTTCTTATAAATAGTTGGGTACAGGTGCTTTCAGTTAGGTATTGTGAGATATAAGTAGAATTTCAACAGGTATTTATACATACACACAGACAAAAAAACGTACATACACTGTGTGAAAGCCCTAAAAAATATTGGTTATTTTACAGAATATTGTGTTTCGTCTCTTAGTACTCATATTAAACCACATTCCTCTCCCTCTCCACTGCCCCTTAGGCCTCACTCATGCACACTACTTGTAGTATAATGTATTGAAACATTATATTCCAGCCTGATTGTAAGAAAATCCTCTCTCTTATGCAAAACTTTTCATGCAGCGACCACTCCTTCCAGTCACTCAAGGCCAGTTATAGCGCTAGCACCTGGCTCTCATAATCTTTTTACAGATAGTCATCCACTTCTGAGTAATCAATGAGACATGAGTCAGCAGGTCAGCATGTCATCAGTGATGTGAACAATGATGTCATTGAACATATCATGAGTGATTGGATATGTTGAGGTCATAAGCTGGCCATGGCGAGGGCTCAAGTTCTAGCTCAGGAAACTATAGCTGGTGACTTTCAGTCTTTAAAACGTGACTGTATTACTGACATTTTCACCTAATATAACGTTACATTAACCTTTGGTACTTTCAGTGGATATATGGGTAACAGCTAAGATGGGTATCTTCCATCATACAAAGGTGCATAGTGCTGAGCTGAAGGAGGAATGCCTCTGCTAAAACGAAGGAAAGGAGATTAGAGATGGAGGTTGTATCAGACCAGTATGCTAACCCTTAGCACAGCAGACTACATATCCTGTGGCCAACAAGTAGGGTTGTTGTACGATTGTCTTAAACTTCCAGGTCACTCTGTCTCCGAGCAGAACGTGTCATTCCTTTCTATCATTATGCGCTCATAACCACATTAAATAATTCATTCAAGCTGGCTAGGTCATTATGTAGCTCTTGATACTCTGGACAATGTCTTGTAGAAATGCCTAAAACTCAAGAAAAGTGACTGCATAATCTGCTTCTATTCAGCAAAGCAGCATACTCTCCTAAGGATTGGATGTTAACTGCAGAGGGGGTTCTTGACTAAAGATCAATGAACGCTAGACATTGAGCACCGTGGAACACTACAGCCATGCTAGTTCCACTCTCTTGGTTTTGCCTCTGTATCTACTTTTGGAAACCTATCCTTGCTGTTGCATGGTGCTAAAATACATGTCGCGCTGTCTCCTTCCAGCTAATTATAGGAGGAAGAAGCTCGTGCATTTTATCCAAAGCATTATACTGATGTCCTTCACCGGGGATCTTATATGAGGAAAGGGACAAACGGTTTTAATTACTAGCTGAAAGAGACATTATTTGTTTCACATGAATCATGTTGGTACCAGTGGCAATTTAAAGCAGGCAGATTCTTTGAAAAATATGGGACTATTGAAAAATTCTATTCCGTTGTGGGTGTGGCACTAAACAGCAAACAAGCTCCACAAGCAAAGGACAAGCCTAAACGAAAATATTTGAAAATATTTTTTTAAGTCTTCTCTACGTGCATTGTTGAAATAGATATTCTAAACTAGTCCTGACAAGGCTTGGAAAGCATAAAAGGAGAGTTTATGATTGAAAATCTAAATAGAGAAATGTGCTATTTTTTCATCTGAATGTAATAAAGATAAATTGATGATTCCTCTAAAAATTAGTCACTTATATATGCAGCTGACATACAATATAAAAGTGTTTTATTTTGAGATATAAACTTAATTGGACAATTGAATATGTTGTTATAAATATAGGAGTTATGTTTTTATGAAAAATAAAATATGAAAGTATGCCATAGAAAATTAGTATGGAATACGCGATTGATTCACTACTCCCCAGAACAATATTTATCAGTTTGTGATCGAGAAACCATTATGTATATATCTAGTATCTGAAATAGGAACAATTGTTGGCGATCACAACATTGTGTGACTGTTGTATGGGCATCAGGAGGCAGACAGGGGAAAGTTGGGTCTATTGTCTGAGCTGTCTCAGTGAATCCTGGAAACATAGGCTATAATCCGTGCTTCTCATTTGTTCACATTCTCTGGTCATGGTCATAGTGATTGCTGTAGTTCCCAAGTTGCCAAAACAGCAAGTGCTTTGAAGCAGGTAATCCTATTATGTGTGGTTTCCGTTGACCTCGCATTAAATACAGTTTGACATTTTAAGTTTGTAATTTTGAAATGCTTTTGATTCACGATTTACTTTTATATTACAAAATGTAACAATAATAATTCACTCAAAAACATCTGTAAAAAATGTAATATACAGTGGTTTTGTGTCCTGGTTTTTATAGTGCAGCTGTCACACGAGCCATGTTTTATAAGAAATATAAAGATGTCTTAGAGGCGCCCTTTTAAAAAATTAGCCTTCTTGGACGAGCCTCTTTCAGTCATTGGCTTGAGGCTTTCAGTCACGCCTTGGCTCAGCCCAGTGGAGTATTCATCTCTTACAAAATGGTAGTGGCTGTTTGGGTGTATCCTTTCACCTCCCCTCAAGGGATTTAATTGAATTGCATGAGTGATTACTTCACTTCTATAACCCTCTCTGTCCGCTCGTTCCCATGTGTGCTTATTTAATGTCCCAATTCTATATGTGTTAGCACAATAATCCTAGGCCTATTGGATTTGCCAGTGCCTGTTGTGTGAATTGGTAATCTCATAAAACACAAGGGTCCACTGTTTTTTAAATATATATAGCAAATCCTCTCCAAATACATATTTTTAACTTCAATAAGATTATTGATGGTTAAATATTAGTGAATTTCTTTGTAGTGACAAATAAGATTCTTGCAGGTTGCTGTTGATGTTCTCAATAATTCTCGTGATCTAAATATTTTCTTTCTAAAAACATTGTAAAACATAGGTGCGAAATTCTGCCATCTTAACCAACTTGAAAGACAAACAATTAGAGAGCAAAAGAAGACGACAAGAACTGGCAAAGATGTTGGCAGACATTGAAAATCCTCTGCAGGTGTTGGAAAAGAGCATTCATGAAATGAGGGAATCGCAAAGTGATCTAACGGAGGTATTTCCCGTTTGGGATATTTTAAAAGTACTCTATATTTAGTGATGTATGTCTCTGGAGCTATCTTGCTGAGAAGTAGTGTGCCTGAATGCTGGTCATTAACACATACTGTAGTCAGAGGTGGAGTTGCCCAAGTGGTAAGAAGAGATGAGAGTTGCAATGAATTTGCCTTAAGTGGGCGGTGTGATGCTGCTGTGATCATTAACTCAGCACCATTCCATACACAGGCAGATGCATAATGGGTGGTCATACCACTATATTTATGAGCAAGTGAGGTACGTATAGAGCATTTACAGACTCTAAGTGCATACTCATTGAATCAATAAGACAGAACAAGCATAGGCTAACTTTTAATAAACCTATGAACACGGTTTGTGTGCTGTAAGACCTTGGTTGGATGGAACTTCTCATAGTAGGGTCTTCAACTGATATATTCACCACTGTAAACTCAATATGGGAACCTTGGTGCAAGATCTTTAGTACACAAACACCCACACAACTCATCTGACATGAACCTTTGTGGAGTACCCGAGAATTACCCCATTCTTTCAAAGGCAACAGAGTTGAGTTATGCAAAGATGCAGATGTGCAAAGATGCGTTCCACAAGTTTTTGGAGTTATCTGAAAATCCCCAATTTTTATATGCACGAAAAGTTTGTATGCATTTTTTCGAGCTCATCTGTTATGTGATCATTGGTTAGATGGCCAGTTAACTGCTTTCTAGTATTTGGGTGCTCAGGCTCCTTCTTCATATGCTACGCTTCTCACAGCAGCATGCTGTCGACATCAGGCATTCGTATTTATGGTAAAAAGCCAAAAGGGACTTGTAATATTTCGTTTGTACCCCAGAAACACATCATTGGCATGAAATTTGTTTCAAAGAAATCTCTGATTTCCACACAGAGGTCTACTGCGTGAGTTCTGCGTTATGCATCAAAATAGTACTTAATCACTCTTCTTTTGCACAATGTGACCAGTGAGCTCAGTCCTTGAAATATCCTAATCCAGCATGTGGTATACACAGATGTTTACACTTCTTGTTGAAATGTGTCTGAAACACTGATCTGTGTACGTCTGCCCTTTCTAATTATAAAAGAGCAGGTGGGATTGACCAGGGCGAGACTGGGGAACCAAATCAGCCCAGGCAAAAATGCTGAAGCAAACCCCCCTTTCTTCGTGTTCTTGCACACCCGCTCTCCTCCTATCCATCCTGTCTCTCCTTTTCTCTGCTCTCTCTCTTCTCCCTCTCTGATCAATTTCTTTTCTAACTCCCACGCCCCACTTCCTGTCTCTCTTGAAGTTTCCCTGTGCCTGCTGCAGGTAATCACTGGGATCTGTGGAAAGTGTCAGAGGCACCATGAGTGGCCTGGGGCTTTCAAGACTGGCCTCCAAGGGCTCTAACTCACAAGGGAAATCCCCGGTGAAATAAATGCCTGTCAGCCCTGGAATTGTCCACCTAGACTAGGATGTTTACGTTTCTGGGCATAGATGCTGATAGCATGGCGCATACAAAATAAAGTCCTATAATTATGTGGCAGTCAGAATGGGAAGTTAGAGGTCCATTCGCTTTTAGTGTGGAAACTAATTATACCTAGGTAAACTTTGATTTATTTTATTTATTTCACTGTTTTGTATAATACTAGCAGGTTTCCTTTAAGCTAATTAGCTTGTGCCGTGGATGACCTAATAAGAGAAAAATTAGGATTGCAGTAAGGTAGAAAAGTGCTGCATGATAAAGTTAGATGAATCCTGCTAGATAGTCATCTATGGCTAAAGTTGAGTGTTAAGTTTGGCATACTTTCTGTTTGCTTTACCTAGTTTGTAAGGTGTGCTTCGGATGATATGGTTTCAAAATGTTTGTCATCCACTTTGATGCTGTTTTTGAGGCCAGGGCTCTAACCCACATGCTCATCTGAAGAGTTCTGTTGTTAGTAGTTCCCTACAGACTAGTTAGTGTGTTGTAGCCTCATGGCTGGTGTGACAGTTCCATAGTTTGGGGCCATGCAGCCCCCGTCATAGACTTTTCTTCTTTGTCAGTCCGACAGGTAGAGCTTTTGCTGAATGAAAGTTCCTAGTTGGAGCACTTTGTAAAACCCTTTTGTGAGTGCTTCTCCGACCATTGTTACAGATCACGTTGCTTGATTATTTTATGTGTTGATCTTGTCCCATTCAGATCATGTTGCAATAGCCTAACCCCGCTATGTTAGTTGAATGGTAAGATCTGCTGTTTTTGTATCAGGAGGAATTGCAAGACCTTGTGGATATGTTTTAATTTATGGCCTTTGCTATGCAGGGTTACATTTGTCTTTTTCTTTTTTTTAAATATTTCATAAATCTGTTTTGATATGGTCTTTTACTTATGGCCGCTGAGGCATATTGGGTTTCTTTATGTCTGCATTTGAAAAGCAGTTTAGAAAATGTTTTATAGCTTCCTTGTTCCTTCTTGCAAACTTCATGATTATAAGTGAAAGTTTGACTCTTTTCATTGTTCTGCCCACTCCTGCATCTCTTTACATTTGTTATTAGTCGCTATAACAAAGGACCTTTTTGAATATTGTAATAAGTTGGGTTGCTTTGTTGAGAGCAGCCAAAAAGCCGAAAGTGCCATTCGCAGCTTTCTGGTCATGCGAGTCAAGAAAAAAGTCACAAGTTTAGGCCAACAACAATGGAGCACGGGTCGGGGACAGGGACCATGTTAGTCCCGCTAAAAAGTTACCTTCTCATTCCAGTGCAAGGAGTCCCATTTGCAGTGGAGGGAGCCACAAGAAACAGGGGAAGTGTCACAGACGGCCGTCTATGTAGCACAAAGAGCAGGCCTGGCATCGCAGATGGTCGTTGCTGTAGCACAAAGATCCTTTTGTCATTGCAAATGTTCGGACTGGATCTTTGCTGTGGTGTTCTCTGTGAGCGGTTGATGCTCTAGCGCCAAGAGTCGGGTTGATGGAGCTTTGTGTTGGTGGGCAGTGTGAGCAACAATGATTTGGAACCAAATGGCCCATTCGTGGTCACGAAGAGCTCAAAAACTTCACTTCAGCTCCACTGAGGCCACACCAAGGGCCCAGGACCTCAGGGACACTACTTGATGTCAGGGTCTTGCCCCGGCTGGATCTGGGTACTTGTTTGGGAGCCTGTTAGGTCCCTGGGGCTCTGAACATGATGCCAGCATACTAGCCCTTGGAATCTCTCTGGAAGTCCTGGGTTCAGGTCCAGTCCCTCTGACTCAGGCAGGAGGGCTGCAGGGCAGCAACCCAGCAAGGCAGTGATCCAGCAGAGTGGCCTTCCTTTCAGCAGCACAGCTGGGAGTCTCCACAGTTCCAAAAGTGTACTGGACAGTTTCTTTCTGAGATCCAATATTTATATCAGTTGCCTCCTTTGAAATGGGAAACGCTTCTAGAGGTTTCCCTTTGAACTTTGAAGTGCACAGGTTTCCGGCCTTCACTGTCCTAACTCTAGACTAGCTACAGGGGGTATGCAGCCCTTTGTGTGAAGGCAGGATACAGCCTATGCAACTAAAAGTGGGGCTGTGCCCTGCTCCACCCTCCCATGCTGTCAGTGACGGCACATCCAGGCACACCTAAGGTTTCTATTGTGTGTGGTTGTTTACGAGCAATACACAAAGCCCAATTGTCAGCTACATCTAGTCATGTGACCCAGAGAAAAGCAACAGGCACTAAGGGCATATTTATACTTTTTGACGCACAACTGCGCCAACGCAGTTGTGCGTCAAAAATGTTAACGGCATTCCAAAGCGCCATGCGGGCGCCTTATTTATGGAATGATGTTAGCCGGCGGAGCTGACTGGTGTGCGTAAAAAAAAATGACCCACACCAGGCAGCGCCGGCATAGGAGAAAATGGAGCTTGGGCGTAAAAAAATGGGGCAAGTCAGTCTGAGGCAAAAAATCTGCCTCAACCCGATTAGCGCCATTTTTTTTGACTCCCACCCTCCATTGACATGACTCCTGTCTCAGCAAAGACAGGAGTCATGCCCCCTTGCCCAATGGCCATGCCCAGGGGACTTCTGTCCCCTGGGCATGGTCATTGGGCATAGTGGCATGTAGGGGGGCACAAATCAGGCCCCCCTATGCCACAATAATTTTTTTTTTAAAATACTTACCTGAACTTACCTTAAATTCCCTGGGATGGGTCCCTCCATCCTTGGGCGTCCTCCTGAGGTGGGCAAGGGTGGCAGGGGGTGTCCCTGGGGGCATGGGAGGGCACCTCTGGGCTCCTTCCGAGCCCACAGGTCCCTTAACGCCTGCCCTGACCAGGCGTTAAGAAATGACGCAAAAGCGGCTGGACGTCATTTTTTTTGACCCGCCCACTCCAGTGCGCCATTTTTGCACGGGAGTTTAAATAAGGCGCACATGCCTTGGAGTCATTTTTTAGACGGGAACGCCTACCTTGCATATCATTAACGCAAGGTAGGTGTCCACGCTACAAAATGACGCAAACTCCAAGATCTTTGGCGCTAGACGGGTCTAACGCCAAAGTATAAATATGGAGTTAGCTTTGCGTCGGATTTGCGTAAAAAAAAACGACGCAATTCCGGCGCAAACAGAGTATAAATATGCCCCTAAATGGGTCCTACTTTCAAAAGGTGGCATTTTTAAAATAGTAATTTAAAATCAGACTTTACCATAAGAAATACTTTTTCATTACAATTCTAAAGACACAAAACATAAACTTGGTACCTGTTGGCATTTGGAAATTACAGCTTATTAAATGTAAGATAATTCCAGTGTTATCCTATAGGAGAGGTAGGCCTTGCGAAAGTGAAAAATGAATGTAAGAGTTTTTCACTACCAGGACTTGTAAAACATTAAAGTACATGTCCAACCTTTTAAATACACTCCACCCTGCCCTCTGGGCTGTTCAGGGCCTACCCTAGACGTAACTTACATGTGGGCAGCACAATCAGTGCTGCAGCCATACACGTAGCATTTCATTTATAGGCCCTGGGTACACATGTACTGATTTACTGGGGACTTAAAAGTAAATTAAATATGCCAATTGGGTGTAGCTAATTTTACTATGTTTAGCAAGAGAGCACATTAGCGCTAGTTATCAGTGGTCAAGTACGTAGAGTCCTAGGGCCAACAAAAGTGAATTTAGCAAACATAGGAGGAGCTGACACTGTAGAAAATGCAAAGTCTAACAAATATTTGGCATTTTAGGTTTCAATCAATTTTTTAAAATAATTTTTATTATATTACATGTTATAGCATCAGTTACGCTTTCCCTAGTCAAGCATACATTGTATATAATACTCTCACACCCACCAGTCAGGCATTCCTAAGACCTTTGCTGTAGCCCACATTCTTAGATTTTAAATCTATTGCTTTAGGGGGAGTATCCCCTGTTGGAGGTCTAATAACTTTTTATTCTCATTTTACTGGGAGGAAAGAAAGATCCCTATTTTCTTCTTTCTCTCCTGTGTAGGAGTTAACTGAATTGTATTTGTAAGTAGGATCTAGATTTTTAACATTTATTCAATAAGAATAAGAAACAAAATTCAATATTTTTTACATTTTGCCTACACTTTTGTAAGCCTGGACAAGATTCTGAGAAATAAAATGCACTTGTTCTATGATGGATTCTGGGTTATATTATGACCAGCCTGTGTAACTGACGCCTATATTTAACAGTGCAAACCTGCGAGAGGCTGAAGCCTCAGTCTCGATGTTAGCTGTGACTGAGTTCACACAAGGCCCCAGCTTTCGGACTCACAAAGGTAAATTAGTTTCTCTTAGAAAGACCCAGTTTTCCATTAGAAGCTTAGCGCAAAATAGCAAGGCCTTCCTTGTCGAAAATGGATATGGTATATATGCAATAAATAGACAAAGCTACAAACCCAAAGGAAAACTTAAGTATGTAGGAAAGTACTAGAAAAAAACTGCAATAAAGGTGAAAAAGCATTTTGCATGCATTTGACCTTTTCACCCTATGTTTTCTTGTGTTATCTTTCACATATGATGGTGATGCTTCTACAAATGGTTGGAGATAATAGTCAATGTATGTAGAGGTGTTTTCTAAAAGGGAACCTATGGCCAATACAGTTTGAATACCTGGGGGATTCAATTTGTGTTTATGCAATTTGGGCAGAAGGTAAAGCACAGGGATTTTGGGATGATCACATATCAGAAATAGGTACTCTTCCCACTCAATTAAACCCCTCTCTCTCCACTCTGATAGCATTGTATGGTATCTCACATTTGCTACCTTAACTTCTTCTCTGCTAAACTTCATATAGCAGTTTACATCACCCAGATGTCTTGCCCCTTCAGCCAGATATTGATTTGTATCTAGGACAACTACATTTCCCCATTTATCTGATTGTCTGATCACAATGCTAGTATCCTTTTTTAAACTAGTCAATGCCTTCAGTTGTGGTCCTGACCGGTTGTTTCTCTTCAAGTTATTAGGTCTGTATCTAATCTTTTTCAATTGCTTTGTAAATACCTCAATAGCATCACAATGTATAGCAGGTTAAAAAGTAGATTTGGGCTTGAAAGGGCTACGACATGATTTATCCATCTCCATACCCAACATCTCCAAATTCATGATAGGATCTTCATGTGCTTTAAAACCCTCATGTAAGGTAGTCAGTGTGTGCAAGGTTTTTATGTCCATGTAAATTACTTAATTCCAGACTTCTCTTGGTCTGCTTTTGCTCACTCACTCTATTATGATACAATTTTTTTAATCTGAGTTTTCTAACAATTTGAACAAATCAGTTCTGGTCTGGGTATAATCAAAACCACTAGTTGGGCAGAATGAGAGACCTAGAGACAAGAGTTTATATTCCTCAGGTGACAAAACCCTAGTAGACAAATTTACTACCTTCATTGCACTGGTTTCCGAGCCCTTTATGTCATTCCTATGGGCCTCAAGTCTTCTCTTAAATCTCCTCCTTTTGGCTTTCTGGTTACTTTTGCTTTTCTTTTCAGTCCTCTCCCATTGCCCCTCTGAAAATATGATTCCTTGTGTTTTTTCTGTCCTTCCCTGCTTTAAAAGTTGGAACTGTTTTGAAAAATTAGACCTATTTGCAGCTTTGTCAATTACCAAGCCTTTTGCTAATGTAGATTCTGAATCATCAGAAAAGTTACTGTCTGAAATATCACTTTCATTTTGTTCCCTAGAAGGTAGGTCCTTTTCCCCACCAACCTTGGGCAATTGTCCCATCATATTTTCAGTATACATATGGTCATATTTTTGGTGGAAAGTTAGAATTCTTCCTGCTTGATAATCCTTAAAATCGAGTATACATTTTCTTTGCTTTTTGATGGTGATTTCTTCAAGTTTGAATAGCTTCTTTTCCATATTTTTCATTAACTCCACATAGGCCTCTTGAGATATCACAGTCAGCAACTCAGTATTGCTTTTATCAATGTCCTCCAAAATTTTCACCCTATCCTTAATTGCATATTTAATCGAAATTCTCATCATATTCAGGGAGATGTGTTTGGAGCTTCCCACCCACTCTTCCAACATCTCCAGATTCGAGTCCTCATATGTTGGCACTGTATAGATTCCTAAGCCCCTAGGTACTCTCTCAGTCTCTGTATGCCACTGGAGCGCTTCAACTTCCCACTATTTAGATAGCTCCTTTTTATGTGATTTCTCCAATTTGTCATACATAATTTGTGTTCTCAGGGCAGTCCCTATGTTACTAGGACTTTGCTGATCAAGTTGAGTGCCATCTATCTGGGAAAAAAACTGTTTACTTGATTTTTCTTTGCATCAAGCTTCTAAAGAGGAAGCCATTGCATTCCTGAAATCTCTTCACGGTGTCTTGATAATCAACAGCTAACGAACGTGGTTATGAAGGGACGTAAATCCTCTCATACAGTCCACTCTGCTACTGCAAATT
Organism: Pleurodeles waltl; assembly: GCF_031143425.1. Taxonomy (NCBI): domain Eukaryota; kingdom Metazoa; phylum Chordata; class Amphibia; order Caudata; family Salamandridae; genus Pleurodeles; species Pleurodeles waltl. The sequence goes on along the minus strand of NC_090439.1, from coordinate 582,643,333 downwards.
ACCTCTCTGGACACTACTGTAACTATACATGTTATCTTAGTTCCATGATACAACTAAATATACAACATTCATAAATATACAGGGATCTCATGGGCAAAAAAGTGGAGCCTTAATAGTTTAAACTAGATTGATATATATAATATATCAATCACTTCATTCTGAGTGTATGTTCATATTGTGAACTTACAAGGGAAACATTAAGGGCCTCATTATGACCCTGGCGGTCTTAAGACTACCAGGGTTACAGTGGCGGTCAGACCACTGCCAATGTTTGCAGACAGTGAAAAGCGCGACAGGTGATGGTGCACCCTACGCATCACAACATTGCCGCCTGCTCAATTATGAACTGGCGTCAATTTTGTAGACTGTTTCCCCACTGGGCCAGGTGGTGGGACCCAGTGGGAAACTCGTAATAGGGGCAGCGGGAAGTGGACCTCACTGGCTATATCCTGACCGCGGGACTTCAGCGGACGGCCTTTTCCATCCACCAAAGTCTTAATTAGGGCCTAAGTGTTGTATGTGAGGTCAGCTACGTTGCTCCACTCGTGTCACTGCAGGCTTGGTGCAGGATTTACACACCAGTGATGCAGACATTTGTAAGCTAGATAAAGGTGTTATTAACCTTTCTTACCATTATCCAATGGTCTCCTGATTTGATCATTGGTTTACAAGCAAGGCTTTTGTTGAGTGGTGGTTTTGGTTTGATGGCATGTCAAGTGTTCAGGAGTAGCAAGTTCTTTATTACTCTTCAGAAATTCTGGTGGTTAAGAAGGTGTCTTATTCCTACTGGGAGAGATTTCCGGCTCTTGGATGTCCATATTAAGAAGAGGTCCCACCAGTGCAGGACTTTATGAAATTGATAATCTCAAGAGGAGACCAGTTAACGTCTGAAGAGACGTCTTGGGGTGCTACGTATGGAGTCTGTATTGTATGAAGATCAGCCAAGCATTGCTGAGTGCATTAACGGTCTTGCAACAGGAAACCAGTAACATTGAAAAGTGGAGTGGTTTGATCACTGGTGCAGCAGGTTAAAAAACATTTATGGCAGCTGTATTCTATGTGCACTGGAGTATGAGAGTAGAAAATGTAGTTCTTTCCTGTAGAATCCATTCATTTAACTGAGGAGGAGGAAAACCAAGGTGATGGTGAGATGTACTTTGTGGAGGAACCAAAGAAGCAGGACAGTACAGCTAAAGGCTCTTGTGTATAGAAGGTGGACTTGATTGACCCACAATAGGAAGGAAAGGACATATTTCATAACTACCCCAGTTCCTCAGTTTGTTGGCAGCAGGCCATTATTTGCATGGGATGCAACTTTCTTTAGTGAACATTCCTGTCTTGTAAGAATTGAGCTTGGTTACCTAACATACAGTGATTCACTGCAAGAGGAATGGGTCTAATGCAGGTCTGGAAGATTTCCCAGGATATTCTGAGTATTATGAGCATAGTTGTTAATGAGGGACAGTTTCTCCCAATAGAGCAGGAATACTGAGAGGCAAACATAGATAATCTCCTCATACATAGAGCATCGTCTGCCCAAACTCCTGAAGGAGTAATGTTCCTTTAGTTTGGTTGGACAAGTTCACCAGGGCAGTATGTTATCATGTGTTGATGTTAGTTGGGCCAAGACAGATCTCCATCTGTGGAACAAGAGGATGTTGGTCGCATGTGGTTATCATTTAGCCTAATCTACATGTTGCAGAACAAAACATCTTTAGCATTGGGGTGGGACCTGGAGTACTCACTGATGAGTTTCTTGCGCTTTTGATACCAGTTTAAAAATAAGTAACCTAACAACCTTATTTATTGTTTGGGGCATTCTGTTTTCCTGTTTTATCTGATTAATTGCTTCAAACAGACCATGCATAGACATATAAGATAACAATACCGATTTGTATAAAATAAACCCAACAAGAAACATAACAAAGAATATTTTTCTAAAAGCACAGATTGAAATTAAGGTTAATTATGTTAAACCTTAAATAAAATGAAAAAGGTAAATTGCTATAGTTCATAGACACGCCCATATCTAGGCCATAAACCTCTGCTTTCAGTTTGTGACTTTATAAATATGATCATATTTTTCCAAATTCTTTAGTAATTTCAGATAGTTGTACCATTCCCCAACCAAATTTAAACTTTCTGCCTGTTGACAATTCTTAGCAAACAATAACTGCACCAAAATGTTCCATATGATGTTTTACATGCATCTACATGTTACAATTCAGTTTTCCCTTGGCTAAAGCCCAACATGGCTATTTGTCCATCAAAAGCAATCTCCTTTCACAATTAGAAACCAGAAAAGGTGAAATTGAGAACATAGTCAAATCATATGCTGTTCAGTGCCAGAGATGCTTCTGATCCTTTGTCTATTCATCATGCTTGGTATCTTGTGCCATCTGTTGCCTTATAATACCACTGATACACTTTCAAAATGAGAACCTGAAATTCTAATATGCCCATTGCTTTGGTATACGTGTTACATTTACACAATCAGGGTAACATAAAGAACTACAGGTGATTTGAAACCAGAATTCTCAATTCAGTGGGAGATTTGGCAGGATGAGGTATTGTGTCTCACCTTGTTCAGATTCCTTAAAAATAATCTTGAGTGTTTTCTTAAACTCCAGACGCTTGACTATTCCATGGAAAATAGTCAGCCAGCATCAAACCTGCTTTTTGCAAATAATGATGCACTGCTTGCCCAAATCATTAGTATAGTTATCGATATGGGAAAACAAAAATGTAGACTCTCTCCAAACTCTTCCTGACTCTTTACAGATGCAGTTCTTTGCAAAGGATGCTTTTTTTGAGAAATTTGGGAATGTTACTGTGACGGGTTGATTGGCGATCACCCGCACACTTCCAGGTCCTGTACTGACTCTGCCCCTGGGGACCGTTGCCTGACCCGCCTCCCGTCCCGTGATTGGTGGGACTCTCAGGATTGGCGGGCCGCCGCCAGGTTAAATTTGCCTCCGACAGCACTGGCGGGTATCGATGGTGTGGAGGAAGCAGACGGACGATCACAAGAGGAGAAAAGAATCAGGCTACCGGAGGTCACCAAAGAGGAAGAAGGACGGCGCTTCGAGACCCGGACCCAACAACTGCCGAATGCAGCTCGGAGAAACCAGCCGGAGACGTCTGACAGGTCCCGCGGGAGCAGGCAGCCGGGAGGACGAAACGCTAATGACTGCCACGCATCTGGAGAAGCAGGGCGAACCAAGGTGCGTGGGATTACATACCTGAGTGGGGAAAAGAGAGAGAAAGAGAGCGAGAGTGAGAGAGATGTATGAAAGGGGTAGAGGGGGGGAGAAGAAAAGGTGGAGAGGAACAAGGGAATAAAAAAGGGAGGGGGGGACAACAGAGCACCGACACCCTCTCGCATTGAGCACACTGAAACACTTTTGTATTTAGACTAAGGCACTTGAAAGGCACTGCACCTAAGAAACTATAGAAGGCACAACGGAAGAAGGGAAAAGACATTAACCCACTGAAAAGGCCAGAAGACCGGTTTCAGAACAGAAGTACAAAGAGAGACAGCAAGCAAAAGAGAGACAGTGATATCATAGCCGTTGTAAAAAGTGAAGTAAAACAGGCAGAGACTAGAAAGAGAAAGGAAAGATCAAAACCCCAAAAGTGATCCTTCCACTTACCCTATGTCCTCTGTTCTCTTCACATGTACCTCCCGGGACACCTGTACACCAAGGAAACAAAAGAGAGAGAAGAGTGAGAGCGACCACAACAAGAAATCACCCACCACCCAAAGGAGAAAACATTTAAAACTTACCTGCACCATACCTCACCGACTATCCTCTTGTTCTAATAAAACACTGGTACACCTGACCAACGCCTTTGAGTATTCCTTCCACACGGGAACCGATCACAGTTATGTTTGTGATTGTTTTAGACATTAGACAATCCATTTCTCCTACATGGTAACATTCCATTACCCCACCCCCATCTATGAGCATACATGCCTTACTCAGTTTAAGGCAAGATTTGATGTTCAGTTAATGAGTTTAGTAACCTCTATAATATATTTTGAGAAACTCTTGTATACCCTATATATTAAGGACACATTTGCCTCATTTGCAGGTAGCAGGTACCTAATTATTTCTTTCAGATAGTCCAATCTGCCTTGGTGTAATACCAAACTACTAATTTAAAGTTATATAAAGAGCATCCTAGATGTAGTATAGCATAGTTTCCCTAAATTTAAAAAAGGCTTATTCCCTGCCCCACCCCCAAGAACAAAGACTGAATATTTTGCTGCACCCACATTCTATAATTGGAAACAGGTATATATTCTGGTACTCCTGGATAGTCACATTGAGGGGTAATTATGTGGATTTTAGCAATAGAATTGACTTTCTTTTGCTAATTAAAGATGGTCTTCTATTAGTTTAAACCATATCCTTTTTTAAATTGGAGACTTCAAAAATTAAAAACAAAAACTGGTCTAAAATGAAGGTGATTCATGCAGTTAAAAGTAGAACAATAAAAACTAAGTTAGTACTCAGCAATGGGCCCAAATAATAGGTGGTTCCTCCATGCCTTTAACTGTTTCTAATTTTTAAACAACTAAAAAATATAGTTAAATATAAATATTCCTTGGGCTTCACTATTCACTTACTCTACAACATAATGCTTGGGTCAGCTAGACACATTTGTTTGATTGTTTATTTATGCACTTTCATAAAGCATATGACCCGAAGATATCAGCACATTGTAAATAAAACTAGGTGGAGATACACTTTGATATTGCATTGAAGCTTAAACTTTTCAAATAATAATATAACCAACAGTAAGCAAGAAAGTTAAAAGTCCAAGGACAGAATGGTTTGGGTGAGTTATGCACTGAGGAAGCAAATGGCGATGTAAAAGTAGTTGAATGGTTGAGAAAAGACAAGGTGGGTTAGAAGGTGTTCTTGTATACAGGTGTCCGTGGAAAGGGACCAGTAGCATGGAGTGCTTATAGGTGGATGAAGGAGAAGTAAGGTGGGAAGAAGATAATCTGAAGTAAAACAAAGGGGTAAGATTGTAGGGTCTATAGATGGAAATAACTATTGAATAAAAATTGGTAAAAGTTTTGTGGTAATTTTTTAGATGTACATAGAAAAGGAAGGTATGTTTTAGTCTTTTCTGAAATGTAAATTAGAAGTCCAATTGGCAGAGGTTCTGGAGCCACATGTATATAAACCAGATCAGTTTTACTAATGTACATTTCATAACTGGCAGTGTATGAACATTTATATGTAGTGTTTAAAATCACTTTAGCAACACAAAAGGATGATGGACGGAGTGCTGAAAATGCAAACACTCAACCCCAGTCACAGATCTGGGTTTAATCCATCGTTCTTTTGCTCACCATGCCACCCCAGGTTGGACCCAGCCATATGCAAATCAGTCTTGACCCTGTTCCTCATGGGAACTATCCTTTTGTTTTGCTAAAGTCGCCCTAAGTGGGAAGGGTATGCCCAGACGTGGGTCCCGTGCTTCCCATGCCACTGGATTCAAGCTAGCCTGGCTGATGAGGGGTGAAACCCCGAAACCGGTCCCAGGATGCTTGTTTCCAGTCCAGGGAAGACCTGGCCTGTCAGTTCGGGCTGGACTGTTCCCATAGGGAACAGGGTCAAGACTGATCTGCATATGGCTGGGTCCAAACTGGAATGGCATGGGCAGCAAAAAAACGATGGATTAAACCCAGATCTGTGACTGGGGGTGAGTGTTTGCATTGTCAGCACTCCGTCCATCATCCTTTTGTTTTGCTAAAGTTGCCCTAAGTGGGAAGGGTATGCCCAGACGTGGGTCCCGTGCTTCCCATGCCACTGGATTCAAGCTAGCCTGGCTGATGAGGGGTGAAACCCCGAAACCGGTCCCAGGATGCTTGTTTCCAGTCCAGGGAAGACCTGGCCTGGCAGTTCGGGCTGGACTGTTCCCATAGGGAACAGGGTCAAGACTGATTTGCATATGGCTGGGTCCAAACTGGAATGGCATGGGCAGCAAAAAAACGATGGATTAAACCCAGATCTGTGACTGGGGGTGAGTGTTTGCATTGTCAGCACTCCGTCCATCATCCTTTTGTTTTGCTAAAGTCGCCCTAAGTGGGAAGGGTATGCCCAGACGTGGGTCCTGTGCTTCCCATGCCACTGGATTCAAGCTAGCCTGGCTGATGAGGGGTGAAACCCTGAAACCGGTCCCAGGATGCTTGTTTCCAGTCCAGGGAAGACCTGGCCTGGCAGTTCAGGCTGGACTGTTCCCATAGGGAACAGGGTCAAGACTGATTTGCATATGGCTGGCTCCAAACTGGAATGGCATGGGCAGCAAAAAAACGATGGATTAAACCCAGATCTGTGACTGGGGGTGAGTGTTTGCATTGTCAGCACTCCGTCCATCATCCTTTTGTTGTGTTTAATATCACAACAGTATTTTCTTCTGTAGTCTGAAACATAACAAGGGATTGTTGGTATAAAGGCACAGTTAATGTAGTTAGTGTAGCATATAACTTTAAATATAATATGACAAAATGCATGCAGTACAATATGATGTAATATTTATAAAATAATTTGAAGAGCTGTTGAAAACAAGCAATGCACATGGCTGTCCGTTAGACCCCTGTCCTCAACAAATTTTCAAAATAATTATTTTATGAACATCGGCAGCTATCCCAGTCAGAAATAGTATCAATCTGTTTTTAAAAACATACATTTTCCTAGAGATATTGAAGAAGGCATATGTGCAACCAATACTTAAGTAAAACAACTTGGATCCTCAAGCTTCTAACACTAACATCACAGCCTCCAATGGACTTTTGCTTAGCAAAGTTGCAAAGAGCATAACATTTCACCAAATCTGTGTACTCATACAAGAAAGGCAATTTGTCTCAGACTAGTAAATTGGATTTTAGCAAAGAAAAGGGACAGAATCTGTCTTAATAGAAATTTGGGATGACCTAAAACAGTCAACAAAAATGATGTAGATGCATTACTCCTGCTAAACAATTCAGCTGCTTTTGGCACAGTACACCATGATGCCTCAAGTTTTAGACTCAAAGAAGTCATTATAGACATCATCACTCTTGCATTTCCTCTTACCTAAATTAGAGGTCCTACCTGGTTCATAAACCCCTTTTTTCATGAAATCATTACTGGACAAAAACAGGAGTGCCACAAGGATCCATGCTCTCACATTTGATTTTCAACATATCCGTGAAACTACTAGACCTTATCAACAGTTTTGAACTAACCTGATACAGCTCTGCGAATGACACTGATATTAATCCTCAAATTGGGAAACTACATTGAAAAATCTAAATTTAACATGTGCCTCATACCTGTAAATCAATAGATGACGTATAATCATCTCAGGTTAAATGCTTTAAAAACTAAAATACTGATGTGCTGTGGTTAGAAAATTATGATCCTCTGTGTAGGAAACTGGCCCTTGTTGCAGTTACCCCCCCACTCTTTGTGCCTGATATTGATGCTGACTTGGCTGAGAGTGTGCTGGGATCCTGCTAACCAGGCCCCAGCAGCAGTGTTCTTTCCTTAAAAATATACCATTGTTTCCACAATGGGCACACCTCTGGTACACAGATAAGTCCCTTGTAAAAGGTACCAGTGGTACCAAGGGCCCTGTTACCAGAGAGGGTTCCTAAGGGCTACAGCATGTGTTGTGCCATCCTAAGGGACACCTCACTAAACACATGCACACTGCCATTGCAGATTATGGTGGTCATTATGACATTGGCGGTGACTGTTAAAGGGGCAGTAATACCGCCAACAGGCTGGCAGTAATTACCGCCAAATTATGACCATGGAGATGATACCTCTCATAGACAGCCATGTACCACACCAACCGGCAGGGCGTTAACACCACTGACCATGGCGGTAGCCATCAACAGCCAGGTGGAAGAAAAGGTACCGCCCACCATATTATGACATAGTAAACTGTCACGATTTCCGGGGCCGTACCAACGCCATCAAAAGTCTGGCGGAAACACAACACAGAAAACGAAAGACTCACCATCAGAGACACAGAGAAGAACTCGGCCGCCATGGAACCGGAACTTCAAGCCGTCCCGATGCTCTTCTACGCCATGGTCTGCCAGAAACACCAACGCCGACGAAGACGGGGAGTACTGCCGCCTAGCACATGAGGGAGGGAGGAAAAGGAGAGTGACACACACAGGCACAACACACACCATTCACACACACACACCATACACAACCAGCTAACCCACGTCTAATTAAAACAAGGACGACATTGAGGTTTAACTGATACTGTAATATGATGCAAGCAGCCACCATACTGACCTTGCAATAACATAAACAGGCGTCAATGTCTAGAAAGGGCCAATGGCCAGTCCAAAGTACAAAAGGCCCACATGGCCACAGTCCAAGCCCCAACTTGATTCCTGACATTATCCGGACTCCATTGTGCAGGGGCATCATGTTGGAAATAGGCAGGCACCTCAGGGGTAAACGGGGGGCGGTTGAGGGTGGGAGGGCACCTCAGCTGAAGTGGGTAACATGCACACTGATTCTGGAGTGGGCTCCTTGCCCAATTGTCTCTGGTGGAGAGTGTCAGGCCACAGTCTCTAAAGTAGGGAACATGCCCACTAGTTCTGGATGGGGCTCCTTACACAACCGTCCCTGGAGGGTGGCCTACATGCCTTCTGCTGGAGGTGAGGGCTGCTGTGCGTCAGCTGGAGGTGAGGGCTGCTCTGCCTCTGCTGGAGGTGAGGGCTCCTTGCCCACTGCTGGTGGAGGTGTTACCCTGGCTGCCTCTGCTGGAGGTGAGGGCTCCTTGCCCACTGCTGGTGGAGGGGGCCTCTTGCCTTTCTTTGGTGGTGGAGTGGGATCCTTCCCTTTCTTGGGTGGTGGAGTGGTGGTGCATCAAAATTGGAATTGTGTCTTACAAATGTGTGAATATTCATTGCATCTTTTATCGCCAGGAAGTGCATTATTGACATAACTGTGAGACTGATTAAGCTCCTGGATTTTAGATGAAGAAACATTGATAATATTTCTTGACTTCACTAGTTCATATTATAATACAGCCTGACACGGTCTTAATTGTGCACAATTGTGTACAATGTGAATATGTTGTCCACACATGATAGGTCTTGATTACTCAGTTAATACAGTATTTTTGTGGCTTTTGAGTACTGCTTCTGAATGAACACATAAATTGAGAAATCAAGAGTCAGAATTATTAGTTTATAATCTCAGGAAAAATGTATACTTTGTTGTGAGTGTGTTCTATTTCCTGCTCTTCTACACTGGCAGGTAGAACAGTGTTCAATCAGGGTAGCATCACCCCACCTTGTGCATGGTTGTATGAGTCTCTTGCTGTTTCCCAAGAAAACAATGTCAGTTACTGTATGGATTTATGTTCACCTCGATGGACCTTTCTGCTTATCAGCCCATCTCAGGAAACTCAAATAGAGATGCTGTAGAATATTTTTTAGATTTCTTAGCTGTTGCCAAAGAAAAAGAAATGCGTATTCTGATTGGTGGGGGGGGGGGGGGAGAGCAGTGATATTTGTTGAGGAGAATGCAATATATTTGGCTAGCATATCCTGTGTGCTTTTCCCAGTGTACCATCATATTCTATGCAGGGTTAGTGTGGAATATGCGCTACTTTTATTTTTAGCAAATTTATGCTTTCTGACATTTATTACTAAAGAGGTGCAAGTATGAGTTCTAGAGACCTCCTTGACTGTTCCATCAACAATGTTCTTGAAAATTGCTCCTTGTGGATCTGAGAGGCCTTGGCTACCACATCCTTTCTATCATGGATTCGAACTAGTTTCCTTGGCGTAAGATCAAGAGTATCTCTAATACTTTTGCGATCTTATACATGACATAGGACTGGTTTACATTGGTTTTGATGCAGCTACACATGGCAGGCTTATCACATTTTTGCATGTTTGTGTCATTACTATGACTTACACTGTTACTTCATACTTGTAAAAGGGTACTGCATCAACGCCTTCATACAAAACGTAATTTTGAGCTGTCCAGGTTTTGAAGGAGTTCACTTGAAAAGATTAGACTCCTTCTGCACTGATCATTGGCCAATACTTTGTAGACATTGTTGGAAACCACCCACGTGTAAGTTTACAGCTGTGGTGATACACAATCAGGAGCTTCCAGCATACAAACTGTACGTGCTTGTCCTCTTCAATGGCCAGGTTTTTTATACATTTATTACATGGTAGGAAAGAGTTCTGTTATTGATTTTAGTTTGAATGCTTAGTGCTTAGTCAATGCTTTAGTCTGAATATTTAATTTCTGCTCCTTTAGTCCTAGCGTCCTGCAAATACATACTGAGCAGAAAAACGTGTCACTTATTTCGTAGCTCATACTGCTTTCACCCAAGAAAAACCTTGCGGGAAGGAGTGAGGAATATTTTGTTTATTTAGGCGACTGCAATAACTGTGCTTATCACATAACGACATTTTAATTTACATTTAGAGGTTATGACTGAATTGAAGAAGAATGTTCGTGCAGTGGTATGCACCATCAATGTCGCAAATAGTTCCTACATTGTACATAATTCATATGGTCTATGATGGTAGAGAATTCTTCATGAAGTGCTTAGGTCACAATTACTGTACTTGTTCAAGCATTCGTAGCTTTACCCGAACGGCCTGTGAAGGTACCATTTTGACAAAGGCACTTTATCCCTGTCTATGAGTTCTCCAGGCATACCCCGCGAGTATCCATTTATATTCCACACACCTTTAACTATGACATCACTCACTCTACCAATGAAAACGTATTTCTATGTTTTGCATTTTTAAACATGCAGAAAGAAAATGTACTTTTGCTCTGTATGCAGAGGTGCATCACAGTCGGTTCTGGATTATGTAATATATTTGATACATGCCATTTTGAACAACAGATCAACCTACTGTTAATAGTATTTTCAAAACAGCACTTTGATGTCGGTGACTAATGTCCTCGACCCTTCCCATAGAGAAGGCGGCGTGAAAAAATGGCAAAGATTACATCATTAGTCTTCTGCGACCAGGAAGGTGTGGTGGGAATTATAGATCTCTGTCTTTTTCTGTACATTTATTATGTTCTTCGGGGCGCTGAAAGCAAATTTAAATGCATGGTTTTACAGCTCAATAGTAACGACAGTAAACAGAAAACTCTGCTTCAATGACCAAAAAAAAAAAAAACAACAACACAAGCTTTGAAGTCTTGCACTGTTCTCAAGTTCCCTTCAGATTTGTCTGTTTAGTCCTCCTGCTCCATGGCTTCATTGTTGATCCTGTTTTCTTTTTCTATGTTATATATGTAATTGTAGTTACACATGGATGTGTATATAATTAAATATAAAAAACGAACTCCAAGCAGCCAGTTGCTCCTCACACTTGTTCATTATTGACCAAGTCAATTCAGCAAGCTGTTTAATAAATGTTTCGGTGTCATGTGTGAGATGTTATCATGCCATTTTCATCAACAAACACGACACTGCTTTAATTTTTGATCTGTACCAGGCTGATCTGTTAGTGGACTCATACTGAGAGAAATCCTAGAAAACATTTAGCATGCAAGATGAGTGGAGGTCCATCCGCCTGAAAATGTTCTCCCAATGTTAGGAAGCTGTGTAAGTCTCATGTGTTTATTCATCATAACTGATGTATTAATTGGTACGCCTGCTTAGCACCTACCGCTCTCTGATAGGCATTCCTTACCTCTGCAACACTTGGGAACTGACAGCTACAGTTATAGGGGGTTATTACAACTTTGGAGGAGGTGTTAATCTGTCCCAAATGTGACGGATATACCACCAGCCGTATTACGAGTTCCATAGGATATAATGGACTCGTAATACGGCTGGTGGTATATCCGTCACTTTACCGTCACTTTTGGGACGGATTAACACCTCCTCCAAAGTTGTAATAACCCCCATAGTTCTTTCCTCAGTGGTATTGACATGTTTTGGTGGCTTGTCTGTAAATCCATATCTTTTATGTTTGGTATAGTCTTGGGAATTGTCTGTAGAATGTGCCTGTTAGGGTCTTGATACACATCTGTGTCATCTGTTATATCCAGACACGAAGAATACAGCTAGAATTCGGAAATTAAAATATAGCCAACCCAAGAAGTGCTTCATTGTATCAAGGAGAGATAGTGAGATTGCTCCATTGTGGCTCAACACACACAGGAAGCTGTTGGGTAGACTTTTGTCATGGTCACACTGAGGGAGCAAGAATTAACTGTCTCAATACTGGCGTAGCTCTCTCTTTACAGCGTGTCCACTAATGCTGTACATTTTAGCTACTACTATCACTATATCCACATAAGGTTACTTGATGCCTCTGTGCAACTAAGCACCTTGTGTAGAGTGCTGGTATTTTATTTAACAGTCAGTGCATTCTGAGAATATAGTAGGTTTGGTTCACTTTATCAGGACTAACACCTCTGAAAACCATGGCTTGTGGAAAGAAAGTGTGGGACTGAAAAATTGTGTTTTGGTGATATGAAGTCATTTGGTAACTGTGCACCCAGGAGTTGGAACTGGTGGTGGTGATGTCTACACCATGTAATCTCATTACAGCCCCAACATAATGTTAATTTGTGTCTACAAGTAGATTAGAGAATTATATATTGGAATAGCTGGGTGGCATGATAAAATATTATTTTCAGGTAGGAGTGCAACCAGCAGGAAACTTACAGCACTTTTTCCTTTTAATATTGATTAATTCCATCAGATCAAGACTCTTTCTTCAGGAAGGTGATCAGACCTTCGAGCTACCAGACCTTGTGTCCTAAGCCTGCCTCTTGACATTAGACATCAAGTCGCTATGACTGCTGCTGTCTGTCATCATGTTCTGTCATTGCAACTTACTTTAAATTAATGCCTCTCAGTTTCAAGCAGCTCCTATTGACGAGGTTTTCCAATTAATACATTGAAGTTTAAGTTTATTGTATAGATAAAAATCAATGACACTAATTTAAAAAAATGTAGAGCATAGTTACAATTATAGGCTAGACCTTCAAAAACAAAGAAAATCTTTTAATCATAGATGCAGACTTTTAGCCCAGCAACAGCATTTACAGCTTACATCAATTGGTAAAACGTATCTTCATTGAAAACAGTCTGAGATTTATTGTATTCATCATATACAGTCTTTGATTCTTTACGTTGTACATGTGTTTATAAACTAATCAACAGAAATGTACAATGCAATTTATTGATTTGTTCTGAGTCACCTGAAAAGCAAAACATTATTGCATCCCTTTCTGTTCCACTCCTTCCTTCCCGGATTAGGGAATGTAGTAAACAAATGTGTAATTCAAGCAAATATGAACATCAACTACTTAAATACGGCACAGTTTCTTCCACCTCATGATATGATTAAAAAACTCTTTAATGATTGTGTAAATGGAAACATGCTCCTTCGACATGCAAATCGATATGTGTAGTAATTTAAGAAGTAAAAAGTCCATTTTAGTTTTTGCCTGAAGATTAAAATTTTATTATAACTGCCTGTTCTTTGTATAGGTGTGCTGAATATTGTTGAAAAGTTTGAATTTTTGTAGAATAGAGAACCTTCTATATTTGTTTTTAAGAGATGTTCACATTGTTTATCCTCATATTCAACAGTATGTCTATGGTAATAACTCTGCTAATATTGTAGATACATTGTTACTACTATTTCTTTCCTATATATCAGGGCTTTGTGCAAGCACATAATTAGAAAATTAAGTAGTGTCTAATGCTAACAATGAAACAAGGTATGTCTCAAGCTGGAAACATCAATAAGGGGTTGAAGATCTTACTTTAAATAAATTATGGAAACAGTAGGCGGAAACAGCAGAATTTGTTTTTCAAGATGTATTATTGTTTTAGTAGGAAAGCCTATTGAACCATTCGATTTTCTTTCAGTTATCTGATTGAAAAACATGATTTACAACATCCTAAAATTTTAACATTTAAATATTTTCAAAGAGAATATTCTCAAATAAAATCATGAAGTCAAACTTAGTATAAGATTGACTAGATGTGGGGACTAGTTTAACCGCATTATTCAAAGAAGCCAGATAAATAACTTCCTCAAAAAAGTTCCCAGATTTTAGTGCTGGGTTTTTAGTGAGTGTTCCAGTGATAGTTTTTAAAATATTTATTATATTTACAGATATACTGATTGAAGGAAAGCTATTCTCAAATACAGTTTGTTACCAAATTAAATCAACCAATTGATGGTGGTGATCACTTTCCGGTCTAGTTAATATTTTGAAATCTTTAAATGTAACTCTGCTAAAGGTATAAAACTCTAATCACGTTCCATACTAAGGTCTTATTATGGCTTCGGAAAAGCCTGCCTGCCAAAAGTTCTGTAAGTGAGGCAGCCTACCCGCCGGGCCCATTTTGAGCTTCCCACTGGGTCAGCGGGTGGAACCTAGGATCCGCCTGCTGCGCCAGTGGGAAACGGCCTACAGCATTGTCTCCTGCTCATAATCGAGCCGGCAGCAGTGCTGTGGTGCATAGGGTGCACCAGCACCCGTTCAATGTTTATTGTCTGCAATGTAGACAGTGAACATTGCGATGGTGCTGGCCAGGGGGGCCCCTGCACCCTGTCTCTGCCAGCCTTTTCATGGCGGTGCTACTGGCGAGAAATCGATGGCAGAGAATGGGGTTGTAATCCCCTGGGCAGCACTGCTTGCAGCACTGCCCTGGTGGATTAGGACTGCCAGCACCACCAGGCCATCGTAAACTCGTAATCTGGTGGTGTTGGCAGTCCGACCGGTCATAATATGGCACTCACACCGCGGTATTGACGGAAGTCCGACCCCCACCACAACCCAGGCAGTCTTTAGACCACCAGGGTTGTAATGAGGCCCTAAGATTTGTAGAAAAGTATATCTTTTGTTCGACAGTTGTACCCCATCTAATGTTCAATTAACAGAATTCCCCCAGACCTACAATTCTAACTACTATGACAGAACCCCTGTTAAATACTTTTATTTTGTTAATCTCTCAAGAATTATTTTGTGTTGTTGGGCTAATTCTGCACTGGATTGCTACCAGGACAAAGAATCCTAACTGCCAGAATCCCATTTAAGCCCGAACCTCCTTTTCCCTCATTTACGTCACAATTGCTGAATTAGGTATATGCAGTACAGGCATTACAGAGGTATATTCTTATACATGTGGAAAGTGGGAACACAAAAAAGAAAACACTAACTTTAAAAACTACATGCCACCTTTGCATTGCTAAATGACAAAATAGTGGCATCTCATCACATAGAATGAATGGGCCACTACTGTATCAACAATGCTGGCAATTAAATGTTGGGGGCTGATTCAGTATGTGACCAGGGCTGCTAAGAACAACTATACTGGGAACTGACTTGGATCAGCTAATGACTTAAACTGATTGATGCAAAGACACTCTCTGTTCATGTACATACCAACAACAAAAGGTCTATCACCAAACCTAACAAAGTAAATTTTTAATCTCAGAAAACAGGTGAAGAGAAATGTTTCTTTAAAATGATTTTAGAGCTCTTAAAATGCAAGTGATTGTATTTTGTGGATTCTATTGATTCTTAAGTACCCAAAACAAAACGTTTTAAAGCAGCAGGACTTACAGAGCTTAAAATATCTGAACTAGATCCTTTCGGGGATATGGGTGTTTAAAGTAAGTGCTAAACTCTGTACTTCATTTAAACTATGAGCAGGAAATTAAAATAATGGTTATATTATATGTAATTTAAAAAAAATGTGCTATATACTATATGATCATGATATTAGACTGTGATTCTGCAGGATCCTGAAATACATTTATGAGTCCCCAAAATCTTGAAATAACTTTCCTCTCTTGCCTAATTGCTACTAATGTGGCTAATGCTGCAAAACATGAAACACCTAACTGAGGACTCACAACACATCACCATGCTCATTTGTTTGCAGGCAGTCGTTGTTACACACATATCATCCCTCCACTACACATTTGAGCCTCATCAGATATGCAACAGCAGGCTATACCCAACAGCGCCAGCCACCATCATTCTAATATTGCTAAGGAAATAGCCATACTCATACAGTCCATGCTATTCAGAATCCCCTGGCCATAACCACCATGCCTCCAAAGACATATAGTTGGCAAAACACAACCACATCTTGGGACTGTCAGACATGCCACTCAATTATTGAGGGGTGAGGCATACTCTGGTACCTTACTTAAGCTATGCCATGCATATTATGTTCCTACTCCGGTTTGGCTAAATTTTGAGCTAAATAATCAAGCACTGGCAAAGCCAAAAAGACTAGTTTGCCTTGCAATTGCATTCACTTATCAACTCCACTGCACACTAAATCATTTATCATCTAGTCAATTAATCCCTCATTCTTGCACTCGTGTATCCCTTCATCGTGCCATTGACTAATTTCTGCATGCATCCACTTTTCCATCCAAAATATCACAAATTTCCCAATAAGTGAATTCTCAAAAGGAAAGCATTGCTGAGATGTGAATTAGTGTACACAATGGAGTTGTATGTGTCTGCTGGAGAATGAGGGTGAGCATGGTTATGGTTCATACGTTTTGAAACATACATCCTATTACTATGCAGATAAAGCTACTAAACTTAAAACAAAATCATGTGAATACCACCACATAATAAGTCACTGAACTGAATTGTAATGTGTATACGGGGGACACCATGCTTGTGCTGAGTAATGGTCAATGAACCACCCAACGAGGAGATAAAAGTGAAAAAGACTTTAGGTACTCCCAACCCGAAATTCAAAAAATATTGTTAAAAATCAAATTAACTTTTTTACACTAACTCACCTAAACCATTTTGAGAGTTAACAACAAACAACCTCTCTACTAAACCAGCACAGCCGAACACTAACAAAACAACATACACTATAAAACAATGGTTCTTTGTATTCAATTGATGACCTTCTCCTATCCGTATGATATCGCACCCAGATAAATGATGTGATGCAGTGTCATAACAATGGTCGTCAGTGCTTCACAAATGCAACCTAACAAACGTGTGCGATAATTCCACCAGCGACCAAATGATAGTTCATTGCCGGAATGCTGAATTAAATTGACATTTTGAAAAGGGATAATTCACAAGTGTGTAAGTATTAAAAATAATCTGGTTTACAATGTCATGATTAATTGAAGGACAGGTCATATAGTCATATACTTTTTCTGTAGTCAGGTATATTCAAGGAGCCCAATTCACAAAAGCATTTTATCTTTAAGCATGCATGTGCGACTCAAAATGTCTACATCTACGACTCCCAGGAATTCAAGAAGAGAATCCTGGCAGGTGAAACTTTTTTATTCCTGCAGATTTTCCTGACACTTCTGAACATATCTATATTTGTAAATCCCACACAAGAGGTGAGAAGTGTGCATAACAAGGTGAGGGCCCAACATATTTTTCTAGGCACATATGGGCTGTAAATTGTTAATATCTATTAAGTAAAGCAAAGCCTATTTTAAACAGCACAGTCGTACAAGCCTTCATGATGCTCCTTGTGGCATATTTAGTTCATATGACAGCTTGGTGACACGCTTTACAACTAAGTCTGCATAACTAATGCACAAAGATAAATACAATTCACAATAACGTCCTGAATAGCTTCATGTCGCACAATCTGTTTCTGTGTGCAGATATTCTATGTGTGAAGAGTGTAGAATAATTTTATTTTGGAGTATGGAGCGAAAAAATATTGTGCTGCAAAAATATTGTAACCAGAATACTGATCACAAAAGTACAATGAAGGTAAGTGTATTTAGGTTAATATAGGTTTACTATTCTTGAACCATCATTGCACATTTAAGGTGCAGATCATACATGTGCATAAATGTTGTGTTAAGTATGGTAAATCTAAACTTATCCGTATGTCTTACCTTTACAATATTTTGGTAGTTGATATTCTGGCTATAATATAGTGGGTCCACGATATTTAAAACTTGATATTCTGCTAGTATACCTGATTGAGACCTAGTAATTGTAATTCTGCCTCTCATATGAGCATTCATCTACAGACAACCAATCATCAGTCACTTCACAACCAATGAACTCTAACCATACTCACCACCACTCTCTAATAGACATATACAGCTCCATTGATGTACACCAATTGAGATCTCAGCTCTGCTAACCTATTATGACTTCACTGATTTGTGAGTTTGTGTTTATGTGAAATTATCGATGGACAATTGGGTGAATGAATGAATACGTTAATGGGTGGATGAATGGATACATGAGTGCAAGGATAAGGGATCCAGTAAATAGATGATGAGTGATTTAGTGACTAGAGGGATGGATATGAGAAAACAATGGAAAGGCAAGCTAGCCCCATAGGTTTTGCCAATGACTGATGTTTAGCTCACAATTTAGCCACACCTCTTTAGGAACACAGTAAGCATGGCATTGATTAAGCAAGGTATCAGAGTCTGTCATCCCCAATTAGAGATGAATATTCCTCACTCAGGCCATCATTCCAAGTTTCCTGTAATTTGGTGCTGCAGTACTGGGGGACAGGATCCTTGGATTTTTGATAGTATTCCAGTACCAAGTTTCAGCAATTACCCATTTTGTTTCTGTAATTGGTAATAAACAGCCACAACTGAGAATGCTTGTGTCCTCATCTGCTTGTTTCACCAATTTCAGGGACAAATTCACTGACATTTTCTGGCTGCTCACAGCAAGTGGAAGAGGTGAACGGGAGGACTGGTAGGGGTCTAGAGGTAGTAGGCAGCAGGACTGGATGTCAGTGAAGGATTGTGTATGGGAGAGAGAGCTTTATCTTCTCTCCTGTAATGTGCTCTGGGCAGTAGGTAGGTGGCTGGTGGGAGGAAGGTGGGTGAGGGCCCTTACTGCCCACCACCACACTTCCCTTTCTCTGGTTGTGAATAGGGCCAATGTCATCCTTACACGCAGCCTTGCTGCTTGGGTGGAGGAAGTCTTCAACATCATCGCCTATGCCTGCTTCTCAACAGTGGCCAAATGAATGAATGAAACTGTCTGAAACTAAATAATATTCATCTTTGGCAAGCAAACTTCTTTCTGTTGTCAATTATGGTGGCCGACTGAGTTAAAACAACACTCTACTCTGACCATTGTGAAGAAACCTAGGTATCAGATTTGACCATAGCCTGTCTTTTGCAACTCAGGTAGCCGCAGTCTCTACTATTTTCTTCACTTTATTGATTTTGCTTATGAAAGTACTCTGTCTTCTCCCAACCTCCACTAACATGACAGTGATACATGCTCTTATTACAGCTAAATTAGATTACATCAACACTTTGTATCTGAACCGTCCAAACTATCTCCTACATCATCTCCTGATTGTTAAGGACTCTGCTGCCTGTTTAATTTTGAACCTTCTCTGTCGGCAGTCCATCTCAAAACAGCTTTGTTGGCTCCTCCTTCGTAAGCCGGTCATCTTTAAAGTTCCCTGTATGATTTATTTTTGAGCTGTTTAAAAACAAAATCACCTCTATATTCAAAAATTCATCCTGCCAAGACTCCATCTCTCCCTTAGAGATTCTCAATTGCTAGACAACTCTGCACACCGTGTATTATCGGATCTCGAAAATGTGGCTGCTCATTTTCTTAACTGGCTGCCACACATCGGAACACCCTACTTTTAGATAAACACAATTCCGCATCCGAGCTCATATTAGGATGAAACTTTAATCCTGGTTATTCAGCTCCTGCTGGCTCCTTCTGGTTTTACTCTGCTTTTAGCTCTTTGTCTTGTCTGTGCCACAATGCCATTTGTGGGCAACATTCACACTCTATAGATCTCTCATTCATTCCATCGTGAAAAGGACTGGGAGGAGGATTTGGGATCTGACTGTGGGTAATATTGTATGCTTTCCTGGTGCCGCAATAGGGTTGGGTCTGTACAATGCTGTATTTCAATCTGCAGCCCCTGCCCTCTGCTACAGTTTCACTGAGTGAACTTCCACACCCAGTGAAATCAGGTCCTGTGCCACCCAAAAAAAAAAAAAAAATTATACTTACCTGAACTTACCTGAATGTCCCTGGGATGGGTCCCTCCATCCTTGGGTGTCCTCCTGGGGTGGGCAATGGTGGCAGGGGAGGTCCCTGGGGGCAGGGGAGGGCACCTGTGGGCTCTTCTTGAGCCCACAGGCCCCTTAACGCCTACCCTGACCCAGGCGTTAAAAAGTGGCGCAAATGTGGGGTTTTTTGACCCGACCACTCCCGGGCGTGATTTTTGCCCGGGAGTATAAATACGACGCATTTGCGTCGCCGTCATTTTTTTAGACGGGAACGCCTTCCTTGCATCTCATTAACGCAAGGAAGGCGTTCACGCAAAAAAATTACGCTATTTGCCCATACTTTGGCGCTAGACGCGTCTAACGCCAAAGTATAAATATGGCGTTAGTTTTGCGTCGAATTTGCGTCGAAAAAAACGACGCACATTCGGCGCAAACGGAATATAAATATGCCCCTTAATGTCAGAGCACGCGATGGCTTTGCTTAGTCTTAGAAACTTCTATTATATCGAAAAAGGCAGACTTGTCAGCTACAAGTAGTTACCACCTTTAATCTCGCTAAACTGTTTTCCTAATATGTTTCCAGAAACTGTCCTACGTATTGCGGAGAAATCAGGAGCTGGACGAGGAACAGACCCGAATGCACGACGAGCTGGGGAAGACCAGGAGCACATTGGAGCTGCAGTTCCATAAAATACAGGTGACGGGTTGGGACACAGTGATACTTCCTTCGCTGGGCAGTTCCTATGTTTAGGTCTGAGAGGGTGTGTGTGTGTGATGGGGGGGGGGGGGGGGGGGTGGCGGGGGTTTGTTGCCATTTCTTTTCAAACTCCGGGGGCCCAAGTCCTTTCCTCTGGCCATCTCTTGCTTGACTCAGTCTGACAGTCTCGCGGAGGCAGGGAAAAGCACGAAGCCGGATTGATAATGAGGTCAATAAAAAGTCCACTGCTCTCGTCAATTGCCACATTGGCTTAGATCGCTCGGGGCCTTTCGGAAAGCTGTGGAGAAAATCAATAACAAAGAAAAAAGATTTAAAACATAATTGGAATCGCCTGTTGATTGCACTTTTGCTCAGCAGATGGTATCTTCTTGTAACGACGGCGTGTGTATACTGCTATACAATGGTTACAACACGGGCTGAATCCCGATTGAATTGTTTTAATGTTTTCACTGAGTGTTTACCTTGTGTATTAATCCAAGTATCATGCCCAAAGCAACAGACCTGCTTTCATTTGCCTGTTCGTTGCATTTGGGAGAACTGACTCAACTATGTGCGTTTTAGATGTTTTTCTCTGTGTAATGTACATAACAAAATACAACAAAACAGCATGAATACATAGTTTAAAAATAATACATCGTCAATTTGTTTTTTAGAAAAGCATTTTCTATTTCTTAACAGGTTTGCTTTGCTACACGTTACCGTGTGCACGGCCATAACTGGAAAACTTAGATATTTTCCCTCTTAAACGTGTGTACCGAAACGTCGTCACAGTTTAGTCGTGTTTTTTTATGTGCGTGGTTACATATAGGCGATGATCTGTCCAATGTAGGTGTTTATATCTGTCTGCTTCGACTTTTTTTTGTGTACATTGCAACATTGGTTACAGGTAGCTTTGCTAAGTGCGTCAACTTGAACTGCTCTGTGTTCTCGAACAGAAATTGCTCTCGCTAAATAAGTGTTAATCGATGTGTACTGCTTCTCCAAGTACTGGCTGCGTTTTCTCTCTGATTATCATTCATCGATCCACATTGAGCTTTTCTTGGCAGGCCCATGTTTCTTGGTGTTTTCTGTTTGTGTTGTGCGTCTGTCAGGAAGTATTTTAGGCAACTTCAAAGGGTACTCACGGAAACACTCTGATGCTGACAGCAGATCGTCCTGTGCTCAAGCGAGATGCACGAGCCAGCTCGGTCCGGGATAGTTGCCATCAGAGCAAAAGAGCACAGTCCTGAAAAAAGATGCTTCAATCAATCAGTTTTTGTACAGCGTGGCTATTCACCCATGAGGGTCTCAAGGCGCTGTAGGGGAGGGGCCTCACCCGAAGAGCCAGTCTGGAGGTTCTCACTGAAGATGATGAGCGACGAACGGGCTTTGTCTGAGGTGCATGGGGAGCTAGTTCCAGCTCTTTATTGCAATGTAGGTGAAGGATCGTCCTCTGGCGGTGGTTCTACGGATGCCAGGGATGGTGGCCAGGGCCATCTGTGCAGAGTGGAGGGATCTGGTGGGGGTGTGGAAGGAGACTCAGTGGTTCAGGTAGGCCGGTCCTGCCTTGTGTATGGGCTTGTATGTGTGGGTGAGTAGCTTGAAGGTGATTTGCTTCTCGACCGGTAGCCAGTGGAGGGTCCTCAGGCGTTGGGAGGTGTGTACTCGCCGTGGGAGGTCCAGAATGAGTCTGGTGGCGGTGTACTGGATGAGTTGTAGTTTTTTTATGTTTCTAGCTGAGGTGCCGGCATAGAGGGCATTGCTGTAGTCAAGCTTGCTTGTGACTAAGGCGTGGGTGACTGTCCTGCGACAGTCTGCTGGGGCTGATCTGAAGATCTTTCGAAGTTTGCGGAGTGTGTGCCAGCAGGAGGAGGTGACTGAGTTTACCTGGATGGTCATGGATAGGAAGGAGTCGAGGATGATGCCTAGGATGCGCGTGTGCTCAATGTGTGCAGGAGGGGCGCTGAGGGATGTGGGCCACCAAGAGTCATCCCAAGCTGAGGTGGTGTTTCCCAAGATGATGATCTCAGTCTTGTTGGAGTTGAGCTTGAGGCAGCTTTCTCTCATCCAGGTGGCAATGGCTTCCATTCCTGAGTGGAAGTTCCTTTTGGTAGTGTCCGGGTCTTCAGTGAGGGAAATGATGAGTTGTGTGTCATCGGCATATGATAGTGTGGGACTCAGTGAGGATCCTTGTGGGACTCTGAAGCTGACACCTGTGGGTCTAGATTTGTAGGGTGGGAGTCTCACCGTCTGGGTCCTCTTGGAGAGGAAGGAGTGGATCCATTCCAGGGCTTTTCCACAGATTCCTATGTTGTGGAGTCTGGTGCGCAGGGTGCTGTGGGAGACTGTGTCGAAAGCTGCTGTGAGGTCAAGGAGTATGAGCGCTGTGGTGTGGCCGTAGTCTAGGAGTAATTGGATGTCATCGGTGGCTGCCAGGAGGGCTGTCTCCTTGCTACAGTTGCTGCAGGACTGGGAGCTGTCCAGGGAGTCATTGGCCTCAATGAAATTCCGTAGTTGTATGTTGATTGCTTTCTCCAGTACTTTTGCGGGGTAGGGTAGCAGCAAGATGGGCCAGAAATTCTTCAGTTCTGATGGGTCGGCTGAAGGTTTCTTCAGGAGAGGGCGTGTTTCGGTGTGTTTCGAGTCCTCGGGAAAGGTGACAGTATTGATGGAGCAGTTGATTGTGTTCCAGACTTCGGGGGCGATGGTTGCACTGGCTCTGATGCATATGTGGTGCGGGCAGGGGTCTGTGGGGCTCTGGAGTGGGTGCAGTTCATGATGCTGACTGTTTCCTCTGTGGAGAGTGTGGACCAGCTGTGGGTGGTCTGAGTGGGTTCTGGGAGGGAGGCTCGGTCACAGGTTCTAGTGCCAGAATTTTCAGGGAGAAAGCTGTTGTAGATGTCCTGGATCTGGTGGTGGAAAAAGGTGGCAAGTTTGTCGCAGAGGTCCTGTGACGGGGGGATGCTGGTGTCTTCGGAGGGGGGATCTGTGACTCGTTGATGACTGAGAAGAGTTCCTTAGAGTTGTGTGTGGAGGAGTTGATGCGTCCTTCCTAGCGTTCTTGATTTTTCAGCAGTGGGAAGCTGTAACAGGTCTGAATGAGGTGAGGTCTTGGCTGGATTGACTGTTCCTCCATTTTTTCTCTAAACGTCTGTGGGTATGCTTTGTTTCTGGAGTTCGGTGGTGAACCAGCTGGCTTTCTTAGGTACACATTTTGCCGATTTCAGCTGGAGGGGGGCTAGAGTGTTGGTGCATACGGTGATCCATGCATTGAGATTACATGCTGCTGTGCTGGCATCATTGGAGGGAGGGATTTGGCGACCAATGAGGTTAGTTGCTCATTGGTGATTTTGTTCCATTTCCTGTGGGGGGCCCTGAGGGTGCAGGTGCGGGTGCTGGGTGCGGTGATTGTGAAGTGTATGCAGCGGTGGTCGGTCGAGTCTGGGGTGGAGATGGTCTCAATGGTGATCCGATTGCTTGAGGTGAAGATGGGGTCCAGTGTGTGTCCTGCAATGTGTGTGGGTGGGGAGACCAGCTGTCTGAGGCTGAGGGTGGTGAGTTTGTCGAGTAGAGCGGTGGTGTTTAGATTGTCACGGTCCTCAAGGTAGAAATTCAGGTTGCCCAGGAGGAGGTAGTCGTCTGATGCCAGGGCCTGGGGGATAGCAATGTCTAACATGTCATATATGAAAGCTGTACACCAGGGTGCCGCAGATGGAGGAGTTGTGGTTGGATTCGACCAGGAAGTGAATGTTTTCCATGGTGGTGCATTGTTCTGCTGGGGCAGCCTTGACACGTAGTGAGGACTTGTGTACACTGTTGAGTCCTCCGCCCGGCCGGGAGGGCCAGTTCCTTCTTAGGATGCTGTATCCAACGGGAATGGCAATGTCTAGCCCGAGGTGGAGTTGGTCCAGGTCTCGGTATGGAAGGCGCTGTCCGGTTGGGCTGTGTCGATCAAATCCCAGAGTTTGGTGGCATGCTTGTGGAGAAAGCAGATGTTAAGGAGCAAGCAGTTGATGGGGTGGTGGAGGTTGTTGGTATCTCTGTGTGTGGAGAGTACCTTCAGCTTGTTGAGGCTGGCGCTGAGGTTGCAGTTCCTGCAGGTGAAAGGTCCTTGGGTGTCCTTGGGGGAGATGATGCAGCAGTTGCTGAGACATCCAGTGTTGAGGCGGAGGAGGGTCTCAGCGTTGTAACTGATGCGGTTCAGGGGGTGGTTTCATTGAGATCCAAGTTTCCTGGAGCAGGGCGTGGTCCGGGCGTGGGCGGACGCAGACAGGCTTGCCTTTGGTGTGCCAGCGGCAATCCCACTGCATGCGACTGCCATTAAGAAGGAGAGAGGGGTGGGGGAGCGGTCAGCTGAAGGGAGGGCAGGAAAAGGAGCTTCACGGGGTAGGGGGGAGCAGAGGAAAGGAGGGGAGAAAGGAAAAGAAAAGGGAAAAATGAGTAAAAAAGAAGAGGAAAAATGAGTGAAAAAAGGCAGAAAAAGCAAGAGCGATAGAGCGACAGAGAGAAATACTTACTTGTGATGGCTAATAGACCACCAGGGATGAGGCACAGGAACGAGCCTGCGGGTCAAGGAGGGCCTCGAACTTAGAGCCAGGAGGCTCTCAGTTTGTCCCAGTCAAAAGGCAGAGGCAGCAGCCAGAGGAGCTGGGGAGGACAGTGGACGCCGACCAGAAGGTTAGTGCAGTTGTCCACTCACAGTGCTGTGGCCGCCATTAAGAAGGAGAGTGGGGAGCGGGAGCGGTCAGCTGGAAGGCGGGAGGGTGGGAAAAGGAGCATTGCAGGGGGAGGGGGCAGAGGAAAGGAGGGGAGAAATGAAATAGAAATGGAATAACAAGTGAAAAAGAAGAGGAAAAGAAGAGGAAAAACAAGTGAAAAAGGCAGGAATAGCAAGAGCGAAAGAGCGACAGAGAGAAATACTTACTTGTGGTGGACACTAGACCACCAGGGATGAGGCTCAAGGATGATCCTGCAGGTGAAGGAGGGCCTCGAACTGAGAGTCAGGAGGCTCTCAGTTCGTCCCAGTCAAAAGGCAAAGGCAGCAGTAGCAGTAGCAGCAGCCAGAGGAGCTGGTAGAGGACAACAGACGCATTCTAAAGGTGCGAACAAATATTTCTGTATGTAACAAAGCTTTCCCTCAATTCCTCACTGCAAACATAGCTTACACACAGCTTATAAAGCTCTTAGGGCTCAAAATGAAGGGTAAACTGTCAAAGGAGTGAAGTGGTTGGTAACAATTATCTTGTTCAAGAGGGTATGATAGGGAAAGAAAGGTAAGAATGTATGAGTGAGACCAAATATCTATGTTCTCCCTGAAGAATAACTTAGCCATGCATTTATCCCTCCATAGAAGATTTATAGCAACTGTTAGAAATGGGGTCTTTGGTTGGCAGTCAGGTTATCCCCTGTCCAAGCAAGGACCCTCACTCTAGTCAGGGTAAAGGAGAATCACCCTCAGTTAACCTCCACTCACCCCCTTGGTAGGTTGGCATGAGCAGGCAGGCTTAACCTCAGAAGCAATGTGTAAAGTATTTGTACCTAAACACACAGTAACTCAGTGAAAACACTACAAAATGACACAACACAGGTTTAGAAAAGAAGATAATATTTATCTAATCAAACCAAGACCAGAATGACAAACATCCAACATACACAAGTCAAGTTATGAATAGAAAAAGCAAAAGAGTCTTAAATCCTTTAGAAGACAGTGAGAACGTTGTTAGCATACAAAAGTACCTGGTTAGCGTCAAAATAAAGCCGCACGGGTGAGCGTGTTTCGAAAAAGTCCAGCGATGCGTTGATTTCGCAAGTGAGAGCGTGTGTTATTCCTCCTCCGGTCGGGTCGGTGTGCGTCGTTTCATCTCTCCCACAAGACAGCGATGTGTTGATCCAGACAGACACCTTGGGTCCGGACAGGCTTTGCGTTGATTTTCCACGGCCAGTGATGTTGCGTCGAAATCCGGTCGCACGGTGTCAAGAAACCGTGCTGCGTGGGGGCTTGCTTCGTTAATAGCAGCCGCCGCGGGTGTTGCACATCGTTTCTTCAGCCACGTTGCATCAATATCCCAGCTGCGATGCAGGTGGAGCATCGATTTTAGCTACGAGGCCAGCGGCGCATGATTTTTCAGCTGCAAAGTGGGTGGTGCGTCGAAAGTTTCCCCACAAGGCAGTCTTTGCATGGATTTCTGTCCTTTTCCACCAGATGCACCTTTCAAGGGCCCAGAGACAGGTTAGGGCACCTTTTGGCATGCAAGACTCTCAGCAGAAAGCCAAAGTGCTAGCAGAGAGAAGTCTTTGCTGTCCCTGAGACTTCAACAACAGGAGGCAAGCTCAGTTTCAGGCCCTTGGATATTCTTTACTAGTGGGAAGTCACACAAAAGTCAGTCTTTGTCCTCTCTCTGGTAGAAACAGCTACTGCAGGCCAACTCAGCAAAGCACTGTCACAGACAAAGGGGCAGTACTCCTCCAGCTTTTTCAGCTTTTCTTCTTGGCAGAGAACCTCTTGGTTCCTGAAGTATTCTGTTTTTCAGGGGTTTTGGGTGCTCTTCTTATACCCCTTTCTGCCTTTGAAGTAGGCCTACTTCAAAGGAAAGTCTCTGTTGTTTTCAAGATCCTGCCTTGCCCAGGCCAGGCCCCTGAACACACCAGGGGGTTGGAGACTACATTATGTGAGGGCAGGCACAGTCCTTTCAGTTTAAGTGACCACTCCTCCCCTCCCCTCAGCCCAGATGGCCCATCAGGATATGCAGGTAACACCCCAGCTCCCTTTGTGTCATGGTCTAGGGGAGATGTGCAAACAGCCCCAGTGTCAAACTGATCCAAACAGGGAATACACAAAAAAGCAGTGCCTCAGAATTGTTTAAGCAAGAAAATCCCTACTTTCTAACAGTGGCATTTTCAAACATACAATCCAAAAACCAACTTCACTAAAAGATGTATTTTTAAATTGTGAGTTCAGAGACCCCAAACTCCACATGTCCATTTGCTCCCAAAGGGAATCTACACTTGAATCAGATTTAAAGGCAGCCCCTATGTTAACTTATGAGAAAGATAGGCCTTGCAACAGTGAAAACCGAATTTGGTAGTATTTCACTGTCAGGACATGTAAAACACATAAGTACATGCCCCACTTTTAACATACACTGCAGCCTGCCCATGTGGTACCTAGGGCCTACCTTAGGGGTGTCTTACATGTATAAAAAGGGAAGGTTTAGGCCTGGTAAGTGGGTACAATTGCCAAGTCAAATTGGCAGTTTGAAACTGCACTCACAGACACTGCAGTGGCAGGTCTGAGCCATGTGTAGCATTTGATTTACAGGCCCTGGGCACCTCTAGTGCACTTTAGTAGGGGCTTAATGGTAAATCAAATATGCCAATCATGGATAGCCAATGTACACATACAATTTATACAGGGATACGGGGAACACTTACACTTAAGCACTGGTCCGCAATGGTCAAAGTGTCCAGAGCAAACAAAACAGCAAAAACAGAGTCCAGCACACAGAAACAACCTAGGAGGAAGAGGCAAAAAGTTAGGGGAGACCATGTCAATGATGCCAAGTCTAACAGCAACAAACACATGAAGACGGAGGAGCATCTTCCATCTCCTCCACGTGTATGTTGCCAGAGGGGTCTTGAGACAACATACATGATGAGACAGAGGAACATGTGTCAAAGGTGTTCTTCAGGAGAGATGTAGATCATTTGTTGCAAAGTTCATGGAAAGATGGTAGTCAAGTACCAGTCATTTCTTTGTTCCTCTGCTCTCCCTCTTTTTAAACTAGTTTAGAAGTCACTACTGACACAGGCATAAATGAAAAAGGTTTTCTAGGGGACCCTCCACACGGCCAGTCCCTGCTCTCTACCAGCTGTGGCTCTAACAAACCAAACCCAATCACTGCTTCTCTGGTGTTTCCCACCACATAAATGGCCCTGTCTGCAGTAAATACCCTTCACGACTGACTGCAAGAAATGCATCTGATCTGTTGAGACCATAGTAATGCCTAGCATAAATGCAGTGCACTCTGGACCCAATTTACTAGGCCATTTTTACCAATAAAAATGTGTAAGATCAATAGTGACTCCATTTACACCTGCCTCACAGCCACAAAAGGATACCCAGCAGATGTAAACACTTTTCCTGCTGCGTGATAGTATGCCACAGCTGCCTACAATTTCACAGCTGTGAATCCCATTTAAGGGGCAGGAGTGGATGGATTACAGCAGGTTTGCCTTGAGAGTTTGTTGGCATGCACAAACCTTTCTAATCACTTCCCACCCATGAAATGGTTACAGGTTTACTCCAAAAGGGGGGAAAGTAAATCACCTGTCAGGATGGAAACAGATCAAGTCCCCCGCTCCTCACTTAGTGAAGTTGTAGGGTAAAATGGTTTCTCCACAGGAAAAAAAACGTCCCTGTGGAGAGAAAAGAATAACATCAAAAAAGCAGACTGCCTTCCCCAATATCGAGCTATACTGTTCCACCCCCTTCGCTTTGGGGAAATAGCAAGTCAGAAAATGTGATAGAATATTTACAGTAAGGCACCCCCAAAGCTGCGACTGGCACCGCATGCCAGGAAGTCTACTGGGAATGTATGTGAATTCCCTAAAGTTATATACTTATGCCATTGCCCACAAGTACACGCTCGATTCCGATCGAATAGAGCCCTCAATTTATATTTATCCCACTCCAAGATGTAAAAAAAAATTCAGGATTGATAATAAATCCAGCCAAAAAGGAAATATCATGTTCACCTGGTAGGTTTAGGCCTCTTCAGAGTCACAGTCTGTCCTCCACTCGTCACAAAGGATTCATACATTTTCCAAGAGATGGGTACATGTCCATCTATTGTATTTCCGGTTTGATAAGAGAACACCTGTATGTAGCACTGCTGTTCCTTCCTGACTGCTCCATTACAATTGATGCTGAGCAGAAATCTTTATCAGTGCTGATCTGATGTGTAGCACAACTATCTATATGTAAGCTCACGGTTTTGCACCATCAGAATGAAAGCCATTTACAGCCAACTTATAGACTATACGGACATTCATAGAGGTAAATTCAGTCTTATATGTAGGTGTATGACTGAATTTACCTTTTTTTTACGTTGGCCAGGGTATTCACAAACAGATTCCTAGCAGCTGCAAAGCCATTTATGATGGCAGAGCTCTCCAATATGAGAGCAAAGATCTCTGCCCTTTGTAAATCCCACTCAGAGGTTGGGAAATGGTTGTTCCAACATGTGGTTTGCGTTGGAAGTTTGTGAACACCCACAAACAAGGATCACAAACTCATCTCCGCATCCTTCTCACTCTGGAAATGGTTGAAGATTTCGGACCAGATGTACAAAACATCTGATTTGCGATTACTAAAGTGCGATTTTTAGCGAATCGCAATTTGGTAATTGATAATCAGCATGTACTGACGTTGGCCACCTACAATTTGCGACTCGCAAACAAATTGCTTCCTAATTTTGGAAATTGCTTTCAGCAATTATCAATAGGTCAAGAATTGCAAATGCTGTCGCAAATAGAAACCACATTGTAAAAATGGCAACTCTTTAATTCTGGTTCAGGGAGATGACCCCTGAAACAGGAAGTGCATGATCCCAGATTCCAGGAAGGGAGGCAGAGAGAGGCTGGAGAGCTGCAATGCACAATTAACTGAGGACTACTAATCACAAGAAATGTGGTGGTGTTGAACTCAAAGTGTGATGTTTTGTCAACTTCTGATAAGCAAAACCATTTGTCGCCATTCGTCTTGAGAATGTAACTCTAGTCTATCTGCCAGAATATTTTCGTAATGGAAGAAGTGGTCTCACACACTGTGTCATACATCATCCTTGACCCCCTCTCCCCACCCTGGTAGGACAATGCCACCAGGGCGCACTCAACCTCTTGGCAAAACCTGCACCAGAGGCAGTTCCTATATAAAAGACTACTGGCTAGAGTCAGGGATCCAGTTCTAAGTTAAAAAATATCTTCCAGATTACTGGTGTTATTCACCTATTTTGGTAGTGTCCAAGGATACGATTAAAAACATTCTAGGATAGTAATCAGGGCCTAATTACCCTAATTGTCTACTTTAGCCAAAATATTTCTGCCCGCTCTATGAGCTTAAAGCGGTCTGGGGCTTTCATTAGGGCTGAGGATCCCTAAAATCTAAACCCAAGGAGTGATACCCAAGGGAAAAAAAGTCACTCAGGACCTACCTGAGTAGGAATCAAAAATTGAAGATACCTAGACACCAGACAAAAAGACACAGGAAACAGAAACAATACATTGTGAATCTTATCTACTAATGGGGATAGTAAATCATGAAACTAACATTACGCATGTGAATATGCACAAGTGATAAGCAAACCACTGCAAACTGGTGCATTACTGGTGTTTGTAAAAGCTGGTACTCTCATTGACTTATTGTTATTTGTATGTCTCTACATTTCTTAGAGAACCTTAGGTAAATCTTTGCTTACTGTGGGATAAATAAACCCCTTTATTGGGGGGTAACAAGCTTCCAGTGTGGAGCCGAGGCGATGTCCTTTTCAGTCACACACTAGGGAAAAAATTACAATACTATACATACTTGGTGTCTCATTTATATCAGTAACAAATATTTTTGAAAACTGGGGGGCAACAAACTCTATGACTAGATCAAGGAAATCCTGATCTGCATTCTCTTGTTGCTACCAATATCCCCCTATCTTACGGATGGTAGCTCCACCCATATACCTGACTTGAGGCAATACGATATAGACAAGCCGTCCCATTGTGGTTTAAAACCGGGGATGTTATCTGTTTTAGAAGAAGTCACGCACTAAGATGATCAGCACAAATTAATAATAGGTCCCAAGAGAACTCTCAGGGACCATATTATGAGCCCATTCATATCACACTCATACTGTACTCACTTTGTTAGAAGGTTCATTGTGTGGTACCTAGACATTGTTGCTGCCATCCGCTTGTCCACTGTCCACACTGTGGAAAAGTGTATTTGAAGGCCCCCATGGGAGTGGGAAAATGACGTCTAGACCAAGCAGCCACTTATTTGGCTGCACGTCATGTCTTGCATACTCGCGCCCCACGGTGTTTGTAAATGCCGGGGGCGCGTTCTGTTTCCTCCTGTAAGGGGGAGAAACAAGTTAAAGGGAGAACCCCAGACAACAGTTTTTCAAACACCAGTAATGACCAGCCAGGAGCAAGAGAAGGCGGCGTGGGGAAAAAGTGAAAATTAAAGTTCTCAGAACATGAACTTGAGATACTGACCAAGGACTGCTGCAAAATCGATGACTTCCTGTTTGGCCGGTCATCTATGAATGTGCCTGAAACACAGAAGTGCAAGCTATGGAAGGGGATGCAGCAGAAAATAAATGCTGTAGGTTTGGCACAGCACTCTGAAGAAGAGATTTGCAAGAGGTGGTGCGACCTCTGTTCTTGCACAAAGGAAAAGGCTGCAATAAGCCTGAGCAAGTCTCATGCCACAGGTGGCGGACCCTGAACTGATACTGGAGGTAATGGTAGAGACCAACCTGGAGCCAGAGGCAGTTGTAGGTTTTGCCAACCTGGACACATCTCCGCCTGTATCATCCCAAAGTAAGTGCCAAACTTTAGTAGTAGTTGTAACATTTCCGACCTTCAGACTGGTGTCCACATGCATATAAAAGAAACAAACAGACATATAAGTATGGGATTATTCCATGTCAGAAAAGCCCTCATGGTGCATTATGGGACTCATAGTCAAAGACAAACACAGTGTAGTCAGTATCATGGATTTGTTAAATGAATTTGTACAACCAAAGAGAGATGTATTGCTCACATAATTCATTTAATGTTATTTCCATTATATTATTAGATGTATCTGGCAAAGACATTGAAAGCCTGATTGATGAGGGTGAAGAACAGGCACAAATGGTGGAAAAAGAAACAGTATTGTTGGAGAGTTAGCCCAGAACACATCAAGGCCACTCCAGCAATGTGTCCTTCTCCTGACAGCCACCGTCAGTGGAAGATAAGGTTGCCACATAGCCACCCACTCCAACCCGGTGTCAGTCGTCAGGACCTGACAGTAGTGCACCACAGTGAATGCCTATCGGCACTGTAACACTTCACAGGCTTCTGGGACTCAGACAACTGCAGAACAACAGGCGGTGTATGGTGGGCTTGAGCAGTTGATGCTACAGGTTCAGCGCCTGCAGCACAAACAAATTAAAGTGGTCAAAAGGATATTGCAGATAATGCAAGAATCCTTTACTGTGGGGTACAACACTTGAAGGCGCAGAGAGAGTAGCAGTACTGTGCACATGGATGCCTTGACCAGGTCCATTGGAAGGCTCGCACAGTCCACAGCACCACCTGTACTGTAATGCTACAGCTGGAAATGGGTCACTTCAGCAGAGATGTGTCGAGAGACCTTGATCTGATAACCGATGGAGTGGAGGAATCCAAACTGCACAAATTGCTAGTGGTATGGGTGTAGAGGCTTCTGATAGTGAGGAGCTGTGCAGCATCAGCAGCATCTCTGCCACCAATGCACCTGTGCTGCAGTTCAGAAGCAGCCATACTTCTGCACCTCAACAGGGTGGCCCATCACATACTGGACGCAGTAACAAAAATAATTGATTAAACTTGATGTTTAATAAGGCTATGTATGCTCGATTCTTAGTACCAATAAGCCGTCTGGAATGGCTTCTTCCAAGACAGCAGTAATGCTACCTGATATATCCATTTAGTCCCCGGAGAGGTTAGAGAACCATCAGTGGCTCCTGCAGAATGTCTGATCTTGAGCTCCAGACACCCACACTTCGTGGTTACACAAGTGTATATTTCCTGTAAGCACATGTGTAGAGTGGGAAGTGTCCCCGGCGTGTGAGATAGATCACCCCATATTGACCCACCTCATTCACATGATTTTAATTTGTTTTGTCCTGAAGAAGGTGGATTGCAATTCTGTTTTACCCACGGAAACATACGTTGACTGTTTTTCAAGAGATCCCATTCAACAACACCTCAGTGGCAGGAAGTTTAGATCTTTTTTCTTTGTTATCTTGAAGTGTATGTTACGTATGGCTGGAATGGGACTGAGTGGTAGATGCAAGAGGATGTGTGTGTTGAATGTTTGAATGAGAACGTGGTATAGATGGGGGTAGAAAAATCATGATTTATGTTAATTTAATGTTTTTATGTGCTATGTATATGTAATGTATCCAAAGTTTTTTCCTTAGTTTTTGTAGCAATGTAACTTTGATGAACTAAGAAACTGAAACATATACAGAAAATAGGTGTAAATAATATTTTGAGTATAATATTAGAAATCAGTGTAATGTTTACCCACTGTGTTGAAAAAATAAAAAAAGTTGAAAAAATAAAAAGCAAATAAAAATGTACATGTTTTGAATATTGTATCTGATAGAGACGTCTAGCTGCAGAATCCTTACCTTAGAATTTCCTGGCGTCAGCTTCGAATCTGGAATTTTTCTGCTGAGCAATACTCTGCGCACTCCGTCGGTGGCGTTCTTCGGATCTGCGTGCGTCATCCGGCTCCCCGTAGCATCATCAGCATTTTTTGAGCCGCCTGTAACGTAATGGTCTTCTATATAGGCACCACCCCAGCGTGCGTACGTCAGTTATTTTCCTTCCGCGCCGGTTAAGCGCAGATCCAGAAAGAGCTACACTTTTTCTTCGATTTTGTCGAGGTTTTTTGATTGATTGAGATGTCTTCAAGAAAGACAGGATTCAAGCCGTGTGGTGCATGTCATCGCACCATGTCAGTCACGGAGCCACACCAAGTGTGTCTCTGGTGTCTGGAGAAGGACCACGATTCGACTTCGTGTTCCCTGGGCCATGGCTCTGAAGGCCTTCAGAGAGAGATCTGTCAAGCTTCTAGCGGCCCGACAGCCATCTTCGGTCGGCGTAACTCCGAGGAGGTCACAGTCCCACAGTAGGAGGAGGTCGCAGCACCGCTTCCGGAGCCCCAAGTCCTCTTCCATGCATTCGAGGTCATCGGGGCACTCAGATAAGAGGCACAAAAAGAAGAAGTCGAAGCGGACTTCGACTTTGGTACGCCCATTGGCCGACGAGGCGTCTAGGGAATGTTGACATTCCGAGCGTGGCTACATGGAGCTGTCGCCAGGGCCAACTCTGCGTCTTCCCCCATTTCCGGGGACCGGAGCGTCCCTTGCTCAAATTAAATAATTTTACGAGGCTATGCGCCTTGTTTTTGAGCAGGCTGCACCCTCAGGTGGGTCTTTGGGCCCCGTGGGGTCAGCAGGGCCCCATCGAGTTCAACATCGGCGGCTTCTGCCTTGACGCCGTTGGGGACCCCGGGATCCTATAGCGGATCCGGACCGGCTCTCACAGTTGACCTCCTCCAGCGCCGGGTTCGACGTCAATGCTTCCTCTACCAACGACGCTCACTGGTGGTGGTAGCCCCATCCTCATTCTGGATGATCCGGAGCTGCAACGACGTGGTACAACACTGATTCTGACATCAACAACGCTGATTAGGCCCAGATCATTGCCTGAGCCTTATTCTGATCAGCCAGGCACAGGAGAGGAGTGGGAGGGGTCTGAGGACCCTTTAGAGTGTGAACTGGAGCATGAACAGGACTGGTCTTAGGATCTAGGGGAAGCCCGTGTACTGGATACTTCTCTAGATACTGGCATGCTCTCTCCTCCCAATGTGGCTACGGAGGAAGGGGCTTCTTATGCCATGGTGATGCGTAGGGCAGCTGAGGTCTTGGACCTAGACTTGCCTACGGTGCCAGTCAGGACGAACCTCCTGATGGAAGTGCTTCAGCTGGGGGTGACTACATCGGAGCCGATGCTGCCCTTCAATGAAGCCCTGGGAACATGGTCCAAACCCAGCACAGGGACTCCTGTTAATAGGACAGTCAGCTGCTACCATAGACATGCTCCAAATGACCCTAGTTTCCTCACCCAACACCCCACCCCGGAGAGCTTGGTGGTCCAAGCCTCCACTTTTCGTG
Organism: Pleurodeles waltl; assembly: GCF_031143425.1. Taxonomy (NCBI): domain Eukaryota; kingdom Metazoa; phylum Chordata; class Amphibia; order Caudata; family Salamandridae; genus Pleurodeles; species Pleurodeles waltl. The sequence continues at coordinate 582,607,623 of NC_090439.1, read as the reverse complement.
GTGCCTTCCCTTCCGCCCCTCCGGATAGGGAATCCAAGAGGCTGGACCAACTTGGAAAGAAGTTATTTTCTTTCTCCAGCCCGGCATTGAGGTCAGTAAACACCTCTTGCCTATCGGGCTGTTTTCCCCATACTTTATGGGTTACGGTGGCACAGGTGCTGCCCCAGGTCCTAGAGGGCGTACGGGACACTCTCACCCAAGCTGTCAAGGATTGGAGAGGGGCAGCCAAGTTTACTATTAGGTGTGGATTGGACACGACCGACTCACTGGGTAGAGCGATTGCATCGACAGTCGCCCTACGTCGCCACGCCTGGCTACGTTCTACTGGCTTTTCAGGGGATGTCCAGTCGAGTTTGATGGACATGCCTTTTGATGGCTCTCGCCTTTTTGGTGAGAAGGCAGACTCCGCGCTTGCGAGGTTCAAGGATTCTCGATCACACAGCCCCCCTCCACAGCGCCCAAGCCCTCCTAGTGTGATTCTGCACGACCATGTCCGTCCAGTTGGAGGGAGGATTCAATTTCATCTCCCTCACTGGCAATCCATCACATCGGACAAATGGGTCTTGTAGATCATACGGAAGGGCTATTCCCTCCCCCTACAGTCTTTCTCTCCCTCTATCCCTCCGATAAAAGAACAGCTGATAGCGGATCATTTGTTTTTGCTCCACAAGGAAGTTACGGCTCTCTTGGCCAAGGGAGCTATAGAAAGGGTCCGATGTCAGAAGTAGGCAGTGGTTGTTATTCCCGCTACTTTCTGATTCCCAAGAAGAACAAGGTCCTTCGCCCTATCCCGGATTTAAGGGATGTCAATCTCTTCCTCAAAAAGGAGAAATTCAAGAATCTCACTGTTGCTCAGGTCTTGTCTGCCCTAGACCAGGAAGACTGGCTGGCAGCATTGGACTTGCAGAATGCGTATTTTCACATTCCCATCCTGCCCGCCCACAGGCGTTACTTGCGGTTCAAGGTGGGCCATGAGCATTTTCAGTTTACTGTGCTCCCTTTTGGTCTCACCAGTGCCCCTCAGGTGTTCGTGAAGGTGATGGCAGTGGTGGCAGCTCATCTGCGCAGGTTAGGGATTTCAGTCTTCCCCTATCTAGACGATTGGCTGTTGAAGGCTCCGACGCCCCAGGCTCTCATCACCCACGTCTAGACGACAGTGAACGTCCTGCATTCGCTGGGGCTCACTATAAATGTGCTGAAGACACACCTGACTCCCTCTCAGAAGCTCACTTTCATAGGAGCTGTTCTGGACACAGTGCAGTATCGGGCCTATCCTCCTGAGCAGTGAGTCCAGGATATTCAGGGTATGATACCGATGTTTCGGCCTCTATCCTGGATTTTGTGAGGCAGACTCTGAGACTGTTGGGACTCATGGCTTCCTGCATCCTATTGGTCAAGCAGGCCAGATGGCATATGAGGGCTCTGCAGTGGGACCTGAAGTTCCAATGAGCACAGCATCAGGGAAATCTTACCGACGTGGTTCAGATCTCAGAGGTAACTGCAAAGGATCTGCAGTGGTGGTTAGTGAACTGTGATTGGGTCAAAGGCAGATTCCTCTCCCTTCCCCAACCAGATCTCACAGTAGTGACAGATGCATCACTTCTGGGATAGGGCGGCCATATGGGAGACGTGGAGATCAGGGGTCTCTGGTCTCCGGCGGAATCCAACTCCATATCAACTTGTTGGAGCTTCTGGCAATCCAACTAGCATTAAAGGCATTTCTTCCTGTTGTGAAAGGGAAGGTAGTGCGGGTGTTCACGGACAACACTACAGCGTTGTGGTACTGCAACAAGCAAGGTGGTGTGGGGTTGTGGACTCTTTGTGAAGAGGCTCTACGTCTCTGGACATGGCTGGAACATCAGGGCATAATCCTGATGCTTCAACACCTGGCAGGTTCTGTGAACACCAGGCCAGAAAAACTCAGCTGGCGATTCTTAGCGGATCACGAATGGTATCTCCATCCGGAGGTGGTGCAAGGACTCATTCAGCAGTGGGGAGAGCCTTGGTTAGATCTGTTCACCTCTGCAGAGAACGTGCAATGTCAGCAGTAGTTTCCAAGGCTGCTATCGCTAGGCGACGCTTTTTGTTGAGTGGAGTTTAGGCCTCCTGTACGGCTTTCCGCCCATACCACTTCTGCCCAGAGTTCTTAAGAAAATCAAGAACGACCGGGCCAAAGTAATCCTAGTGGCTCCGGATTGGGCATGAAGAGTCTGGTATCCAAAGCTTCTCAAAATGAGCATCAGTCCTCCAATCTGGTTGCCTCTTCGGGAGGATCTTCTGTCGCAGCAGCAGGGAAATGTTCTCCACCTGAACCTGTCAACTCTGCTGCTTCATGCGTGGAGATTGAGCGGTGACAGTTGATGGTTTATGACCTCCCTCCCGAGGTCTGTGATGTCATGCTGGTAGCCAGGCATCCCTCTACTAAGTCGATTTACGCCTGCCGTTGGAAACGATTTGTATCATATTGTACAGAGAGATCTAGTGATCCTCTTTCTTCTTCTCTTTCTAATATCCTTCTGTTCATTCTGTTACTCACCCAACAGGGTTCCTCCTTAGGGACTCCTAAGGACTATCTTTCTGCCTTATCGGCTTTTCTTTGCTTGCCCGATCAACTATCTTTGTTTAAGTCTCCCATTGTACAGACATTCTTAAAAGGGCTTGTACATATGTTTCCACCTACAGCTTTTGTTATACCCCAGTGGGACCTTAATCTAGTGCTCACTTTTCTAATGTGTGCTCCTTTTGAGCCTTTACATAAGTGTCCTGTCCGGCTGCTCATTATCAAAACAGCCTTCTTAGTAGTAATCACATCTGCCAGGAGAGTGAATGAGATGCAGGTTTTATTATCGAAACCACTGTATCTCACAATATATCCTGATAAGGTAGTCCTCAGAACTCGTGCCTCTTTCCTCCCCAAGGTGGTGACCCCTTTTCATCTGGGTCAAAATATCACCCTGCCCACCTTCTTTGCTAAACCGCATCCCTCTAAAGAAGATGAGCGTCTCCATCGCCTGGACCCAAAAAGAGTGTTATCGTTCTACCTTGACCGCATAAAAGAGTTCCAGGTGGACGACCAGCTCTTCATGGGGTACGTTGGTGCAAAGAAGGGGCGGGCAGTCCAGAAACAAACCATTTCGTGCTGGGTTGTTCTCTGCATTAAAATTTGCTATGCTTTGGCTAAGACGCAGCCTCCAGAGGGCTTGGGAGCTCATTCTACCAGAGGGAAAGCTGCTACCACTGCGTTAGTTCGAGGCGTGCCGGTACTTGATATTTGCCAGGCGGCAACGTGGGCTTGCACACATTTGCAAGACACTACTGAATGGATAGCCAGGTGAGGAGAGAGGGGCAATTTGCACGATCGGTCCTACAGGACTTCCTTGTGTGAGGTATGTTTTCGCAGCCCACCACCAGGAGTTATAGCTTGGGTACCTATTCCAAGGTAAGGAATCTGCAGCTAGAAGTCTCTATCAGATTAACAAGTTACTTACCTTCGGTATCAAATTATCTGGTAGAGACTCTATCTAGCTGCAGATTCCTTACACCCACCCAAGCCTCCCTCCCCACTATGTGAATATATACATTATGTTTTTCATATTTTTGCCCTTTCTCAGGGGCATGTCCTTTTACTCAAACAATAAAAAAAAGTAAATAATTGTTGGTTCTTCCATGACTCTGTGCTTCTGGCATGGGAAGTTGTGGAAAAGAACAGACGTATGTGCGCCTGGGTGGTGCCTAAATAGAAGACCGAGATGTCACAGATGGCTCCAACGGCACTGACAATGCCACGTGCAGCTGGACTACACATGCGGATCTGAGCGACGCCACCCGATGGCGCATGCAGGGTGCTGCTCAGCAGGAAAATTCCAGATTTGAAGCTGACACCAGGGAATTCTAAGGAGAGGAATCTGCAGCTAGATAGAGTCTCTACCAGATAATTTGTTACCGGAAGTAAGTAACTTGTTCTTCTTGGTCAGGCCCTGAGCAATTATAGCCATTATAGAAGACATACAGGTCAGGTGGAATTTTGTATATTGCTAGTACCCAATAAGTATATATCATCAAACTCCCCACTTTGCATTCGTCTGTAAATTCTGCTACGCCAAAACATGAAGGAGTCATGAGTGCTCCCTGGATATGGTAAACAATGTTAGTTATTATGTTGTGGGACTTGCAATTCACTTGTATATTAAGGTAATGCATATTTTTCCTGTTCCTGAAAAAGGTATTCAACATGGGATGGAGACCATATGGGCACATGTATCCCATCAATTCGCCCTGTGACCTGGGGAAAATGTATAATCCTGTAAAATTGCAATTTGGTAACAAGCATTTCTTCTTCATTTTGGGACATGTATGTGTGTCGGTGGATGTTGAGAAGCATGGCATTGAGGAATGAGTGGATGAAACACAAAATCACACTTTGCAACACACCACCTACAACAGCTGCCACATCTGGGTAACTGACAGTGGCTAATAGGTATAAAAAGCAAAAACCTGGACATGGGTGGGGATGAAATTGCTGCACAGACTACTGCTTTCAAGGTGTGGCTTTAAAAGGGCAATTAACTTTAAAATGGCATTGCTACTTAGTCTGTATTTGTCATATATCTCTTTCTCTGGTCAGAAATGGTCAGCCTGACTGAATATCCTCTCTTGTCTTGGCCTCCTCCTATGTTGTGAATCCTCCTTGCTATTACGTCCAGGGCAGCCATTGTGGACAGCTGTGATGCATTCTCAGACTGCTTATACAGTTTTCACCCAGTTACCACATGGTTTGAGTTGGTGGTAAATTGCATGTGGAAATGGGTCAAATTGTGACTAATAGCTATTTGTGACTGCCTCAAACATCCTGTTTGCGAGTCGCTATTTTGGGATTTCCTATTTCCGAATCACTATTTCTGTTCACAAAAAATACCGACTCACAAACTGGTTGCATCGCTATTTTTGGTTAGTAGATGGCTCTTGCATATGGTGAAAGGCCATTTTTCCATTCGCAAACCACTTTGCGACCGTTTCGCACGTCGCTATTCTTTTGTACATCTGGCCCTTACTCCAGCACAGGATTGGACTAGGCAGAGGGATTTCTCCATGGGAAATATGTTTTTCCCTTGGAGAAAAAAAATAAAAGATGTGTATTTGTACATGAGGCTCGTATGTATAAACCTCTAGTGCTGATTTCCGACTTTGTTTGTGAATCCAGCCCTATGTCTGTATCGTGGGCCAGGTTGAGACCTTTCTTGCTAACTAGTGGTGTTTATTTGTTCCAGGGCAAATATTCAGAAGTTTTTAATGAACTGGACCAGACCATTAAGTGTACCGAGAAACTTCATCATGGAATTTTGGAATTGAAAAGTTCTAAACATGTATTAAAGAAAGTAAGAGCAAATACAGAGGAGGCCATCACTGATTTAAAGTAAGAACATGTTAGCCTTCTGAGCACAATTTTAAGTAATACACTTGCTACTGTGGTGTGTTGTACAAGTTCTGGGAACTGTGTGTACACTACGATGAAGATAAAAGATGATGCTCGTGTTTTATTGGCTTAACACTGTCTGACAAAGTAAAGCAGGCTTTTAATGTGCCAACATTTGAAAATAAACTTTTGTTATCTCACCAATGTTTAGCTTAAATCCTCAAAATGTTTAGTTGCCTTATGTCGTTGATACTTTTTGCAGTACCTACCGCACATAGGGGATAACATATAGTCAGCAAGATGAGGGTATGGGGGATAGATAATGAGCTGACCAGGTAAGAGATATAAAGGATTACGTGACTTGTATATGACTTTTTTCCAGTGGGCCTCAGGAAAATGGCTTCCAATAGATTTCTATTTTTAGGAATTCACCAATAAATCATTTCACACCAATATTAGTCAAGTCTGATCAAAAACCTCAAGCCTGGGTCGAAATTTGAAACATCACTTTTTGCTGATATTGGTATCATGGCACTTCTGGCCTCCTCTCAACAGGCAGCAATGAGACTGACTAATACATTGTTAAATGTCAATGTCCAATATATGGAACTTGGTTATTGGGCTTTTATTTTTCTTAAATACTAACATAAGATCTAACATATTTGTTTTTCTCAAATATTAACATACAATCTAACATACATGTTGGACGTTTGGTTTAATTTTCACAGTAACATTTTTATTCAGCTACGATACATTTTTTTTAATCTAAATTATTTGTAATATCTACATTTCTCGTATTATGAATTATTTTAATTAATTATAGCTATGCTTTATGCCTCCTTCCACAACCTCTTGTGAGAAGTCTTGCTATGAACACTACTGTCTGTCATTTTCAGTGTCTGATATGTCCCCAAATCTCCCTTTCTCCCATCCAAGCTTACGCATCTCAGTCTACTGTTATCCCACGACTGCAATGTCTTGATCTCTGAATTATGGATCCATCCTTCTCTATTCCCATTTCCCCACTTTCAGTGGTATCATCAAGGTTCACTTTATCAACCTTGAAAACTGTGCTGCCCTCCCCCACACCTTTCCTTGGCATGACCTACGGGGTCAGTATACCGTGTGTCACATTGGAAATGATGGAATCTGTTATCTTTTGTAAAGCATTGATTTATACTTTGCCTCCACCCTCCGCACTCATTATTAATGTCTGGTATGTGCATGTGTTACCCATTTTCTGTCTACATCCGTAAGTCTTACCATTAACTCTCTGTTTAGTATTTTTGCTAGAAATGCTAAACAGATTCTGACTGTGCTAAGTTTTCTCAAATTCTGATCTGAATTCGTTTTGTGCAAGGGAGTCTGTAGAGGCCTTGGGTTCCCATTTCTTCCCCTTCCTCTTAGCATAGTGTTGATGAACCCAAAGTAATGCACTTTAACTCTGAAAAACGAAGTTGCATATTTGAGGGCACTGTACAGTTCTCATTAATTAAATCCTTCTTTTGAAGTCATTGAAAGCCTACACGTGTCCTTTTTGAAGAAGACAAAACACATTTTATCATGGCAAGTGACTTAAATTCGCAAGATTTCTTGAAGGCACAGCTGTTAAGATGAGTTTCGCACTCTGACTTGTTTTGTAAGACTGGTCATTTTACATAAAATGTTCTCCCTAAGAGATATATTGTGCAAACAACCTTAGGCAGCTTTAATAACCCTTTTTAGTGAACCTTACTTTGCACATAGAGTATCTTCTATTAAGCTAAAGGAGGACATGTGTTTCCCAAAGTGCTTCAGTATTTTGTGCTTTTAAGTAAGGCACAGTATTACCACTTTTAAAACAAGCCTACACTTATGGATATCTGTTTTTATGGGAAGATTTACTAGGACAATTAATGATTTCTGCTCTTGAAGGATAACCCGCCCGTGCTTGAGGTAACCAATACTGCTTTTAGGCATACCAATACCCACAAAATGCCCACAAAGTTTTACTCTAGGGTGTGTGATATGTAGTACCCTGGTGGGCCTAGACCAGAGTGCTCCACAAAATGCATGAAAGCCTAACCACTGAGGTTACCTTAAGATGCTCTCAAATCCTCAACCTGTAATGCATTCCAAAGTTTACGTTTCAGGCAGCCTCAAGCGAGATTACATTTTGAGTTGCTGTTTTTCAGAATCAATTTTAGTTCTCAAAGCTTGAGTGTCCTATTGTGTTCTTGGCCAGCATGCGGGTGAAATGTCTATATGGAAAGTTACAGAGTGCTCAATGAAAGGCAGTTGGAATCATTTTGAGCCATCCGTTGCTGGCAGTAGTTATAGTTGCTCCTGTAATTTATGAAATAAACTCACTGTGAACCTTCGTGCTGGAGTACCTTCTTTCCAATATTTTGGCAACAACTGGGAGCAGGAGCAGCCATGGGGTCTACAGAAGTGTCCACTAAGTTCTGCGGTGACCACTAGATCGAATCTTAGTGAGGTTTCACACAACTTCTTCCTTAGGGACAACTATCTTTCCTCTGCCAATTATGGGAGTGTGATCATGGGCAGGACCATGAAAAATTATGCAGAGGTTAGTGGAGTTGCAAAGAAACTATATTTGTGTTTGGGCGAGATTGTATCTATACAGAGTGTGTGCCTCCTCGAGTGACTGCTTGAGACACAGCTCGTGTGCTTCCTTTGGCACAAGATTGGCTCAAGACTTACCGAGTCTCACCATGACGTTCCGGGAGACTCAGCACATGTGCCTTCTCAAGCACTGAGCCTACCCCTGCTGATTTTTCATGCACTGCTTTTCATGTGGTCTGCACATGCACAGTTTGAACACACTCCAGTGGTGGCCATCTTAATGATATACTCACCACGGAAGTTGCAAGCGTTCACAAGAGGTTGCACTGTGATATGCTCACCTTTTCAGAGCATATCTACAGTGATACGCTAACCATTTAAATAATTGCTTGAGTTCTAAAGTTACAAATTCTGCTCACTACATGAAGGCATATCTATGGTGATGTGCACACTTGTAGATTGATACATAAAGGGAAAAACAGTTCACGGTGATACGCTCACCATTGAAGTACTAAACTGAAGAGTGTGTCTTGGTGATATGCTCACTTTTGTTATGTGCTAAGTAATTCACATTTTGTAGAACTGTTGCATTATTTACTGTACTTTGCTGAATATTTCCATTTTGGTGGAACTATTATTTTATTCACTTTATTTTTACAGGCCCATATATGCTGAGTGAGTGGGGTCCATTACCATTATTTTGGGTGATATTAAATGCTTGCTTTGTATTCCTATTAGTATTGATTTTTTTTCTCATACTCAAATATGTCTAACATGCTTCTCCGCCTTTATTTTTACCTTCTAAGGGTGATCCTCCAATGGACTGGGAACTATGGTTTCCAATATTCTTGGCTTATATTGATGTCTTGAATGAAGGGGAATGTACTCCACAAAGGAAACTAGCTTTATTAAAGCATACCTTTGATGGCATAGGTCTAAAAGAATTAAAAATCTTACCGCCTGTGGGAAACACTGGTGTTTCAGATGTATTTGACTATGATGTAAACCATTTGGCCAACATAGAGCACACAAACAAGAAGAAAGTATAGAAGGATGAGTATCTGCACTTAGAGTTTTAGCCTCATCATGTGAGTTTGAGACCATTAAATATTACTACGTTTTCAGCGATCAGGTCATGATGAAAATGAAGAGTAAGAAGGTGCAAGAAAAGTTATGTGTGGGAACTGACATGACGTTGAATGATATTGTTAGTATTGCTAAAAGCATTGAGCAGTCTGAAAAGTTTGTGGAAGAAATCAGAGGATGTAATGATAATGGTAGTGGTGATTGGAAGAAACCTGAGTCTTGTACAAGTGTCAATACTATGAAAAATGACAAGGAAAAAAATATTTCCATTAAAGAAAATGCCAACAAGTTACTACAGATGTAGCAGTAATTTTTACCTGGGAAATTTTAAAGGATGTCCTGCAATTGGCAAGACTTGCAACCACTGTAGAAAAAGTGAGCATTTTGGAACCATATGTAAAAGCAAACTTGATACTAGTATCAGCTGTGTAGTCAATGAGAAAGATAACAAAGAGTTAAATCTCAATGCAAAATTATGTGTTCAGGATGGAGGAGTAAGTGGCTTTCCAAAGTGTACGGCTGACATAAATGGGAAAAGTGTAGAAGTAATGGTAGATTCTCGTGCCTGGTATAGCATCATCAGTAAGTCTTTATGGGATTGGATTGGCAGAATGAGAAGTTATCAGAACTGGATGTGCTTCCTGGTGGTTACACTGGCCACAGGATTGATCTATTTGGTTATATCTGGGCAAATATTTATTTTAAGGAAAGGAAGACCCGTGGGAAAATTTAACTTTGGGATGGCTTCATCACCAAGAATGGCATATGAAATTAGACCCTAATGCGGTTCCACTGGTTTACATGGTGGAAAATGTAAGACATAAAATAGGTATAAATTACATTCCCTGAGGTTTTCTGTGACAGACTGGGAAAATGTGTAGGGTTTAAACACAAGATTTTTTTACAGGAAATTCAGTACCAGTTAGACATGAAGTTTGTAATATTCCCCTTACATGCAACTTGAAAAAATGTTGCAGGATTTATGCAAAAAGGGAGTGATCCAACCAATAGAGTCATCACCATGGGTTTCACCAGTGGATATTGCCTTCAAGTGTTTAAGAGATCTCTGATTATATGTGGACCTTACAAGTTTGAACAACAAAATATGGATTGACAGATATCCGTTACCTAATTTGCATGATTTGATTTTCACACTTGCATGGGCAACAGTTTTCTCCACCTTGCACCTTGCCAGTGCTTATAATCATATTGATTTACAATAAGCCTCACACCATCTGAGGCATTTGTCACACGGGAAGGCATGTTTCAGTTTTGAAGACTGCCTTTTGGGTTGGCTAATGTAGCGATTGATGAAGGAAACATAAGAAGGTATTCCTGGAGACATAGCATTTCAAAATTATATTTTGGTGTGTGGAAAGAATGAGGAAAAAAGTGTATTATATTTAAAAGGGGTTCTTCAAAGTCTGCGTCAGAAGAGTCTAACTTTGAAGGAATCCAAGTGTAAATTGAAATGTTAGGAAGTGGAATATCTTGGTCATTTTTATCTAACAGGCATTTGCAATGCAGTGGGTCTCGCATTTGCTCGAGTTACAGCTATTGGCATTGTAAATTCCTAACAGGATTTTTCTTGCCACATAAATTGAAATGGAAAGTAAAATAGTTGATATAAGTGAGATGCTTCAAGGCGCCATGAGCGTGAGTACGAAGAAGAGACATAAAAGGAAAGAGAAGTTTGCTCGCAGTCAAAAATATCAGCAATCGTACAATCATCCATTTAGCAGGGGCAGCCTGCTAGGCAGTAACAAAACTGCCCCAAGGAGGGCCAAACATAAAGCAATTACCAATGATAACAAAGGACTTTGAAAGGCAAGTCCACGAATGAGTGAACGTCATGGTCGTGAAGTGGTCATGGTTGTAAGCCCATAACAATTATGCTGCCAATGTTGAATGTTTACATAAGTTGTTAGGAAAAAAACATAGGGCCTGATTCTAACTTTGGAGGACGGTGTTAAACCGTCCCAAAAGTGGCGGATATACCACCTACCTATTACGAGTTCCATAGGATATAATGGACTCGTAATACGGTAGGTGGTATATCCGCCACTTTTGGGATGGTTTAACACCGTCCTCCAAAGTTAGAATCAGGCCCTTAGTTTTTATGGGGGGTTGAACAGGACAATGCTTTTATCGATCTAAAAAAGAGCCGGCCAGTGGACCTTTTCTTAAGGCATTTAATCTTGATAAGGAATGTGTAGTTGCTGTGATTGTCAGCAATTATGGTTTGGGGCCTGCTGTTACAGAAAGAGAACTTTGTAGTGTATATTGTGTCATATGCTTTTGATCCGTTGAGGGGATCTGAAAGAAACTGTTCTGTGATAGAAAAGGAGTTACTGGTATGCAGATGGTCAGCAGACCATTTTAGGCAGTTTCTATGGGAAATATGGTTTGTGATAAGAACTGATCACAAACCACTAATTTGTGTTATATCTTCAGGATGGGGCAGATGTTTGATAGCTAGATTGGCTGTAAAGTTGCTATCTTATACATTTAGAATTCAATATGTACCAGGGAGGTTGAATGTTCATGCTGATTTATTGTCATGGTTACCATTAAATGTGAAATCAGCTGATAGTGATAATGAGGTTGAGGATGTTGTGAAGTGGCATATACCATGGAGAACATATATAGTTGGGATCACTCAAGTAACACATTTGGATTGATTTGAAAGGAAATCTGGGAGAATCAGCTAGGAGTGGATGTTGAAATGACTCTGGTGTATAAATACATGAAAGAGCTTGGTCAGATGAATGGAAGTTGAGTGGAGAAAGTGCAATGTTTTTTAAAGTAAGGAATGCTTTTATGCATGATGGATTCTGCTTGTTACGTGGTAATAAAGTTGCATCACCATTAGGGTTAAGAAAGAGGATTGTTCAGGTGGGGTAAGAAGAACATATTCGTATGTCTGCCACCAAAAGCCATATTCAAGAATTTTACTGGTGGCCCGGTGTCAATGGTATTGTGGAAGATTTGGTGAAAGGGTGCAGATTGTGTTCCAACAGTGACCATGTGTTACTGAATCTTCTCCCATTGAATTTGTCTCAGAACCTTGGAGAAAATTGGGTGTGGACATTTTGGGTCCTTTTTGTATGGTTCCCAAGAAAGAAGCTTTTGCAGTTGTTCTAGTTGACTATTTTGTGAAATGGCCTGAAGTTAAGATGTCTGAGAACATGACTTCAGAGGCCATCATTGAGTTTTTGGAGGATATATATATTTTTTTTTGCAGGGAAAGGCTACCAGAGGAAATGGTTTCTGACAATGGACCCCAATTTGTCACTAAGGTTTTTGAATATTATTTATCAAGGTCAGCGGTGAAACAAAAAAGAACTGTCAACTATTATCCTCAGTCGAATGGTCAGGCTGAGAGATTTAACCAGTTTGTTAGGGAATGCATTCAGTTGGCTAGTAAAGGAGGTTTGCTTTGCAAGAAAGCTTTGCAGGCCTCACTATTGTCATTTCATACTGTGCCAAATTCTGTTCAGGGTGTTTGTCATTTGAATTATTACGTGGGAGGAAGCTAGGATCCAAGTTGGCTCTGTGGTGGTTGAAGGAATGTAGCAAAGAGTCAGAGGTGTGCAGTGATTAAAAGAAAATCAGAATGCATGTAGAAAAGTATCAGGAAAAAATGAAGAAATGTATGAATAAGAACAGGGACAATTTTTCTGCTGGAAAAATGTGTCTGGTTGACTGGGTTCATATCAGAAAAGCAATTACTTAAATGGTCCAATCCCATCAAAGTGGTGCAAGTATATCATAAAGCCGTGAAAGTTCAAGGAAGAATGTTTTGGAAAATGAGCAGGGTTATGTGTGTAGAAGTCCTTTGTGTGTTGCATCAGAGGGCATTGAACAGCTTCCTATGATTGTGGATGACAATAATGTTTTTTGGATGTGCCGATTTGTGATGGTAGTGTCATTCCAAGTGAATGTCAAAATCCAAGTGAATTTCAAAAAGCTCCTAGAAATGTATTGCGTACCAATAGAGTTGAAAAAAGGTTACGGAAAAGTTCATGGACCAAACTTTGTCCTGTAAAATTTGCAGAGTATGTTAAGTATTACATTTCTTGTACCCATTATAAGAAGTGCAATGTATTAATTATTGTGTTCATTTATACAAATTGTTTAAGTTGTATATGTGTACATATATTTGTGGCTTCAGTTGCTTATGTTTTAGTTAGCTTTTATAATTTATGTGTATTTTGTTTTCTTTTGTATTGATATATTAGTTGCCAAAGGGAAAAGGTGTGTTGTGTTCTGTATCTTGGAACCTGACAGAACCTGGGAGGGTCAGGATGCAGGTGGAATGGTGAGGATGGAATGTCTATATGGGAGGTTGTGGAGTGTTCTTTGAAAGGCAGTTGAAATGCATGCTTGGTGGACACCCAATGTGTGACACCGAGAGATTAGACTACTAAATTGTGAATAGCAGCATTTACAATCCTTTTTTAAGAGGAACGGAGGAACTTGCATGGTTAGTCTTACTTTCCCAGAGTGCATGAAGGTTGCGACCCAGTCCGTGGCCTGCAGGATGGTACATACCAAGTATTTAATCAAGCCAAGTGTTATGAGAGGAGAAGCCTGCTAGGCAAGATTAATTGTCCTGGCATGCTCTGGATATAGTTGTATGACAGGAGCCCAACCCTTTATCCGGAGTAGGTAATGTTTTGAGCATTAAGCAATAGGGGAGATGTGCTACTGTGCTAAAGGAGAAGCTTCTGGACATGGCTTTGTATGAGTATGCAACAGGACTAGCTGGGATGATATAGGCCTGGCAGATATTTAGCAGCGCGGAGGCTTCATCACAGCTATGTCCTAAACAGAACCCTGGTGACGTGCGTGGCACTTCTGTAGGCAACATTAAACTGAAACAGCCACCCATGGCTCGACAGTTTCCTTATTCAAACTGGCTCATGGTCACCTTATCATGGAGACTGATTCAGACAGAGACTTCACAAGACCACTTGCTTGCAGGTTGATCACCTCATTGTTACATGTATTCTTTGCCATAGTCATGGTTGATGGACTTTCCATTGAAGTGAGTTAGGTTGCTATGCTGTTGAGGTAATGCAGTGATAATTTAGATACTTCATTTGGACATTGCACTTAACAACATTTTTGCAAAGGTTACTCTGTTTGTAATGCAGGGTAGCCAAGTCAAAACTGCTCAGGCATCTTTGTCAAAATGTAATACTACTGCAGGAAACCATGTCCCTGAAGCATCAGCATCCCAAGCATCTGATTGTAACAACCGCTTTTAAAGCCTTTTGAGTGATAATGATATGTAAAAGAAAAACAGGTGTAGTGAATCATAACATGAACAATCTGGAGAAATCAGTAACTTCAGTAAGTATTATGTAACAGAAGGGTCTAGACATCTTCTACTAAATGGTCTAGAACATGGTTCTTGTTAGGGCGCCCCAAGGCCAGAAAACCAAATAACAGTAGATGGTTAGTGTTGTGACTTTTCAAGTGTCATTGGTTATGATCCAACCTACCATAATACATCGTTGTGCAGCTGAGGTAGGGCTGTGGCCTAAAAAAACTACAGGTATTGATTTAGATTATGGCAAGCTGACATTTGCCCAGAGTGTTGTTAAGTTTGAAGAATATAGAACTTCAGGTAGAATATGGAGAATTGACACATGCCATTACCAAGATTCTTTTGATCCTGGTGGCACAGTTATAAGGCAAAGCTCTGAACCCAAATAGAGCCCTAATCAAAATAATGTTTCTCAGACACAATATGTCGCCATTTGGTGCCACAATAATATTGAAAGTCCTAAAGATATGATGGTGTCTGAAGCAGTGCAGAGTCACAAATATTGTCATGATTATCCCCAGAATGATAGATCTATATTGTACAATAATTTACAGCTACACACAAAAGCTTGAAATAAAAACAGAGTTAAATTGTAGCTTATGTATTCATTTTGATTAGTCTTTACATTCTCGACAGACTACTGTGATAAAACTCTACACAAATGTAATTTTGCCCTCAGTTAGATATGACAGTGGAGGTAAACCATCTAATAGATTTTCAGTGGTGTGCCAGGATTGTGCCCTGACACCAGTGTCTTTACACTACATATAAATGCAATGCATATAATTGATATGACAAGAGAGCGAGGTCTGAAGGTGTACTTTTCCCAAAACTAGATGGTGAAACAATCCCACTCTAGCTTTTGCTGAAGATGTTGAAATAGGTTTGTACACTCAGATGAGACTGCAGAAGCCAATTAATAAATGTGAACAGTTTTGTCAAAAAAGGGCCCCAGCAATTGAATGGAAAAACACCCCCTCATACAAGTTTGGTTGGGGGGCCCTGTGGGGAGCATGGCTATGTCTAATAATGGCATTCTATTTGATACATTATTTGATACTCCCTTTTACTGTTTAAAGAATAATTGCTGAAGTCAGCATACTAGCACAACTACACTGATCCTTTGCAAAAGGATTCCTCTGAGATTTAGTAGAAGTGAAATAATTCTGACACTATACAGAACCCCAACCAATCTCAGTTGTCAGTTAGCATTCTACTGTGTGTAAAACTGCTGTAAATAAACTCTGATGAAATTGTTAGTAGTACCCAACTAGTCTTCTTTGTTTGTGGCTCATTGTACAATTGCATTTAGGTTTTTGGGGAAGGTAGAGCTAACTCCATAAAAATGCCTTGAATGATATTCTGGTAACGTCAGGGTTCTTTGGCATGCCCCTAGTTTAAATATATAAACAAAACCTCAATTGGCTGGATTCTCCAGCACTAGGAACAATCTGAAATATAGTAAAATAAAATTATTTCTTGTACTTAGTTAGGACTGGAAGAGAACCCTATGCCAAGCAATGTTATGCAAGGAAAGAAGTCGGGCAGTACCTCCAGATATACTTACAAAATGTGATATGCGAGTGTGCTCACAGTGCAAAAACCCACAGCACAACATATAGTTGCCTAATGTTTGTTATGAACCAAAACACAATTAATTCAAAGGACTTCGTGGTTGGAAGGAGTGAAAAGGGGAGTTGATGTGATTTGCAATGAAAAGTTTGAAAAGAGACCAAAGAACGTAAACCTATCATATGCACACAGGTTCCAGCTACAAGCAACCCATCCAAATAATTTATCCTAGTCCTCTCATGCCTGGCCCCTTTAAAGTCTCGGCTGCATTGGAAAACAGCAAAACATCTATAAGCAAATGTATTTGCAATTGCATAGCAGAAAGGGGAGGAACCTTTCTCTATACCTTACCTAGTGATAATCCCCCCCAAGAGTGCACTTGTGCCCCAGAAACAATTTCATGTAATTTCCAGCCCACTCGTGCTAGGACTCAAAGGCACAAAGTTCATTATGAGCTGAGTGAATGTGTATCAAGTAACCCCGTTAGAGGGCAGCTGCCTTCCCCAAATAGATTTGAGTGGTATTTGAACCTGAGGTAGTTGAGCAAACTGCTGACCATGCAACCTTGAAATATTATACAGAGCTTCCCGCAAAGGGATAGTAAATTAGGGGAGTTGCTAGTTCTGACTGCTGACCCAAAAGCCACGATTATTACGCTATGGGAAGTTCTGGGAAATTCAAAATATCCTGACAAGCTTCTGAGAAATGTAAAAAGGGCACTTCTTAGGCAACCAAAACAAATGGTCTGAGCCAAATTCTTGGCTCCACGTTTAGCTCTTTCAAGAAAGGAACTTCTGTATTAATTCTAAAGCCAAATGAGAGTTAATCAATAGATCTAGGTGGAAAATCTGGAAAATATTTCTGAGAGAAAGGTAGAAACAGTAATTTCAAAGTTAAATAGCAGGTAACCTGCTATTAAAGAGAAGTCCTCCATAGCACCAGTCATCAACAAGAAAGTCCAGTATCTTGAGGAGGACACGAAGAATGTAACTAATTCTAAATTGGACAAATTGGAAAGAAGGAAACCTAGAGGAGCATTACACAAGACGTTGTTAGATTGGTTGAGGGGAGTCTGCAGCTAAGTATGATGAAAGGGATTCTCATTAATTACCGGGCTGCCAACAAACAGTTGTATTTTAACGGAGAAGGGAAACCCATGAAGGCCATGTGAGTCAACCATAAATGACAGGTGAAGTTTTCAAGGCCCACTATAATTATGGATCCCATTTGATTTTGGAAAGTTGCATGGCCTAAAAAAAACCATAATATATGGGTGTAACATGCTCCAGCAGCCTAGTGCATACATGATAATCACAGGCTTGCTGTGCTTCCTTCCCATACCCCTCTTACATTTTGGTTATGGCAGTTGTGCAAAAAAACTGATCATAAGTAATAACACACTGTTTAAGACCTTGGCCCTCATTACGACCCTGGCGGTTTGTAACCGCCAGGGCCGCGGGACGCGGTGGCACCGCAGACAGGCCGGCGGTGCCCCGCGGGGCATTCTGACCGCGGCGGCTTAGCCGCGGTCAGAGAAGGGAAACCGGCGGTCTACCGCTGGTTTCCCGCTGCCCCCAAGGAATCCTCCAAGCCGGCGCAGCTTGCTGCGCCGGCTTGGGGATTCCGACTCCCCCTCCCGCCATCCAGTTCCTGGCGGTTCTCCCGCCGGGAACCGGATGGCGGGAGGGGGAGTCGCGGGGCCCCTGGGGGCCCCTGCAGTGCCCATGCCAATGGCATGGGCACTGCAGGGGCCCCCGTAAGAGGGCCCCGCTTGTATTTCACTGTCTGCATAGCAGACAGTGAAATACGCGACGGGTGCAGTAGCACCCGTCGCACCTTCCCACTCCGCCGGCTCGATTACGAGCCGGCTTCATGGTGGGAAGGTCGTTTTCCCCTGGGCTGGCGGGCGGCCTTTCGGCGGCCGCCCGCCAGCCCAGGGGAAAACTTGGAATGCCGGCCGCGGTCTTCAGACCGCGGTGCGGTATTCCTGCGGCGCAACTTTGGCGGGCGGCCTCCGCCGCCCATCAAAGTTGTAATGAGGGCCCTAGTGCTGTTTTTCAACCCTCAGCTTTTAATGTCTAAGATATTATCAAGATGTTGATCTTTGCAGTTTTTTTTCCACAGTCTTTCTTCTTTTTACTTTTGCAGATTTATGTCCTGTTTCCTTCATCATTCTTTCATGCTTCTGTGTTTATTTTAATAAGATTGATTCATTGCTGTGAATGGAAGCTCTTTGGCTGAAATGTGTTAAGTAATTTGAAAACATGTTATTGGCAGTTATTATTATTATTAATAAAGGAAAAAGGCTAGCTAATCTGCTCAAGTAGGTATTTTAGACAAGGGTCAACAAAAGCGCATCATCATTACTTTATGTTAATATTAAGCTTACTCTGGTACAATTGAACCATTTTACATTATGGATCGTTATATTCACTTTAGATTTGATATTGTGCCCATTAATACCCCATCAGTTAACAGAACTATAGTTTACAATTATCTGCAAAAAAAGTATTAGTACAGTGATATGCTTCTAGTATTCAGAGTTTAAATTGTGAACAAGTGTGAAACCTATTTTGTTTTTAAAAATATGAAGAGTTCAAGCTGTCAGTGCAGGGCTAGCGAAGAGAGAGATGTCATGGTTCCAAATGGAATTTTCAGGACCAGCAATCATGATTTTAGTTTATATCTAGTGTTCAACCTGAGAATACTAGATGACAACCAATGCTGTATTTTACTCAAGCATTGTTGCAGATGTTTACCAATAGTGTTGATGACTCTCTACTTCCTCTTTGAAGTTCTTGAAGGGATACATGACTTGAAGGTGTTTATCATGCCGGTTGCACCAAAAGAATACCTTCCAGAATGATATCATTACAGGACCTGGTCACACAAGTTGCATGTCATTCTTCTTGTGTTTACCTTCTTCTCTTTCCTGGAGCATGTGAAAATTTCCACTCACGTGATTTACATGTAGAATAATCCACTATTTCTTCCTTGAAATTTTTTGGCCATTTTAATACATCATCTTGTTATTGTTTTACAACAATCGGCTGACCTTGACCGGTACCACCTACTTCCTGGCTTTGCCTAGTTTGCTACCCAGACAGTGTATTTTTCTACTCAAAAGCAGCTTTCCTCTCTCAGTCTGTTCATAGAAAGTGGAAATGGTCCTCCAAAGGATGGGCTTATTTCTTCCAGAGGCTGCGTCTTGCATTCTTTGAAAGTGTTGCATCTGTAACCAGTCAAATGTCTGCTGTCATTTATTTTGGTGTTCAAGATTTCAGAGGTTCTTTGAGAAACCTACCATAGGCACAATATTTCACAGTCACAAGTCTTATTTGTGAGTTTGTGGATGTCATCTGATTGCTAAGTCAGGGCTTCATTTCTGAACATTGTAGCACTGGGAGTGAGTGCTATTAACCTCTTAAACTTGGTTAAAAGTTCTGTTTGGTAGGACATTTTAATAGGTTGAAAGTAGGGGTATCTAAGTACAAAGTTACTAATGTAGTAGTACATTTACATATTTCTCCTTCTAAGCCTTGTTGGATTTGCGATGACCGATATTGCAAACCCATGGCATGATGGTCTCACAAACTGTTTCTTCTTGCCGGTTTACTAAGGGGTTGCAAATCCTTATGGACCATTGAAGAACTTTGATTGATTCCTGAAATTGTATTCTTTCATGTTCAAGTAGTTCTTGGTTATCTAAACCAATTCCTTGGTCTCTTTGCCATTGAACATTTCTGTAGCAAAAGAGATAGTACAGTTTTTGCTGCACTTTTGTTTTTGGGGGAACCAAACACTTTTCTGTTTTACAATGGCTGGCTTCTGGACAAGAATGTGAAGAAACAATCTAGGAGAAGATGAAGAACTGAATGATGTTCACAGTCGAGGACTCTAGGCCACCGCTAGCTAGGGTCTATTGTATGGAATCTCTTCACCATTAGACATATTGAAAACACCTATCATCAAAATATGTAACTTGCACTTTGTGTGAGAAGAAGCTGAGCAAAGGCAGCCCAGGGAAATACAGCTTCTGAATCACACTGATGCACAAACAATTTAATGCTTGGTATGAAAAAGTTACCTGCAGATAAAATGAAGTGAAAGAGGTGAAAGTGAAAGTGAAGTGAAGTGAAAGAAGGGCCAGCTTTCAGAATCCCATCCCTGTTGGAGATGGTTGCCCAAACATTCTCAAGGGTAGCAACAAGCCATCAATTCCTCTTTTCCATTTGTGGGATTGCTTGATTTGCGATGTGCTAAAGTCATCTGCGGTGGTGAAGAGAACAGAACCACTTAGTTGAACAATGTACTACTTCATCAGAAGACTTGCAAAAACATTTATTCTTCAGTTACCCAATTCTTTTTTCTAATTTTCTATTTTATGACACTTGTATCATGGAACCAGCATTGTTTTTGTTTTGGCTTCCTCATTAATAATACAAGAAAAGAGCTGCCTTCCAGAAGCCATTTTACTGGTTTAAAGAAAAGTAAAATTATACATTCATTAATATGTACAAAGAGGTATATTTTTGAGTCTATCTATCTATCTATCTATCTATCTATCTATCTATCTATCTATCTATCTATCTATCTATGTGAGCCAGGGTACTTTAATGGGCTGTTAGAAATTGAGTCTTTGGTTGGCAGTCGGGTTACCCCCTGTCCAAGCAAGGACCCTCACTCTAGTCAGGGTGAAGGAGAATCACCGTCAGCTAACCCCCGCTCACCAACTTCATAGCTTGGCACGAGCAGGCAGGCTTAACTTCAGAGTTCTAGGTGGAAAGTATTTGTACCAACACACACAGTAACTCAATGAAAAAACTACAAAATGACACAACACATGTTTAGAAAAATAGGAAGTATTTATCTAAACAAAACAAGACCAAAACGACAAAAATCCCACAGACACAAGTCAAGATATTATTTTTGAAAACAAAAGAGTCTTAAATCCTTTTGTAAACAGGTAAAACACTGTTAGCATTGAAAAGTACCTGGGTAGCGTCAAAATAACACGCATGGGCGAGTGTGCATTGAAAAAGGTAAGCGGTGCGTCCATTTCTCACTCGCAAGCAAGATCATGAGGGTCGATCTGGGCAGCAGTCGGGTCCGGGCAGGCGTTGCGTAGTTTTTCCATGCCCAGCAAGGTTTGGGTCAAAAATCCTGCCGCACGGTATCAACAAAACCGCGCAATGTGGGTTGCGACGTTCTGAGCCCACATCAGCAGGTGTTGCGCGTTGTTCTTCCATCTACGTGCGTCGATTTTCCAGCCGTGATGCCAGTGGAGAATCGGTTTCTGCTGTGAAGCCGGCGGCACATCATTTTTCAGCCACGTCTCAGAAGGTGCGTGGATATTTTCCCCACACTGCGGTCTGTACGTGGATTTTCAGTCTTGGGCTGCCAGCTTCACCTTCCAAGGCCCCAGGATCTGGATAGGGAACCACTTAGCAGGGCAGCATTCCCAGCAGAGAGTCCAGGTGCTAGCTGGAGAAGTCTTTGATGGTCCTGAGACTTCAACAACAGGAGGCAAGCTCAGGACAAGCCCTTGGAGATTTCTTCACAAGCAGGAATGCACAACAAAGTCCAGTCTTTGTCCCCTTTCACCAGGCAGAAGCAGCAACTGCATGATAGCTCCAAAAAGCACAGTCACAGGCAGGGCAGCACTTTTCAGATCTTCAGCTCTTCTCCAGGCAGAGGTTCCTGCCAGAAGTGATCTAAAGTCTGTGGTTTTGGGTGCCCTTCAAAACCCATTTTAGCCTTTGAAGTAGGCTTACCTCAAAGGAAAGTCTCTGTTGTTTGCGAAATCCTGCCTTGACCAGGCCAGGCCCCAGACACACACCAGTGGGTTAGAGACTGCATTGCGTGAGGGCAGGCACAGCCCTTTCAGGTGTGAGTGACCACTCCTTCCCTCTCTCCTAGCACAGATGGCTCATCAGGATATGCAGGCTACACCCCAGCTCCCCTTGTGTCACTGTCTAGAGAGAGGTGCAGACAGCCCAACTGTCAAACTGACCCTGACAGGGAATCCACAAACAGACAGAGTCACAGAATGGTTTAAGCAAGAAAATGCTCACTTTCTAAAAGTGGCATTTGCAAACACACAATCTTAAAATCAACTTTACTAAAAGATGTATTTTTAAATTATGAGCTCAGAGACCCCAAACTCCACATGTCTATCTGCTCCGAAAGGGAATCCACCCTTTAATCATATTTAAAGCCTATGAGAGGGATAGGCCTTGCAACAGTGAAAAACGAATTTAGCAGTATTTCACTGTTAGGACATATAAAACACATCAGTATATGCCCTACCTCAAACATACACTGCACCCTGCCCATGGGGCTACCTAGGACCTACCTTAGGGTTGTCTTACATGTGAGAAAAAAGAAGGTTCAGGCCTGCCACATCGAATTGGCAGTTTAAAACTGCACACACAGACACTGCAGTGACAGGTCTGAGACATGATTACAGAGCTACTTATGTGGGTGGCACAACCAGTGCTTCAGGCCCACTTGTAGCATTTGATCTACAGGCCCTGGGCACCTCTAGTGCACTTTACTAGGGACTTACCAGTAAATCAAATATGCCAATCATGGATAAACCAATCAACTGTACAATTTACACCGGGAGCATATGCACTTTAGCACTTTTTAGCAGTGGTAAGGTGCTCAGAGTTCAAAAGCCAACAAAAACAGGTCAGAAAAAATAGGAGGCAGGAGGCAAAAAGATTGGAGATGACCGTGCATAAGGGAAAAAGTCCAACACAGTCTTTTGTACTGTTCATGTAAGGGACATGCTAATAAGGGTGCTGTATGTGTTCAGCTAGAGTGTGTTATCCTTGTGAACTCTTCTGCACCCACATCCAGCTCTTCACATTCCATCACATTTTGTGCAATGCCGAAGAAAATCATTTGTGAAAGATATATTCTAAATGTGTGAGTTGATATTGTTTTTTTTCAATATTATTTGGTATTGAGTCTTCAACATAGCCATTAATACAGTCAAATTGTAACGATACAACAATAGCACAAATTGTGCAAATCCCCTCAATTAAGGAAACAACCACTCCTCTCAAAATGCTGTTTGCACAGATTTAGTTTTCACAATGCATAGGCAATATATTACATTTCCAATAACACAGGGTGCAGTATTAGATGAGTGCAGAAAATCAAGTAGAGATAATCAAACATACAGAGCTCAAGGAGAGTGCTTAGCATGGGATGCTGGGTCTGGACTTAATATGATAGAATCTCATTCAGGTTTTACCAACACTAATTAGGACTAGTCTGATTCCTGGACATAATCGTAACTTTGGGTAGGAGAGGTAATTGGTACAACTTCATCATCCCCCTGAAAACGGACAGTTCTTCAGACAATACATGCAGGACTTGTAGCATCTGCACCCATGCAGCCAAGTCATTCACCAGTTTGTCATTTTTTCTGACATGATTTAATCACATCTCTTTAGCCACAGCCCATTTCACCATATCTCTGAGCCATTCTATGTATTTTGGTGGGGCTACATGCAACCAGTTTATGACTATGCGTCTTTTTGCAAGTAGGGTCCCCATTATTATGAATCTACGATTTCTTGTTCTTTGGTGACGGTAACAGGTCCAACAATAATGCCTAGGGTGTGATGGGTATCTCCGAGCCTGTGACACGGTTAAGGGCTTGAACCACTTCACTTCAAAAACCCACTATTAACGACCACCGTCACACTAATTGTAGAAAATCGGCCACCGGGGCACTAAACCAGGGGCACTGTCTGATCCATATTTATATATTAAATGGAGGATCTTGGGAATTAGGTACATAATGAGTATGATTATACTGTATTAATTTAAAGCAAGCATTGGAATTCGTGTCTTTTGCCCCAGCAAGTACTTTTCTCCATTCCCCTGCTGACAGTGTTTCACCTAGCACTTTCTCCCATATTTTCTCCTCTTTAGGGGTGCCTGCAGGTAGATCCTCTCTAAACACTCTATGAAGATGGGAGAGTAAGTATCTGCCTCCTACCATGTTTAACATCGCAGTTAATGTATGTGAAGTAAGTGGTTTCCTAGGGAAGCACTGCCAGAGATCCTGCTCTGTCGCTGCCATTTTTGCATACTGAAAATATTGATTGGAACCCAACCTGAAAGTCTATGGCGTCTCCGTGCATGATGAATTCCTCCCCTAGGTACAGGTCACCCAGGAGCTCACAACCACCATCTTTCCATTTTTGTACTGACATAACCATGGTGACTTGTGCAGATGGTTTAAGGGTCCACATCGGCATATCCCTGACATAGGGAGCTGTCCTATCCAGGTGACTGATTGACACCTGATCTGTTCGATATATGTCAATAAGGACACTCAATGAAGGACTACACGCCAATTATGAACACAATTTAGCTTTACGAGAGTTTCAGGTAAATGTATACATTTGGTACACCAATGAAATAGAAGGAGAATAGCAATGAAGAGCATCAATTTATATGCAAACACACGACAAAGAGCATCTATTTATATATATGTATATATATATGAGCAAAGAGTTCATTGACAGATATAAGCTTTGATTAACGGTATACGAAATGCATATTTCAATTACTGCAGCAAGCTCACACTACGATGTTCAGGAAGTAAAATATAAATGAGCTGAATACTTCAGATTATAAACACAGTGCAAGCATAATAATCAATCATAATAATAGAGCAGAGAAACAAAGGCCTTTCATCCCTGGGTGGAACTTAACTAAGTCCACAAAATGCTGGGAAGCCCTCTACCACACTCTTGGACCTCTCTCCCCTTCGAGCGTCACGTTCTCTGAACAGCAAAACAGGGAGGCAGCGCTGTGGGCCTGGAGGTGGCAGCTTTCACAACCCCATCTGCGAGCTTCAATCACCTCACCCGCACTTCAGTGCTTAAAATAACCTGAAGCTTGGATTCTATACCTTTCTAGCATTTTCTAGCTATGTTATCAGCACGTTTCTCTTGGCTGCTCTGCCATTCCCTGGCCATTTTTTTCATTCCATCTTTTTCCTGTACTCTCGTTCTCAAGGTTGAGACGACCTCCGTCTTTCGCTCCTACACATCCTGTTTCTTACACATGCAGCTGCAAATAAGTTTATCTATGGAATGTTGGAAAACAAAAACAAGCTTAAAAACAAACATTGTGAACTTTTCCACGTTGTTCGGGTTTCAGCAGGCATCACGCTCATCTACACTGTTCAAGCTAATTAACCCTTTGCGTCACAATGTCTTCCGCACCTTTCCCTATACTGATCAGGAGCACAGTGCAGCACTGACGTAACTGCACAGTCCCACACCTTGTCAAATAATCTATGGCGTTCTTTCTGGCACCCACATCCCACTCATGAGCAGGGCCTGTAATGACTATTCCACATATGTGCCCCATAAAAGGGACTTCACCCAGTTATCATTTTCATCAGACCAGTGAATTGCATGTTGAAGGTGGAATGCCATATAATAAAGTTCTACGTTTGGGATCTCTATTGTGTCGCCTTCCCAGGTTTGTTGGAGCGTTAAGAGGCCAGCTCTCTTCTGTTTGTTAGCCCATAGTAGTTCTAAGATGAGGTGATCCAGCTCAACAAAATATTTCTGAGGGATGTCATAGAAGGTGCCTGCTATATAAGCATCTGGGGAGGACGACCATCATTACCACTGCTGCTCAGCCCATCAAGGAGAGGGGCAGTGTTTTCCAAAAGCGTATCAACGCCTATGTTAATATCTAAAAACGTATGTTGCGTGTGAGCCACCCTGATGCTCAGATACCTAGCCCCTTCCCCACACCATGGGAGACTGACCTGCGGAAGCAATTGCAATTGAGTTCCTGCTAGTAGTCCCATTGGGTAAATGTGTGATTTTTGGACAGTCATGAAGAGTCCTGAGTCTTCCCCAAAATACTGCTGTGCCTGTGTGAGTAAAAGCGCAGAGTAAGTCGGGTGTCTAAGGTATACAAGGGCATCGTCAGCATATAGGGACACGACATGCGTGGTTTCCCCAACTGGTATCCCCCAGAATCTCAAACCCTTATGCAGCAATATGGCCTGGGGCTCCATAGCTAGTGCAAATAAGAGGGGACAGGGACAGCCCTGTCTGGTCCCCCTTTGGAGCATAATTTTCCCCGACACCATGTCACCCGTGCGCACACATGCCTCGGGGACCAGGTAGAGTAATTTAACCCAAGCAATGTATTGTGGGCCGTGTCCCATTTTCCCCAGCACCAACCATAAATAATCCAAATACAGCAAATTGAACTCTTGTTCGATGTCTAGAAGTGCAAGAGTCCATGATTAATCCCTCATGTGTAGTGTGTGGTAGACATGAGCTAAGCGCCTAAGATTATACATGGTACTTCTATGGTGTATAAACCCATTCTGGTCTGCATGTATCAATGTGGGTAAGTGCACGAGCGATCAGGCTGCCAGGACCCCACTCAGAATTTTTACATCCACACTGAAAAGGGACAATGGCGTATATGACGATGGGTCTACCTGTTCTTCAGCAGGTTTAGGAAGTAGCACCATCAGTGCCTCATGCATGGAGGTGGGCAACCTCCCCCTCTGGCAAGCCAGACACCACCACCAGTACACCTGCATAACATTGGTAAAATTCAGGAGGGGTGTTTTGGCAGTCTTTAGTCATCAGATGGTGGCCATGAGCCCTTCCTTGGGGAGGAGGTCATCCAGGGAAGACCTCTCATCCTCTCCCAGTCAGGATAGTGAGTTCTGCAAGGAAAGCAGCACTATGATCATGGCCCGTCCCATTATGCTTTGCATACATGCGACCCAGGTGAGCTCTGAATACTTCATTTATGGCTACCTTCATGTCCATGTATGTTTCTTGCCTCATTATGTGACATTGCAATTGGCTCAGGCGCCTACTATTGGCCAAGATGCCTAGCTAACATGGCCCCCATTTTATCCCCTTCAGCATGCAGCTGCTACCGTTAGGCTATGTGGATATATTTCTCCAGTGGATGCCAGCCACCTCAGAGTTCATTCCTAGCTTGTTGCCATTCCACTAATTTGTCTGTTTGAGATGGAAGGTCCTGTTCTAGGCCCTTCAGGTGTCCCTCTTGATGTGTGATATCTCATTCCAATGGTTTCCGCACACTGTAGGTAGTTTTGAGGCATACACCCTTCAGTACCACCTTCAGCGCCTCCCACTCAAATGCACTATTACTAGCACTACCCCAGTTTGTCTAAAAAAATATTGCAGTCTACACCTCCTATCTAGACTCATTAATAAAGGGGAATGGTCAGATATATATTGTGAGAGATATGCAATATCCTATATATGTTGGCTCTGTTGGGTTAAGGAAGCAGACACTAAGTGGGTACCCTGGACTCTGGATATTTCTGCCTTCATGGGTCAACCAGTTTGAATTCCCTAATGAGGTCTAACAATTGCCCAGTCATATGTGACTTGTGTGTAGCTTCTGGGGCATATGGTCTAGTACTCCATCTAGTACACAATTGCAATCACCCACTAGGATAACGTCTGCTGATAAAAACGCTGCAGCCGCATTAGTTACCCAACTGTAGAATCCCCACAATCTGTATTTGGAGCATATACATTTATCAAGCAAATCTTGTGTCAGTCCAAATTACTACAAAGTACTACATATCTCCCCTCTGGATCAAGGATGTGGGCCTTATGTTGGAAAGGATTCCCGGAGCAACCCAAAATCAATGCACCTCGAGCATACCTAGAGTATGATGTTACATATAATTGGCCCTCTCCATCTTTTTCTAAGACTAGTTATGCAGTCCCCCCACATATGAGTCTCTTGCAAAAAAGCAATGGACACTCTATATCGCTTCAGGTAAGCATGCACCCTGCAGCGCTTTTCCAGATTTGCCAGTCCTCTCACATTCCAAGCAGATGCTTATGAACATTAGCCATTACCATTATTTCTATGGAAAAGCCATTCTCCTGTAGCTCTCGCCACTGCCCCTGCACTCAACATGCATGCATGGACCCACCTATGCCAGCCCCACACTCTATACCTTCCCTAGCAGTCTTCTACCCCTGTACCTTGAGATTCAATCAAAGTAAAACTAAACTCCAACTCCCCTCTTCCCATGGGCAGTGAAATCGTTGCATCCTGGTAACAACAGGTTTGTGCATAAATATATACATCCTGCCCCATTCCCATCCCACAAGTGCTCAAACCAAAAGAAAACTGCACTTGTATTGAAAAGCTCTTCAACGAAGTGCTAGTTGTTAGAAATCTGGGAGCACCATGAGGCCCTAGCACTGACGTGCTTTCAACCACGTCTAAACTACTCAGTCCCTTCAGCTCCAGCCAGTATATACTAAACAACATAATGGTGTCTAGCACATGGTAATGTGCGTTAACAGTGATGTTTCCCCTTCCCCCGGAGCAGCAGTCATATTACCTGTTTCTTCAGGGCAACTCATCCTCTGTACTGTCTGATCCCAATTTTGGAGGGCTACTTCTGTCCCTGTAGGTAGGAAGATTTGGGATCCATTAATCAATCAATATTTGTGAAGCGCAGCTACTCACGTGAGGGTCTCAAAGAGCCACGTCTTGAGGTTCTTCTTGAAGATGGTGAGTGACGGGCTTTGTCTGAGGTGTAGGGTGAGGTTGTTCCAGCTCTTTGCTGCCGTGTAGGTGAAGGATCGTCTTCCGGTGGTAGTTTTGCGGATTCAAGGAACGGTGGCCAGAGCCATCTGGGTGGAGCGGAGGGATCTGGCGAGGGTGTGGAAGGAGATGCAGTGGTTCGAGTAGGCTGGTCCTGCGTTGTGTATGGCCTTGTATGTGTGGGGGAGAAGCTTGGTTGTGATTCACTCATCGACCGGTAACCAGTGGAGGGTCCTCAGGTGTTGGGAGATGTGTTTTCAGCGAGGGGGGTCCAGAATGAGTCTGGTGGCGGCGTTCTGGATGAGTTGTAGTTTTTTGATGTTTCTAGTTGAGGTGCCGGCATACAGGGCATTGCCGTAGTCGAGCTTGCTAGTGACTAAGGCGTTGGTGATTGTCCTGAGACAGTCTGCTGGTATCCATCTGAAGATCTTCTGAAGTTTGGGGAGTGTGTGCCAGCAGGGGGAGGTGACAGAGTTTACCTGGTGGGTCATGGATACAGAGGAGTCGAGGATGATTCCTAAGTTGTGGCGTGCTCAGTCGCTGAAGGGGGGGGCGCTGAGGGATGTGGGCCACCAGGAGTTATCCCTAGCTGAGGTGGCGTTTCCGAAGATGATGAGCTCAGTCTTGTCGGAGTTGAGCTTCAGGCAGCTTTCTCTCATCCAGGTGGCGACGGCTTCCGTTCCTGAATGGAAGTTCCTTCTGGTCGTGTCCGGAGCTTCAGCGAGGGAAATGATGAGTTGTGGGTCATCGGCATATGACACGATGTTTATACCGTGGCTTCTGACGATGGCAGCGAGAGGTGCCATGTATACGTTGAACAGTGTGGGGCACAGTGAGGATCCTTGGGGGACTCCGCAGTTGACTCCTGTGGCTGTGGAAGTGTAGAATGGGAGTGTGGCCCTTTGCATCCTCCTGGAGAGGAAGGAGTGGATCCATTCCAGGGCTCTTCCGCTGATTCCTATGTCGGGTAGTCTAGTGTGCAGATTGCTGTGCAAGACCATGTCAAATGCTGCTGAGGGGTCGAGGAGTATGAGTGCTGTATTGTGGCTGCAGTCTAGGAGTAATTGGATATCGTAGGTGGCTGACTGGAGGGCTGTCTTCATGCTGTGGTTGCTGTGGAAGCCGGACTGGGAGCTGTCCAGGGAGTTGTTGGCCGCAATGAAATTCCGTAGTTGTGTGTTGATTGCTTTCCCCAGTACTTTGGCGGGGTAGGGTAGCAGCGAGATGGGCTGGAAATTCTTTTGTTCTGATGGGTCGGCCAAAGGTTTCTTCAGGAAAGGGCGTATTGCCAGTCCTCTGGGAATTTGATGGAGCAATTGATTGTGTTCCAGAGCTGGGGGGCAATGGATGCACTGGCTCTGATGTGTATATGGTGCGGCATGGGTCCGAGGGGGCTCTGGACTGGATGCTGTTCCTGATGTTGACTGTTTCCTCTGTGTTTGGACCTGAGGTGAGGTTGGTCTAAGTCTTGGTAAGGAAGGCGATGTCCGGTCAGAGGGTGTCGATCAAGTCCCAGAGTTCGGTGGCATCTTTGTGGAGGGAACGGATGATCAGGAGCAGGCAGTTGATTGGGTTGTGGAGGTTGTTGGTACCTTTGTGTGCGGAGAGTACCTTCAGCTTGTTGAGGCTGGCGCTGAAGTTGCAGTCCCTGCAGGTGAAAGGTACATGGGTGTCCTTGGGGGAGATGGTGCAGCAGATGCTGAGACATCCGGTGTTAATGCAGAGGAGGGTCTTGGAGTCGTAACGGGGATAGTACGGATGGTAGTTTAATAGAGACCCAGGGTTCCTGGCGCTTGGTGCGGTCAAGGTGCTGATGGGCTTGCCTTTGGCGTGCCAGTGGCGTGCCCACTGTGTGGCTGCGCTGCAGCCGCCATTAAAAAGGGGGGGGGGTAGGGGAGCGGTCAGCTGGGAGGCTGGAGAGTGGGAAAGGTGCTTCACAGGGGGAGTGGGCAGAGGGAAGAGGGGAAAAAAGGAATAAAAGGAAAAAGTAGAGAAAAAGGCAGAGAAAGCAAGAGTGAGAGAGCGACAGAGAGAAAGAAATACTTACTTCTGATGGCCGCTAGACCACCAGGGATGAAGCGCAGGCACGAGCCTGCTGGAGAGATTCTCAGTTCATCCCAGTAAAAGGCAGAGGCAGCAGCAAGAGGAGCTGAGAGGGCAGCAGACGCTGACCAGGAGGTAGTGCAGTTGCCCTCTCACAGCACCACGACCGCCATTAAGAAGGAGATGGGGCGGGGTGGAGGGAGCGGTCAGCTGCTGGGCGGGAGGGTGGGAAAGGTGCTTCATGGAGGCAGGGGAAAGAGGGGAGAAAGGAATGAAAGGAAAAACAAGAGAAAAAGAGAAAAATGCAGAGAAAGCAAGAGTGAAAGAGTGACAGAGAGAAAGAAATACTTACTTGTGATGGCCACTAGACCACCAGGGATGAGGCACAGGGATAAGCCTGCTGGCGAGACTCTCAGTTCATCCCAGCAAAAGGCAGAGGCAGCAGCAGCCAGAGGAGCTTGGGAGGGCAGCAGACACTGCCCTCCCTTCGCTGGGGAGGGCAGCAGATGCTGCCCTTGCTGCCGCTTCCAGGAGTGTTCTGCCTGTGGCCAGACAATCCAGTTGGTTTCTGATGTCTGCTCTCTTGTCTGCCCCTGCTCCCAGGCCTCTTTGTAGGCTCGACACATCTGAGGCAGGCCTTCTATTCCTCACTGTCCCTTCATTGAGGCTCCAGGCAGAGTATCCACCCAGTCCTTTGCATCGCTGGCCATGGTGAAGAAATGTGTTTTACCCTCACAGTCATTGTTTAACATTCATGTAGGTCTTCCATTGATTTTTGACTTTCTGGGTTTAATCAGGGAAGACTGAAATAAGATGCCACTCCAATTGTGGTTGACCTTTTAGCCTGATTTGGCGCAGGATTGCGTCTCTGTCTCTATAATTGAAGAGGCGAGCAATTATCACATGTGTGGAACTCCAGGCCATGACACGGGGGCCAAAGCCCGATGAGTCTTTTCAATGGTAAAGAAATTTGAGAGCCCCTGTATTGGCATGACAGACATGAGCCATTCCTCCAGGAAGGCCTCCTTTGACTGTCCTTCCGCCCTCTCCAGAAAACCTATGATTTGCAAATTATTCCTCCTGGAGCGTCCTTTGAAGTCTTCCACATGTTCTTCCAATCTCTTGTGCAGTGCCTGGAGGATTGTCACTGTCTGTTTTAGGGAAGCCACTTCCTATTGCAGTTTACCTACATTCCCTTTAGTTGTTGTCCCTCTCTCCGCCACTTTGCGGAGGCTGTCTGCAGATACTTTACATCAATGATGATGAAATCTATTTTGGTTGCCAGTTCAGATCAGGTGCCTCTAAATGCACCCATAACATCTGCCAGGGACAGGGTGAGTGGCGTTTGTGGGAAATTACCATCTTGTTTTCCATCTGTCTGACTGTCCCCGGTGGGTTTCGTCGAGGTGGTCGCCTGAGTATAGTTTATGATCTTATTGGATTGGAAATGATGCGTCGCTTTGTTTTTCACAATTTTCCCTTTGGTCATTAGAGTGGTCCCTCTGTCTGACACCCAGAAATAATCTTGCCAACTCAAGCCATTCCAATCACAGGCCTAACGCATGGGCAATTCCCATACCACTTCCAGTAGTGCATGTGTGAATCGGGATGCCTGTAATCTGGACCCCAATGCCTCTAGTAAACTCTGAGTATTTGAAGAGAGTTGGGTGTCAGGTCTCGGATCGTTTTAAAGAGTAGGGCTCTCAGGCCTCCTCTCCTGCCGCAGCCACAGGGTTTACAGACTGGTGCTTTCAGGAGAATGCACCTGTGAACCTGGGGGACCAGTAGCAGAGCCACCACCAGTTCGAGATGGAAGACAGCCTCAGTCCTCCCGAGTGTTAGGGGTATTACACTTTTTTGCGCATCTGGTGTGCATCTTCTTTAGCCAGATTCAATGGTCCTATGCAGGGCTACATTACTGTGCTCTATTGAAGACTGTGGCATGTGGGCTTTCTGCCATTGAGAAGCTGCAGTCCTAGGAGGAAGTCAAAGCCAAGAGTGCACCCCTTTAAATAAAAAGAGTCTTACAGTTCCACTGCCCCATCACCTAGATCACATCTCATGGAGAAAAAGAGGTGCAGCAGAGGGTCCTCACAGAATATCCCCTGTATGGTCTAGGAAAGAGTGTCCCAGGTCTGGGGGGACAACCTCGCTGCCTATGAATGTTTGCAGCACCAGGAGCTCTCTGAGCTATATACCAGGCATTTCAGGCCTCCAACAGCCTCCATGTAGGGCATCCTCTCCTCCAATTCTCAGTTAGGCCTAGCAGGATTCGTCAACTGTTGACTTACAGACACCTCTCTACGATGGCAGACCGGTCTCCCCTTCCCCTAGTGGTCTCCAACATGCGGGGCATTGAGTTACAGCGTGTGGAGCCACTGCCACCAGACTCCGGTACATGTACCACAAGGCTGCTTCTTCCTTCAGCGGTTGCAGCGTTCCAAGACAATTCACTGTTGAGGGACAGTGACAAGGCAGGGCAGGCTCTTTCAAGCCTCCTGTTCCAGACTGACGGCCCCACCCCCATGTCAGGCCAAGGTGTACAGCGTGTTGTGCAGCCTGCAGGCCCATTGCCAATCGGTCGGTCAGACTGCCCTCGTCTCCTTTGCCGTCTTCCAGGCTCTTAGGCGTCCAGGTCAGAGGTACATATCTCAACTGCCACTAGTGTCAGTGTGGAGGGGGAGGGGGGAACAGGGCCACCATAGCCAGATCACTCAGGATATTGAAAAGCACTGGCCATAGCTCAGAACGGAGCGTCTAGGTGGCCATGTTGCTGGTCACGCCTCCCCCGTGAATTGATATTGATCGTGATGTTCCTCTTGCAGTGGTTTCAATAAGTGGTTAATGAATAGTTGCATATTGCTCTGTTTCAATAAAAGCAGACTATTTTAAAAAAATACATGGAAGTGAAGGTTTCAAACAATGCTTGCAAAGAGTTTAACTTAAAATTCATTTTTTAACACCATATTTCTAAATTGTGTTGGCTAAGTCTAATTCTTTTGACCCCCCTTAGTCTTTGATCAATTTCAGCTATGATGATAAATGTATAAGATTTAAATGTCTCTCTTGCATAGCTCAATAGTTAGAGATGTGTGAAATTTACAAGAAAAGTGTAATGTTTGCTGTGAGTGATACTTGTAAAGAATATAGTACAACATTATTTAAAAGATGAAAAACATACTGCAAAGGTTTTAGAAAAGCATGCAGAGATGTAATAAATAAAACATATAGAGATACATTAGATTACATGGAAACTTCCAGGAGCAATAACATTTATGTACAATTACTTGGGATTTAAAAGCAGAAAAATGTCATTCTGTGTATTTGTAAAGCACACTATTGCCCTCAAGTGTATCTTGCTGATGAACAGGTTATGTGCTAGCCCTACCAAGAGTTGATTGGTTAGTTGACTAGCCTGGTCTTTAGATTTTTGTAGAATTCAAGAAGAGAGAAGGAGGTGGCTCTGATGTGGAGTGGGAGGTTGTTCCATACTTTAGGAATGATGTAAGAGAACACCAGTCCTCATAATCTTATTGTGTATTTGTGTGATATGTGTGCAACCAGGATACCTGTGGAGTGAAGGTGTTTAGGTGGTTGGTGGAAGGAGATGCAACTGTTTAAGTAGGTGGGATTAAGTTCTGTAGTTAATTTTATGTGCACTTGTGAGGAGTTTGAAATGAATGTGTTTGTGTATTGGGAGTAGGTGGAGCTCCCTGAGGTCTGTTGTGTTATGAGTTCTGTGTTAGAGGTTAAGGATGAGTTGGGTTGCCGAGTTCTGGATGGTTTATAGGCTTCTGAGAAGTTGCTTGGTGACCTTGGTGTAAAGGGTGTTCCCATAGTCCAACTTGCTGGTGACCAGGGTGTGAGTGATGTTTTTTCCAATGTTGCTTAGAAGCCATTTGAAGATCTTCCCCGGCATCTTCAGGGTGTGACAGCAGGATGCAGTGATTTAGTTGACTTGTGCAGTCATGTCCAGTTTGCTATCAAAGATATGAGGTTTCTGGCATGGGTGTTGGGTGTGGGTCCGAGATCAGCCAGCCGCCAGCTGGAGTCTCATGGTGAGGTGTTCTTGCCAAAGATTACTACTTCTATCTGATAAAGACTTCTAGCTACAGATTCCTTTCCTTTGAATTCCCTGGCATCAGCTTCGAATCTGGAATATTTTGCTGAGCAATACACTGCATGCGCTGTCAGGTGGCTATGTTCAGATCCACGTGCGTCGTTCAGATCCGCGTGTCGTCATCAGCGTCATTGGAGTCATCTGTGATGTCACGGTCGCCTATAAAGACACCACCCCGGCGCACGTACATCAGTTCTTTTTCTTCAGTGACGGTTCAGTGCAGGTATAGGATCGGGCTACCCTTTACCTTTCTTGGCAGGCTTTTTTCGACCCTTTTGTCAAATAACTTATTCGTCTGTGCATGATGTCCTTGAGGTAGACGGGGTTAAGGCCGTGTGGTGCATGCCATCGCGTCATGTCGGTGATGGACCCTCACCAGGTATGTCTCTTGCGCCTCAACAGAAACCATAACTTGAAGTTGTGTTCCTACTGCCCTGAAAGCTTTGAGAGAGTGGTCTCTGACTCTCACGGTGGCCGGGCAGTTGACACCAGTAGGTGCGACTCCTAGGCGGTCACAGTCCCACTCGAGGAGGTTGCGGGACCGCTCCAGGAGCCCTAAGTCCTCTTCTTCTCATTCAAGGTCCTCTGGGCACTCGGGGAAGAGACACAAAAAGAAGAAGAAGCCCAAGCTTGACGTTCCGAGCACGGTTCTGCAGAGCCAATTCCAGTGTTGACTTTGCGTCTCAGTGCCTGAGGCTTATTCCGAACAGCCAGGCACAGGTGAGGAATGGGAAGGGTCTGAGGACCCTTTAGAGTATGGTTTGGAGCAGAACTGGTATGAGGATCTATGGGAAGACAGTGGACTGGATACTTCTCCAGATACTGGCATGCTCTAACCTTCTTCTGTGGCTACGGAGGAGGGAGCTTCATATGCCATTGTGGAGCGTAGAGCAGCTGAGGTATTGGACCTAGAGTTGCCTGCAGTGCCGATCAGGACTAACATCCTGACAGAGATGCTTCAGCCGGGGGTTGCTACATCGGAGCCAATGTTACCCTTCAATGAAGCCCCTACTAATGTCCTGCCGGGGACGTGGTCCAAACCCAGCACAGGGGCCTTCTGCATCCTGTTAGTCAAGCATGCCAGATGGCATATGAGGGCTCTGCAGAGGGGCCTGAAGTTCCAGTGGGCGCAAAATCAGGGAAATCATACTGTCACGGTTCAGATCTCAGAGGGAACTGCAAAAGACCTGCAGTGGTGGTTAGTGAACTGCGGTTGGGTCAGAGGCACACTCCTCTCCCTTCCCCAGCCAGATCTCACAGAAGTGACAGATGCGTCACTTCTGGGATGGGGCGGCCATCTGGGAGAAGTGGAGATCAGAGGTCTCTGGTCTCCGGCAGAATCCAGACTCCATATCAACTTACTAGAGCTCTGGGTGATCCGACTGTCCTTGAAAGCATTTCTTTCTGTTGTAAAAGGGAAGTTAGTGCAGATGTTCACGGACAACACCACCGCAGTATGGTATTGCAACAAGCAGGGTGGAGTGGGGTCGTGGGCCCCTTTGTCAAGAGGCTCTGTGTCTATGGGCATGGCTGTAACAGCAGAGCATAACCCTGGCGGTTCAACAATTGGCAGGTTTTCTGAAAGCCAGGGCGGCCGAACTCAGCCGTCGGAGCCTAATGGATCACAAATTGTATCTCCAACCGGAGGTGGCACAAGTACTCTTTCAGCAGTGGGGAGAGCCTTGGTTAGATCTGTTCACCTCCGCAGAGAAAGTGCAATGTCAGCAGTATTGTGAGTTGGAGTTTCCAAGGAGGCAATCGCTCTGCAACTGTTTTCATCATGAGTGGAGTTTGGGCCTCCTGTATGCCTTTCCACCCATACCTCTTCTGCCCAGATTCCTCAAGAAAATCAAGAACGACTGGGCCCAACTAATCCTAGTGGCTCTGGATTGGCCATGGAGAGTGTGGTAACCCGAGCTTTTTAAAATTAGCATCAATCCTCCAATCAGGTTGCCCCTTCGGGAGGATCTTCTGTTGCAGCAGCAGGGGAAGGTTTGCCACCCAAACCTGTCTTCTCTGCATCAACATGTGTGGAGATTGAGTGGCAACAGTTGATGGCTTTTGACCTTCCTCCCAAAGTCTGTAAAGTTATTTTGACAGCCAGACATCCCTCCACTAAAACGGTATACGCCTGCCATTGGAAACGCTTTGTATATTAGTGTAGAGAAAAGTCTATTCATCCTCTCTCTGCTTCTCTTTCTGATATCCTTCTCTTTATCATAGCTGCCCAACAGGGTTCTGCCTTGGGTACTCTCAAGTGCTATTTTTCTGGCTTATCAGCATTCCATTGGATGCCTGATCAGCCGTCACTTTTCCAATCTCCCAATGAACATATATTCCTCAAAGGACTTGTACATATGTTCCCCTTACACCCTTTGTTATGCCCCAATGGGACTTAAGTCTGGTCCTCACATTTCTTATGTGTGCTCCATTCAAGCCCTTGCACAACTGTCCCCTCTGGCTGCTTACGATCAAGACAGCCTTCTTAGTGGCAATAACATCTGCCAGGAGGGTGAGTGAGAGGCAAGCTATGTCCTCAAAGCCACTGTATCTCACTATCTATCCAGACAAGGTGGTACTCAGAACTCGTGCCTCTTTCCTCTCTAAGGTGGTGACCCCATTTCATCTGGGACAGAAAATCACACTGCCCACTTTCTTTGCTCCACCGCATCCCTCTAAAGAAGAAGAGCGACTCCACCGGCTGGACCTAAAAAGAGAGTTGTCGTTCTGCCTTGACCGCACAAAAGAGTTCCTGGTGGATGACCAACTCTTCATGGGGTACGTAGGAGCAAAGAAGGGTCGGGTAGTGCAGAAGTGAACCATTTCACGCTGGCTCGCTCTCTGCATCAAGATCTGCTTCGCATTAGCCAGGAAGCAACCTCCTGAGAGCTTGAGGGCTCATTCTACCAGGGTCAAAGCTGCTACCACAGCACTAGCCTGCAATGTTCTCGTCCTGGAAAATTTGTCAGGTGGAAACGTGGGCATCTTTGCACATGTTTGCAAAACATTACTGCCTGGACAATCAGGTACAGAGAGATGGTCACTTTGCTTGAACAGTCCTACAGGACTTTTTAGTGTAGTAGAGGTATCCGCAGCTCACCGGCAGGAGGTTATGGCTTGGATATCTATTGAAAGGTAAGGAATCTGCAGCTAGAAGTCTTTATAAGATGGACAAGTTACTTACCTTCGGTAACGCATTATCTGAGACTGTATCTAGCTGCAGATTCCTTACACCCACCCATGGCTCTGAGGATATGTCTAGTAGGGTTAGGGTTTATGCCTTTCAAGGCCCTAGTTTTGCACAGATAAACTGTTGGTTCTATCCATGACTGTGCTTATGGCATGGAAGTTTGTAGGTTAAAGAACTGATGTACGCGTGCCTGGGTGGTGCCTTTATAGGCGACCGGGATGTCACAGACAGCTCCAATGACGCTTACGACACCACGCGGAGCCGAGCGACTCACGTGATGTGAATGACGCCACCCGACGGCACGTGCAGGATATTGCTCAGAAAAAGATTCCGGATTCGAAGCTTACTCCATGGAATTCAAAGGTAAGGAATCTGCAGCTAGATAGAGGCTCTCATCACCGCCGATTCCCGTGCTGTTGGTGAAAAGGACCGCCAGTGGCGGTGAACTGTACATCGCCATATAATGATGCCAAAAAGACAAACCTCCCAAAAATGTTGCAACCTCCATCCACTGCCAGGGCCAGCGACGGAGGAAAGGCAGTACACCCCACCCCACCACCGCCAAGCAGACAAATCCCCCAACCACCAAATAATGATGCACAAATCAGCTTGGCGGACAGTGAATGTTAAACGGCCATTGGCGGTACGGACCGCCACGGCCATCAATGGGACCCGCCAACAACAAATGCACACATTGGCAAGTTTGAAAACCACACACCTGACACACATCGACAACACTTTAAAACACATACATACACACCCCACAATCCTTTGCAATGCCAATAGCACAAGCACAACAGATATTGACAACACAACACACATACACTGAAATAACCATCACACAAGTCACACACACAAATATACCACCAAAACACATACATATAGCACAACCACCATCACAAGCCACACACCCAACCACACAACAGCACCCTCACCAATACACCTAAAACGCACCACCCACAACACACACCATAGCACCCACACTTCACAGACAGGGAGCTTAGGACCATGGTGGACAAAATCCTCAGGGTCGAACCACACCTATTCAGGGCACAGGTGCAGCAGACACCCGTGGCCAGGAAGATGGAGTTATGGCAGACAATTGTCAACAAAGTCAATGCTGTGGGAAACCATCCACGCACAAGGGAGGACATCAGGAAGAGATGGAATGACCTGTGCAGGAAGGTTCGGTCTGTGGCATCCAGGCACAACATCGCTGTACAGAAGACTCCTCCCCCCGAATACATTGACTGGGAGGAGAAGGTCCTGGCTATCCTGCGCCCGGAGGGCCTCACTGGACTCACTGGAGGACTGGCATTGGGTAAGCCAACTACAATACTTTAACAGTCACCTCACCTATAATGCATGTATCACCCCATCCCTCTCACTACCACCAGGACCCCATCCCCTACCAAGTCCACAACACCCACACACTCACATCCAAGTCACAGGCATGCCCACATCCCCCAAACAAATCACCATCCAGCCCCCTGTGCACAGTCACCAACCCCTGCATGGAATCCCAGTGGCACTTCAGCACCCACAATGCACCACCACCCCCCTCAGAAAAATGCATCTAAATGTACACGAAGGGACCTTGCATGCCACTACATGGGAATTTAACCATCAATTAGTGCTGACCAGTTCTGCAATTGACAAAAAAGTACAGGACACCCACATCTCTATTCTCTCACACACAGGCACCTCCACCCATGCCCCCCGGATGGAGACGTCAAGGATTGCCAGTCCTCCATCTGAAGACAGAGGCCCCACTCAGGAGAGTGCAGAGGGATGTCTGGACACAGATGAAATCCCTGGCCTAACCCACACCCCTGGACAGTCACCCTCCAGAAGCCCCACCCAGGACACCACTGACACCCCTAATACTTAGCCACCACCATCAGCTCTGGCCAAACAACCCCACACCAGTGTCACTAGGCCACGGACTGGCTGCCCACATGTACAGAGGCCAGAGTCTCCACCCACCAACAGGCAGGATGATGGAGGGCCAACTGCAAGTGGGACTGCCAGACCTGTGCAGGGGACACAGGGGACTAGGGCCAGTGGAAGGGCATCAGTGGCCCGGGGGTGGCCAAAGAATGGATGCAGCAGCCCAGGAGGTGGCATCTGAAGTCCTGGGAGCATACCACTATTCCCAGGACAGGATGGGCCAGATCCTGGCCACCTTGGAGTAGAATCAGAGGCTACAGATAACACACCACCAGGAGGCCGTGGAGCACAATGGAAACAGCGTAATGCCACCATGGCCTCCATTGCAGGGGTGCTGCAGTGCCAGTACCACAGCCAGCCGGAGTCCTCCACCTACCTGCAGGCCCCTACCACTGGCCAGGACACTGCCCTGCCATCTACATCTGCAGCATCCACTGGGCTCGTGGCACTGCTAAAGGACTCACAGGACATAAGCACCCCTACCCACGCATCCCAGCTTCCCCCTTGCAAATGTGCCCTCAGACCTAAATATCCCCCTGAAACACCAGCTAAGACCAAGCCCAGCGCCAGGAAGTGACTCTGCCATAAACTGTCTCTCTTGTGTGCCACTGAGCGACCTCGTTGACATGCCACTGCCATCTCATCATCTTCCAAGGGCCCAATTGACTATACCCCTGTGCAACCAACAGTTGATCTTATGTACCTGAGTATGTTGTTGGCCATGTGCCAACTCCCTTTCACTGTCTCAACACTCATGTATGTTTTAACTTTGAATAAATACACCTGTGCACTCAAAATATCTGTCCTTAATCAATATGAGAGCTCAATTGTGAATGTGAATGCATTAGCCAGTTATCATAATAATGCCACTTTTATTACAGGAGGGGATCCAACACACTGTAGTGTCTGAACTATGTCACACTGTACATCCCATTGCGTGCACTGGCATCTGCTACTGCAGTCATGATTTTGCATTTTCACTGGTAACCATAGTACTTATTACATGAGTCAGACTGAACCAATGCAGTGAAGACATCAGCATCATAGAACAGTACCTGAGAGTCACTGGAAGTATAGGTGGATTAGCTGGGTCCTGGAGTTGATATCTTCCCCCTCTTCTTCCTCACCATCACTCTCATCTCTCCTCTGAGGATGCAGGGCTGGTTGGACAGCACCCTCCTCTTCCAGAAGTGGGATAGCTTTCCTTACAGCCAAGTTGTACATCATGCAGCAGGCCACCACTATCTTGCACACCTTGTCAGGGACATAGCACAGGGATCCTCCAGAGAGATGGAGGCTATGAAACCTTGCTTTCAGGAGTCCTATGATGCACTCTATCACCCTCCTAGTACGACCATGGGCCTCATTCTAATTCCTCTCTGCATCTGTCCTGGGATTCCTCACAGGTGTCAGGAGCCATTGCATGTTGGGGTAGCCCGAATCCTCTGCAAAAGTGGGCGAAAGAGGACTTAAACACACACAGTTGATTTGTATACAGCCTGGCTGTCAGTTATGTAACTGAGCCAGTGTCATACACACTCACCTAAGAGCCAAACTCTGTCCCTCCCTGTAGTTGTCCCGTCATGTGTGGCACACTGCTGTTTCGCAGGACTAATGAATCATGGGAACTGATCCTGGGAACCTTGCATTGACATGTAAAATGTATTGATGAGCAGTACACACCAATTGGACATTCATGGAGTGATTAGCAAGTGTTGAACAAATGCATCCAGGAAATTGGACAGGATGTGGCTGAACATTGGCTGAGATACCCCTGCAGCCATGCCCACTGTTACTTGAAATGAACGTGTGGCCAAAAAACGGAGCACAGATAGCACCTGCATAGTTGTAGGTATGGTATGTTGATTCCAATTGGCCGGCTTCAGAATAGGATCCATTACTGCACAGAGGTCAAGGATTGTAGCTCGATTA
Source organism: Pleurodeles waltl (assembly GCF_031143425.1). Lineage (NCBI taxonomy): Eukaryota > Metazoa > Chordata > Amphibia > Caudata > Salamandridae > Pleurodeles > Pleurodeles waltl. The sequence goes on along the minus strand of NC_090439.1, from coordinate 582,565,799 downwards.
AGTCGGTAAGTTACGATGCTGTGACGTTCCTCCATGGTGGCCAGATCTGCTAGGGGTTTGTAAACAGATGGGGCTCTCCCTCGCCACATGGGTCTGTACCTATGGTTGATGAAGAAACACATTTTGAGTTTGGACATACACTTGCATCACATGGTGTCACTATACATTTCTACAATGCAACACATAGGTAACACACACACAAACAAAGAATGAGGTAGTCTGTCAGGCTAATGTGTGGTGAGGTTTCTCATTCATAATGGCATCACAGTGTAGACACACTTCCAACCGTGAGTACATGTGGGGAACCAGTAGTCATGTCAATAATCGACGAAGGGGAGAAATAATGGGGCCATAGATGAGGCCCCCGGCCAGGCTAAGGAGACGTGGTGGAAGCAAAATGGCAGCCTCCTGCTTCCAGGTATTGTAGTGTGGAAGTGACTTCCTTCCGCTGTTGTTAGATGTCATGGCGGTAGGAAGTGTTCACCGCCGTGCACCTGATCATTGGATTACATAATTGTCAATGGAGAACCTGGGCCAATCATGATCACCGCCGGCGGTGACGGTGCACGCCACCACAGTATCTACCGCCATTTTGACCGACACTTGACACTTGACTCCTGCATTACGTGAAGGGAAGAACTCCACTGGGTGTGCTGCTGTGTCCTGACTGTGGTCTCTGAGATGGTGCATGTGACAGGGTAACGGGCCCCGGCCTTCACTGTGGAGGAGCTTGAGAAGCTGGTGGATGGGGTCATACCCTGGTATGCTAAGTTGTATGGGCGACCAGAGGAGCAGGTTAGTTGCCATCTGTCCTCCTTAGATGTGTGTGATTGTGGCGGATGTCTGTATGCATTTTTGTTCGCTGTGTGAATGCTCACCCGTAGTGCGTCTGGCAGTTTCTGCTTGTTATTTGTTCATTTGTAAGTCTCCATGGGCCATGTCAGTATGAACGGGCATGACATCTGTGTACGGGGCACCCACATTGATGTCTGTTTCTTTACTCTGTGTGTCCCATGCAGGTCAGCGCCCATCAGAAGAGGGGACTATGGCAAGCCATCGCCAAGGAAGTGCGGACCCTGGGGGTCTACAACCGGCAGAGCACCCACTGCAGGAAGTGGTGGGAGGACCTGAGGACCTGGGCCTGGAAGGCTGGAGAGGCCCAGCTGGGAAGGCCTCCCAACGAGGAAGGGGTGCCTTTCGGACCCTGACCCCCTAATGGCCCGCATTCTGGCATTGGCATATCTGGATTTGGATGGGCACTTGAAGGAATCACAACAGCCACAAGGGGATGAGTACCAACACTGATGTGATACCACTATGATGAGTGTAGTTAGATGCTAAGGGTTGCATGCATTGTAGTGCCAGGCACATAGACAGTTGTGTCCTGCAGTCCTATCGCACTCCACGTCTGTAGGATAGTGTCATTGCTAGTTTTGGCAGGGTCCCTTTTTGTAATATTGTATTAAATGTAGCCTCATGAACTTGTAGATGTGTTGGCTTGGCATAGTCTCTCATGGGTTCACTTCACAAAGTGTATCAGAGTAGTGGTTCAGGATGGTAATGTAGTGTATTCTGGGGTCATGCCTACTAGTCAGGGGCACATTCATAACATGTTTTGTGTCTGCTGAGGGTTAGTGCCTGAGCTGGGTGGAAGTGTATGTATCCCAAAATGTTCATATTTCGAGGTATTGACATATGTCTGTCTTGCTTTGTTTCCCCCGTGCTCTTGTGTCCCTGTGAACATTAGCATCATCTGGCGAGGGAGCTGAGGCACTGGCAAGTGGGGATGAAGCAGCCCATGGTTCCAAGGATACTTATAAACCACAGAGGGTAACCCAATGACCCGACCGGGCTGGGTAGAATATAACCATTACATACAACAATGCCCTAACGGGTAGAAACCGACAAATTATTTATACATCATAAAACAACATAGGTGAAAGCAAAAAAGCCACCTGTACCCCACTCCTTTCACTCATCCCAAGCACACATACAGACAGCCATGCGCACAGATCAACACACACACACAAGAAACACAATGAGAAACACAAGCACCACACTTCCCACCACAGTCATGCACACACCCAACATACCAAGGCACACACAACAACATCCACCTCCCCCACTGTGTCAGCTTTCCCCTCCTCCCTGTCTGTCACTTCACTATGCACACTACATGCACTGCACCCTCAGTCACTGCTGCTACCCCCATTCTAGCAGTCACCAAACAAGCTGACATCCAGTCATGCACCCCAGACACCACACCTGCACTCACCACAACTACATTCACTTACACTTGCAACACACTCACCAGACCTGCAGACACCCACACAACATCCATCTACACTGGCAGCCTGTCTTCTCCCCCTGTGTCCACCCACCTCCTCCCAAAACACTCAAACGTTCACACTCATCCACACCACACACATCTACCATACAAAAGCATACTAAACAGGCACCTGCATGCACGCCCAGCACACCTACACCTCGTGTGACCACTCCCTCAACCTCCACTCCCAGACCTGGCTCCAAATCCCCTTCAACTGCACCTAAGAAGCTTTTCCTCTCCTGTGTTGACCTGTTTGAGCCCACTGGCCCACCCCGTCTTGTCCCTAAACGTTCCCATGCCCTAGCCCAGTCCACTCCTTCCAGCAAGCCCAAACCCTCTCCACCTCCACATCATAACCCTAAACCCAAAACACCCCCTTCAAGACCTGAGTCCCCACCCCGCCACCCCCTGCCCCTGTTCCCTGAGGTGTCTGGCTGCCCCATTGATGCCCCTTCCCAGTGGAGTTTCCTTTACACAAGTAGGGGTCAAGTTTGGGCTATATTTGCCCTTCCAGGACTTTGCAATGGACTGGCCAATGGCCTTATTTGGACATTGATTTTCTTTGTTGCAATTAAATTTGAGTGCCCAGCAGTGCTGTTGGCACAGTATAGAGACGTTGTGCTGCGTTTCACTGTGGGGGTTTGGTGTGCACAGGTTTGTGCATTGGTGCAGGTATTTTTTGGCTTGTGTCTGGTAAGTACATCTTGTTATGGTATGTATGGCTTGGGATGGTGGGAGGGGTTGGGAGTGCAATGCGGGTGGGTGTGTAACTGTGCCCTTTCTTCCCAGGTGTACTAGGCTGCGGTACGTACCGATGGCGCCTTCTTCGTTGGTCACGGTCCTGGAGGAATATGGCAAGGAGAAGCACTGGGATTACTTCCAACTCTCCCTCCATGTCGGAGTCAGCGTGTTCTGTGTGCCTCCGGTGAGTGTTTACCTTTTTATGGGTTGTTTCCGCCACACTTTTCCTGGTGGTGGTTCCCGCCCCGGAACTGATGGCGGTGTGGTGTTTCCTTATTTGGGGGCGGGTAGGGCCTTTCCGCCAACCTAAGGGCGGTCTCCTTCATAGTTAGTGGGACTACAAAAATGGCGGTGTGTGGATGGGCCGCTACTTGTTTCTCATGTGCTTCATTATTTGGCGGTCCGGAACGGCAGCCTGTTGGTGGTAGTTACCGCTGGTGGTGCGGTGTTTCCTGCCATGTTCATAATGACCACCAGAGTCTCTACCAGATAATGCGTTACCAAAGGTAAGTAACTTGTTCGTCATGTCCATGTCGACAGTGAACTAGTTTCTTGCATTGGAAGTCTTGTCCAAGACTAGAGTATAAGTTTGGTGTTGTCCTCATGGGAGAGGATATTGATGTCAAGTGCGGGGATGATGTTGGCCACAGGGATCATGTATGCGTTGAAGAGAGTGGGGCTAAGCAATGAACCTTGAGATACTTTGCATATGTGTTTACGAGCTTTCAAGGAGTAAGATGACAGGCTGACAACTTGTGTTCTATCCATTTAGATGGAGCAGATCCAGCAGACAGTTGGTCCTTAAATGCCAATTTTGTGCAGGAATCTGACGAGGATGGGGTGTAAGATCATGTCAAATGCTTCAGAGAGGTCCCCGACAATGAGTGCTGATATGTCTCCTCTGTGAAGGATCATGCAGATGTTGTCTTTGATGGTGGTGAGTGCTGTTTCTTTACTTTGGCTAAGCCTTTATCAAGACTGCCTGGTGTTCAGTTGGTGGTTGCTGAGGTGGTTGTTAAGGCGTCAGTTGATTAGTTTACTAAGACCTCTACTAAGTATGGTACGTAGGAGATGGTTCTGTAGTTGAAAAGCGTGACTGGGTCAGCACATGGTTTCTTGAGCAGTGGCATCACAGTGGCATGCTTCCAGGTCTCTGAAAATGTAACTGAGTCACTGGAGGCATTGAGGATGGGTGTTAGTGCTTCACTGATTGGTAGGTGTCCTTCAGTGAGTCGTAGTAAGGGCAAGGGTCAAATGGGACCCCAGAGTAGATGGCCTCCATGGTGGCAGGAGCTTTGACAGTGGTGATGGCAGTCCACAAAGCCAGGGTTCGTTCTTCAGTCACGGTGGGAAATTGATTGCAACAGACGTTGCAGTAGATGGAGGTGATTTTGTTACAGAACAATTTTGAGAACTTGTTGCAAAGGTCTTGTGAGGGAGTGGTGTTGCTGGAGGTGACAGGAGGTGCAGTGATGTCTTTGATGATGGCAACGATTCCCTTGCTGTTGTGAGTCCTGGCGTTGATGCAGTCAGCAAGAGTTGTGCCCTTAGTGCTCTGTATCTACTGGTGGTAGCGTCTTAGGTGGATTTGAAGATATCTTTATCTGTGGTGTCTTGACTTTTTGTCCATTTATACTACAATTATTTTCAGTGACATTTTGTCAGCCTGAGTTCCACTGTGTACCAACTGGCCTGTGGTTGGGCTCTTGCCGTTGGGTTGCACTTGAGGGGAGCCAGGCTACTGGAGCATGTGGTGGTCCAGCTGTAGCATTTTGATGGCTTTCCACAAGTTGCTGCAAGAAAGTCTATGATGATGCTGATGAAATTGGTGCGGCCCTGGGTGTAGCTGATGGTATCTTTAAATATGATGGCGACACTACATCCGGGCTTGTGAAGACGGTCTTGCCTCATGATCATTTAGCCACCAGAGGTGAATGTTGCAATGCCCAGTAAAGAGGTTGGGTTTAGTTAAGTTTCGATCAAGAAGAGTAGATCTAGAGCATGGGCATTCAGTAGGTTCCATATCTATATTCCATATCTCCGTGATGTTTTTGGTGAGCGACAACACCACCGCAATGTGGTACTGCAACAAGCAGAGTCGTGTGGGGTCGTGGACCCTTTGTCAAGAGGCCTTGTGTCTCTGGACATGGCTGGAACAGCAGGACATAACCCTGGTGGTTCAACACCTGGCAGGTTCTCTGAACTCCAGGGCGGACAAACTTAGCCGTCGATGCCAAATGGCATAAGGACTCTTTCAGCAGTGGGGAGAGCCTTGGTTAGATCTGTTCACCTCCAAAGAGAATGCACAATGTCAGCAGTATTGCGCATTGGAGTTTTCAAGGCGCCACTCGCTCAGCAAAGTTTTTCATCAAGAGTGGCGGTCAGGCCTCCTGTATGCCTTTCCACCCATACCACTTCTGCCAAGGGTTCTCAAGAAGATCAAGAACGACCAGTCCCAAATAATCCTTGTGGTCCAGACTGGACACTGAGAGTCTGGTATTCCAAGCTTCTGAAAATGAGCACCGATCCTTCAGTCAGGCTGCCCCTTCGAGAAGATCCTCTGTTGCAGCAGCAGGGAAGGGTTCTCCACCTGAACCTGTCAACTCTGCACCTTCATGCATGGGGATTGAGCGGCGGCAGTTTGCAGCCTTCGACCTTCCTCATGAAATCTGTAAAGTTATTCTGGCAGCCACGCATCCCTCTACCACGATGGTATACTTCTGCTGTTGGAAATGTTTTGTCAATTATTGTCCAGAAAGATCTATTGATTCTCTTTCTGCCACTCTCTCTGATATCCTTCTCTTTATTTTATCCCTTGCTCAGCAGGGATCTGCACTGGGCACACTCAAGGGATATCTATCTGCTTGTCTGCTTTTCTACGGCTGCCTGATCAGCCTTCCTTGTTCAAATCACCTATTGTACATAGATTTCTCAAAGGGCTTGTACATATGTTGCCTCCTTCGTCTTTTGTCATGCCTCAGTGGGACTTAAATCTAGTTCCCACCTATCTTATTTGCGCTCCCTTCGAGCCACTGCACAACTATCCCCTCCGGCTGCTCCCCATCAAGACATCCTTCTTAGTGGCAATAACATCTGCCTGGAGGGTGATTGAGATGCAGGCTTTGTCATCCAAACCTCCACATCTCCCAATGTTTCTGGACAAGGTAGTGCTTCACACTCGTTTCTCTTTCCTCCCCAAAGTGGTGACCCCATTTCACCTGGGTGAAGCTATTACCTTGCCCACCTTCTTTGCTCCCCCATATCCCTCTATGGAAGCAGAGTGACTCCACCGACTGGACCAAGAAAGAGCATTGTTGTTTTACCTTGACCACTCAAAAGAGTTCCAGGTGGAGAACCAACTCTTTGTGGGGTACATGGGAGCAAGGAAAGGTAAGACAGTGTAGAAACAAACCATTTCGCCTTGGGTTGTTCTTTGCATACAAATCTGCTATGCTCTGGCCAAACAACTGCCTCCTGGGGACTTGAGAGTCCATTCTACCAGGGGGAAAGCTGCTACCACATCGTTAGCACGAGGTGTACCAGTCCTGGCCATCTGCCAGGCAGCAACGCAGGCCTCTCTGCACACGTTTGCCAAACACTACTGCCTGGACAATAAGGTCTGCAGAGACAGACATTTTGCCCATTCAGTCCTACAGGGCTTTTTAGTCTGAAGTCAACTTGTCCACAGCCTACCAACAGGAGGTTATGGCTTGGTAATCTATTCTAAGGTAAGGTACCTACAGCTAGAAGTCTCTATCAGATGAATAAGTTACTTACCTTCAGTAATGCATTATCTGGTAGAGACTCTGTCTAGCTGCACATTCCTAACACCTACCCATGCCTCCCCGCTCTGCGGACTCTTTTACTAGGGTTATCCCTTTTAGGGTCTTAGTTTTGGCACATCCAAAAGGTGTCAGTTTCTTCCATGGTTCTGCCCTTCTGGCGTGGAAGTTTGTGGAAAGTAAATGACGTACGCGTGCGTGGGTGGCGCCTTTATAGGTGACCGTGATGTCATAGAAGGCTCCAACGATGATGACGATGCCAGGTGGAGCCAAACAAAACCACCCGATGGTGCTCAGGCGTATTGCTCGGCAAAAGTTATGGATTTCAAGTTGACATCTGGATATTGTAAGGTAAGGAATCTGCAGCTAGATAAAGTCTCTACCAGATAATGTGTTGCTGAAGGTAAGTAACTTGTTTGTTAAGTCAATATTGTATTCTTTAAGAGAGGGACATCTTTTTGCTAACATAGTTAAATGCCTTTTTTCCACCAATACAGTAGGGCTTTTACAATACAACATTACAACCAAAAGCATTCTGATGAATCAAAAGAAAGAAGCAACAATAGTGCATTGACTAACATCCATTTCAGTTATAACAAGTCTAAATATTGGGTGTTTTGCCAATTTTGTACAGGGGTTCTTTTAGCAGTTTTCTGAAATCTGAACAACTCATTACCATGTTACTGTGAAAGGGAGTGTTTTTTGTTGGCTGAAAGAAGCGGATTGGGAATTTTGTTTTTTTAAAGGAAACTAGGGCCCCCTCAAATTTGCAGCACCTTAATGTGAAGTGCCCTTTGATTGTTCAGATAGATGTTTCTTATCATGCACTGATTTTTTTCATAGAAAGGTAAAGACTGAAAATTTCTCCCAGTAGTGTACCTTTCCCAGAAATGTTAATCAGTAGGGTTAAATTATTCTACCACTGATAATGGACTTGTGGATATTAAGGTATCATTTGAAGAACAGATGCATTATTTGTTAGGGGCAATGCACAACATAGACTGTATACAAATTAGAGAAATTTGCAGTTCTTAAAATCTGCTCAAGCATTCATGCTCAGCATGATTTAGTGGTAAACCATAGACCAGTTCCTAAGCAAGAGAACACCAGTGCTTTATCCTAACCCCATATATGGGGAAAAAGAAAATCAAGTGGTTTACAATGTGTCTTCATCTTGACTCCAAGGGGTTATGTTTTCATTCTCTGCTTTGATTAATGTCGATTTATTTTGACCAAAGTGCATACAGAAAGTCAAGCTGTAGACAAGATATTTGGTTAAAGGATTAGTCATGAAACATATGGCTTGGGTGTTGTGAAAAACTGTGCATTTATTAATAGATCAGTCCGGACAACAGCTTACGAATTGGCTTCATGACTTTAGAGTGTATTAGTAGCCTAGAATTCCTAAGACTTTGTCAGCAGTAAGTAAATATTTCTGATGGCTGACTTTACTTACTGATGTCAAAAGTTATTCAGAAACATGCTCATTGTATACTCAGAGCAAGAGGTCACGTAGTACTCCCATGAGTTTGTTGAACTTTCTGCCTGTTCCATCTAGGTCTTGGCCAATAGTGTTAATAGATTTTATTGTTGAATTGGCATTGGTAGCATAGTAATTGTAGTAGTTGTGGACCAATTATCTAAAATAGGTAATTTTATATCTGTACCCGGGTTCTACACTTAGAGTTAGTAAAAGTTTTTTCACAACATGTTAGTTGCTTGCATAGTGTTAAACATTTTCTGATTGCTGATAGAGAGTCTGCATTTCAAAAGTTTCAAAATGTCAAAAGTTTAGTCTGTTTTGTATAAGGAGCTAGATATAGAAGTTCACTACCCAATAGTTAATAACCTCATAACAGAGGACAGGCCAAAAGACTGAAATAGTATGTTAAACAGTATTTTAGATATCAAGTCTAGGCACAGGGGGATTTGAGCAAAATGTTTGACGTACTTAACATTGATTTATAATAATGTAAAGCATTCATATATTAGACTGTCTCCCTGCATGGCCATCATCCCTGTACATTTCCTCTCGGCTTTTGCCTACCTCAGCTCATTCTGTGCAGGAATATTTAATTTGGCTAACTGATATTCAAAAATCTGCACACAAAGCTTTGGGACAAGCTAAAGATGCCTATAAGTTCTATGCTGGCTGTGCGTAGTCTTGCACCTCAGTATGTAGTAAATGAGATATGACTACTTGCAAAACATACATTGTATGGGTCCATTTGTGACAGAACAAATTGTGAATCTATGTGCTGTAAGACTAAAGTTGTCTTGGTCTATGAGAATTTACTAAGTTATTTAATGTATCCTTATAAAAACATGGTCCTTCAATGGAACATCATGCTTCACATCCTATGCCAAGTTCAGCTGAATTCAGAAAATGAATATGATGGACATAGGATCTTGGATGCAAGAATTGTAAGAGGAAGATTGAAATACTTTGTGGTTTGGACGGAGATTGGTACTCATGAATGATCGTGGTAACCTCTCTTCCAATCTTCATGCTCCACATTTGTAGCATGACATTTATGTAAGACATCCTGACCAACCAGGAGCCCTATTGCTGGTTTGTCTGCCTATTGTGGAGCATTGTTGGAGAGTGGGGCTGTTGGTGCTGCTTACTATTCACTGTGGCTCATAGAGGTGGCACTCTGCCTGCGTTATGTTTCTTGCTGTGAAGAAAATTCTGGCAGTAAATAAATGTCAATGCCATTTAGACTGAAGCTGCTCACACGCTTAGGGACTGTGTGCGCTGCATATCAGCTGCAATTCCCAGTAGGGTACAAACTCTTATGTTTTCTAGGGAGGCAATGGCCATCTCATTTTATGGATATAACTCTCTTCGTAGTTCACTGTGTCCCTTGCTAGGCAAATGTGCTACATTGTTGCTGCAGATAGGACATCACTATATTCATTCTGGATTCCCTTGCAAACACCCATTGTTTCTTCACGGATTACTTTGTATGCCACAGTTGTGTTTTTGATGAAAACAAACTTTAAACTATTCTCTTGAACATTCATCTGAACTTTTAAAGCTGGGACTAAGAGTTTACTAATGTTAATGTGAAAAAAGCAATAAGAATTCTTAACGTTGATTATTGCACATGTATTTATGAATGCCTTATATTAGCTATTAGTGTTTCAGTAAGCACATACAATTGCTAAGATTAGGGATCGACAAAATTGTATTCTCGTTAGCCCAGTTAGTCTTTCCAGGATGACACTCCCTATTACTTTAACTTTAACATCCATGAGAGAGATCAGACTATAATAGGCCAGATCACTCCTATCTCCTTTTTTATATACCGGAATTATTACTGACTGTCGCCAGGCTTCTGGTAGGAGTCCCTGGATGGCTGCATTGATATGTATGGTAAGAACAGGTACCCACAGTTCCTCGAAGGACTTTAATAGGTTACCTGGGACCCCACTTCCACCCGGCTCCTTGCCCAAGGGCAAGGATAAAATAGCATCTCTTACTTCTTCCCAAGTATTTGTAAGCCTATCTCCCCCTTGGGTAAAATGGGACATAACCCCATAACTTTTCACCTTTTCCTCAATTTCCCCTTATTTTTTCTTGCTTACTTTTTCTTTCTTCTTCTCTTTCATTCTCTTTATTTCTCTTTCTTCTCTTCTTATTTCTTTCTCTCTGTTTCATTTCTACCTTTCTTTTTCTTCTCTCTCCCAATAATTATTTTTGTTCGTTTGTGATTTCTTTTTTCTTCCCCTTTTTGTATCTTTTTGTGTATTTTTCCTTCCCCTCCTTTCTTGATTTTTCTCCTTCCCTTCTTTTGTCCTATCTTTCTTTCTATACTTGTGTCCCTTTTATTCTCTTCTTACCTTCTTTCCGTGCTTGTTTGTCTTATTCTCCTGTTCTGCTTTTTCTTTCTTTGTGTTTTTCTTGTTGTATTTACTTATTGTATTTTTCCTTTCTTCTTCCACAACTATCCTTTTGACCGTCTCTCCTACTTTGTTTTTTTATTTTATTTTTTCTATTTTTTCTCTTTCTTTTGGGTGTTACTCATATGTTTTCCTGTCTCTATTTTTCATCTTTGCTCTTTTTCAGTCTCTTTGTTTTTTTCTGTCATGCTCTTTTTTCTTTCTTTTTTATTTCTTCATTTGCCATTCTTTCCGTCTTTCTCTCCTTTCATTCCTTTCACAATTTGTCTTTTTTCTTCCTCCTCCATTTCTTCTTTCTCTCTTCCTTCCTTTATCCTTTCTTTATTTTGCTAATTTTACTGTTTATTTTTTTACTTTTCTTCATCCTGTCTCTCCTTTCTTTTGTTCTCTTTCGTTCTGCATTTCTTGACTTCTTTCTTATTTTCCTTTTACTCCCTTGCCTTTATCTCTAATTCTTACCTTCATTCTTTTCTGTCTTTCTCTCTTCATCTTCTCTCTTCCTCTTTTTTCTCTCACGTGCCCTCTCTCTCTCTCGCTCTTTATTTCTCTCTTTCTCAATAGACCAGGAAAACACTTTCTTCTCCCCAAAGGACCCCAAATGTATACCTTTTGCAGTTCAGCTCCTGCCCAATTAATGTTGCACGCTCCCTGTAGCAGGATTCAGGTACCCTAGTGGCGGTGTTTAATTTATTTTACCTCTGTGTACGTTTATGAGATTTCTATATTAGGCAGTAGCACACATCAAATAATCAGAAGTAGCATTCACTGTAGGAGAGGATGGAGACACCTGCACTGAACCTTTACGCTGACTCTGGCAATGCTTCTGTACTTTGTCATAGAATTTCACAATTCAAATGTAATAAGGATGAAATTTCGAAGTAGTTACTATGGGCCTGATTTCCAGTTGAGGGTTAACTACATCTGCTATGCGTTGTAGTAAATCCTATATTGAAAAGTTCCACCAAGTGGAGAGTCCACCTTTGGCCTCTGACTGCCCGTACACAGTGTTACCGGCAGCACTGCTGAGAGCTGGGAAATGTCTAGGAGTCTTGCTTGTTATGGTGTGTGGGTGCCTTTTTTGTATCTTTTTGTAACTTTTTTCCATATCTTTTTATAACCATATCTTATTTGTGTCACCAGTGAAGCAATCAAGACATGGTACAGTAAGCTTTTATGTAGACACCCCGTTACCCGCAGTAAGTCTATACCAAAGGCAGGTAGTATAGACACCCCGCTTGATTCAAACAGTACAACAGTTCTCTGTGCAATATTGTGTGCACCGAGTATAAAAAGATGCCTACAACAGAAACTCCAATATCATCCTTATCTCATGACAGAGGGAGTGAGAAGCAAAAAGATTAGGGCCCGATTTATTCCTCTGGGCGTTAAAAGCATTATTTTCAAAATTATGCTAAATTTATGTGCAGTCCTGTACACAAAAGATTCCACCTGCCAAAGCTTTTTTATTTTTTTGTTTATTTCTGCAAAAATGCACCATAACGTTCAGCAGCAAATTTATAGCTTACATGTCTAGAAAAAGGTCAATGAACCTGGGCCTCTTACTTGATAAAACATCTGTCCACGAGAAAAAGAAATTGCGCATCTTTTCGTAGTGCAACTCCAACACGAGGAAACAATGCTAACCCTGAAAATGATGGCCAAGGGCCGTATTTATACTCCGTTTGCGCCGAATTTGCGTCGTTTTTTTCGACGCAAATTCGACGCTAAACTAACGCCAACTAACGCCATATTTATACTATGGCGTTAGAGGCGAATAGCGCCAAAGTTCCCGGAATGTGCGTCATTTTTTAGCGTGAACCCCTTCCTTGCGTTAATGATATGCAAGGGAGGCGTTCCCGTCTAAAAAATGACTCCCAGGCCTTTACGTGGTATTTATACTCCCGGGCAAAAGAGACGCCCGGGAGTGGGCGTGGCTAAAAACGGCGCATTTGCGCCGCTTTTTAACGCCTGGGTCAGGCATGGCGTTAAGGGACAAGTGGGCTCAAAATGAGCCCAGAGTGCCCTCCCCTGCCCCCAGGGACCCCCCCTGCCACCCTTGCCCACCCCAGGAGGACACCCAAGGCTGGAGGGACCCACCCCAGGGACATTCAGGTAAGTATTTTTTTATTTTTTTTTAATAATTTTTTTTGGCATAGGGGGGCCTTATTTGTGCCCCCCTACATGCCACTATGCCCAATGACCATGCCCAGGGGACAGAAGTCCCCTGGGCATGGCCATTGGGCAAGGGGGCATGACTCCTATCTTTACAATGATAGGAGTCATGTTGATGGGGGATGGGCGTCGAAAATAAATGGCGCAAGTCGGGTTACGACGATTTTTTCGACGTAACCTGACTTGCCCCATTTTAAGACGCCCATGCGCCATTTTCCCCCTACGCCGGCGCTGCCTGGTGTACGTGGTTTTTCTCACGCACACCAGGCAGCGCCGGTCTGCTTGCGCCGGCTAACGCCATTCAATAAATACGGCGCCCGCATGGCGCTTCAGAATGGCGTTAGCCGGCGCAAAACTTTTTGACGCTAAACTGCGTTAGCGCAGTTTAGCGTCAAAAAGTATAAATATGGGCCCAAGTTTCTTGTCTCAGCGGCTCTGATTTACAGAGACTTTGGCCCATATTTATACTTTTTGACGCTAAACTGCGCTAACGCAGTTTAGCGTCAAAAAGTTTTGCGCCGTCTAACGCCATTCTGAAGCGCCATGCGGGCGCCGTATTTATTGAATGGCGTTAGCCGGCGCAAGCAGACCGGCGCTGCCTGGTGTGCGCGAGAAAAACCACGTACACCAGGCAGCGCCGGCGTAGGGGGAAAATGGCGCATGGGCGTCTTAAAATGGGGCAAGTCAGGTTACGTCGAAAAAATCGTCGTAACCCGACTTGCGCCATTTATTTTCGACGCCCATCCCCCATCAACATGACTCCTATCATTGTAAAGATAGGAGTCATGCCCCCTTGCCCAATGGCCATGCCCAGGGGACTTATGTCCCCTGGGCATGGTCATTGGGCATAGTGGCATGTAGGGGGGCACAAATCAGGCCCCCCTATGCCAAAAAAAATTATTAAAAAAAAATAAAAAAATACTTACCTGAATGTCCCTGGGGTGGGTCCCTCCAGCCTTGGGTGTCCTCCTGGGGTGGGCAAGGGTGGCAGGGGGGGTCCCTGGGGGCAGGGGAGGGCACTCTGGGCTCATTTTGAGCCCACTTGTCCCTTAACGCCATGCCTGACCCAGGCGTTAAAAAGCGGCGCAAATGCGCCGTTTTTAGCCACGCCCACTCCCGGGCGTCTCTTTTGCCCGGGAGTATAAATACCACGTAAAGGCCTGGGAGTCATTTTTTAGACGGGAACGCCTCCCTTGCATATCATTAACGCAAGGAAGGGGTTCACGCTAAAAAATGACGCACATTCCGGGAACTTTGGCGCTATTCGCCTCTAACGCCATAGTATAAATATGGCGTTAGTTGGCGTTAGTTTAGCGTCGAATTTGCGTCGAAAAAAACGACGCAAATTCGGCGCAAACGGAGTATAAATACGGCCCTTTGTGCTGGAAAGCAATTTGCTGGAGAAACTTTAGTGCAGTGAATCCCCCTTAACGAATAAACGCACACAGACATATATTTGCTCACAACAGGGTGTAGCTGTCAATAGTGTAGCAATACAGTGTCAGTGGGGGGCTCAGCACCTCGATTTTAACTGTGTTACAGGGCACAACCAGGGGATTTTGGGTCACATTTTACTTACTTGTGTTAGCGCCTCTATCATCCTTGCTACATTACTGGTTCTCGATACCTATTACTGGAGAGTAGAGCTATGCATGTTTAAAGGTGTGGTCAAAAAAAGGTCTTTACAAAAGCAATTAGCTGTATCGTGCTTTTTATTATTTTTTTGACGCTGCACGTTTGTAATGTTTCTGCTCAGGCATTGCTACTTCATCGTAGATCCTTCGACCTTTTTTTCTAATTTAAATCCGCAAAAGCTACCCATATGCGCATGGAAATAAAGATAACTGTCAACGACGTAGGAGTTACTCGAAAGCATTTTTCCTCGGTGAAAAATCGGGAAAATGTCTCAATGTTTGATGGCCTGTGGCCAAAAATATCTACCCCAGAGTCAATGCTCCAGGAACCTTTATTGGAATGGGAAAGACGTGCATGTAGGGAGTATGAAACGACCCCCTGTATCAGCTGTCCTTCGATGTACGTTATTAAGGAATATACCTGACCAAGCTCAATGCCTTCTCTCGTCAATGTATAGTACCTGTGGAATTCTGAGGACCCCACTTAATGCTCTCGGAATTAGGAATAGTTGAGTACAAAATCGAGACGATTATCGAGGGTATTAGCGAGAACCAGTGTGCTCTTTCAGGGGAGCCACAAGAAAGGCCCTGAAATAGTGATTTATCCATTAACATGGACGCCATTTCCACTTACGAGGGGGGCAACTACGGAAAGGTCACTAGAAATATGCCCCTTTCCAATGTGCTGCTCCACAGAAGAGAGGCTTTATTGGTTCTCATTTTTCATCCCCACCTTAACATGGACCATTCAGATCAACAAATGTTGATATTTTGGTTCTGTGGAAAATATTCCACGGACAATGGGCGATGGTGTCACCTGCCTCCTGCGCGTTCTCAAAGAAACTTCGAGAAAGATTCTGGGCTTCGGGCCGGTGTATGCAAGGTTTTTAAAGGTCCAAAATTGCCTTGGCAAAAGCTTTTCATTTTTTGCTGCAAGGAGCCTCTTTTCCAATACAGTAAACCCTTTGCCAATCACAAACTCATGCGTGTTTGCGAAGAGGTACTTTGCATGCCTGCGTGCCCTATTGCCTAATGAATCTTTTCTAATGGGGTGCAATGAAATGTGCTAACCGTTATGACTCCTGTAGTTGCATGCAGCCAGAATGTGTTACAGCTGTAACATTATGTCCCCTTCTCGGCCTCGGTGCCATGTCAGGGTAGGGACATAAGGTTGCAACTTCAAGTAGGGCGCACTTCCTGTATTTGCACATAGGCAGAAGAACCTTCATGCCTGTAACCACTCTCATTAATATCCCTCAGCCAGTCTGGCAGCAACACTGAGTGTACATCCAGTTTTGTCCATCTGGTGCTTGGCAAGCTTCACGTGGCCATGAGGAGCAGGTATACACGTTTACAGTATTGCGCTGTGACTCCACGTGTGACTCTCTCTACCTGCATGGTTTTATTTGCACATCATCCCCTGTATCGCATAAACTGCTTTATGTCAGCTGTCTTGGAATTACTTGGTGGGATTGATTGTATCACGTAAAAAGGTTTGTGCAAGCGGTATCTGAATTTGTTGGTGTTAAAAACTGTTAGCAATATTTTATTTCTTTTTTAGCTGTAATTTGCATAGTTCTTGAGCTTAGCGTGATGATGTACCATGCATTTTTCAATGTTTTCTGTTGTATTTGAATGGATAGCATATTTCACAACCAATTCAAAGACAGGCAACAATTTATAGTGTTAACAAATTCAAATGTCATTGACATAAATCTGTTTAAATAATATGGGCAACTCTAATATATTAATTTATCATTGACAAAGGACTCTGGGCCTGATTACAACTTTGGAGGAGGGTGTTAATCCGTCCCAAATGTGACGGATATACCACCCGCCGTATTACGAGTCCATTATATCCTATGGAACACGTAATACGGTGGGCAGGATATCCGTCACATTTGGGACGGATTACCACCCTCCTCCAAAGTTGTAATCAGGCCCAATGTGTCTGATATGGCTCCAGGTCTTTGTTTGTTTGCTCCTCATAGCTTTTAAATCAGCATGATCTTGGAGACTGGTTGGAAAAGATTGTCCCATTATTTTCCAGATTTGAACTCAGTTTCGGGAGAATTGAATGGAAAGTCCCAAAAAGTTATGAAAATATTAGTTGCCTACACAGTAAGAAGGTTCAACACTTTTCTGCATTAGATTCCTGAGTACTTCAATGACATGTTTCCCTTTGAGCATTGAATTTGCCACATGCGTTAATATAGGAGAATGTGCCTTGGCAACCTTCTTTGCATTTCTCCACAAAGTATACCACTTGTCTGTTTCATGCTGCAGAGTTCTACAGCAGCGTCAAGACAATTGTGCCTTTTGGCATTGAAGTGAGAGGTGAAAGTGGCTAACAGAGACAGTCTATTCATATATTTAGTATGCTTGAACAAGCGCAGTTGATGCTCCATCGATCGTCTTCATATATTTTTCCCCATGGCCTATTATGGTCTCAGAAATGGAAGGACATAATTTCAGCTCAGTAGATTGGCATTTTGGTATAGGTAAATACATAGCTTGCCTAGGTATTGCTTCAATAACAAAATATCATTCAATCAACAATGACATTCTTTCAAATACCAACCTTAGCCCGATGTAAAAAAAAACTAACATGGATACCACGTACATAGAGATTATGTTTTATCAAATGCATATGGTTTGTCTCCTTTTTATATACAATTTGTTAACAAAAAACATATATATGCTATACATAGCAAAACATAACCACAGACGAATTAAAAACTAACATATTCACCAGTCTTTAAATACATTCAAATCTCCCATAATATATCACTGTACAATTATGAACCACTTTCTCATGTAAAATTGTTCACTGCAAGTAGATTGTGAAATCTAGGTCATCGATACATTTCGGTGACATGATCTTATACTATCCCGCTTTTCCAGGACATTAAATTAGTTTTATCTTCCATTAGGTATATTACCACAATAGTTTACAGAGTCAATCTTAGTAATTTGATGAAAAAACAGCGAGCTCAAAGTGCTATCTCAACCTTCTTATTGGAAAGTATCCTCTATGAGTACTTCTTAATCATCCACAATTGTATGTACTTTGGGGTGATATGGTGATATTAGCACCTGATTAATAACTGTCCCATTGATTTGAGGGGTTGTTCTCTTTTGGCTTTGAGCTTTTGGTAGTGGTTTCCACTGGAAATCATGCAAACATTTATTTGAGAACGGTCGTGTTACTTTTTACAACCATAAATGTGCTTTTACTACTTTTATTCATAGTTTAATACTTTGAATAAATCTTTTGTGACACTTGCCTTTCAATTTCTTCATAGAAATGTGTGCCAGGAATACATTTTAGGATCTAACATAGAGGTGATAGTTTCAAGAGATATACGAATGATATATGAACAACTTTTTTGTCTAGAGTTTGTAGCCATGCCTTTAAAGATTTCTTCCTCATTGAAGATGAAGTTTGATGAGGAAAACATCCGAGCAGTGCTGATGATACTACCAGCAGAGGGGATGTTGTTCTCTGCAGAAATGGTAAAAATGTGCATTACTAGGATGTGATGTGTAAAGCTTTCTGGTCATCTGAACTCTGTCCATTCTTCCCGAGAAGAATAAAGGAGTTTGTGCGATGGTAACATCAAAGATCTTTAGATTCTGTTGTTTTATATGTTTACATGAAGAGTAATGTATTTGTCTATCGAATGCTGGTGTTCAGGGAGAGAATGTTTTAGCCTTAGCCTAACAGGATTTGAAGAACATCTTGGGCCTTCCCTTTCCTCCCTTTTCTATCTGTTGTTGGGTACGTGGACCTTTAGGAAGGTCTTGAAACTAGTCATCACTTAGCTCTAAAGGAGCATCCGAGAGCTAACTGTTTTTCTTATTGCTGTCCTGATCATATCACAGAACACATATCAGCTAAAATGAACTGTCATACTGCTGCTCTGGCCATTCGTGGGTTCCTATTCACTGGAAGAAAAGTCATCCTTACACCACCTCAGGCAGTGGGGTTGTTTGGTATCAACATGTAATTGCTTGCTGCAATTCATAAGTTTTGGAAAGAAAAAGTGAAGTGCAAAAAGAAGAGTTAGACAGAGCTTATCTGATTTTAAAGAGTCTCTTTTAAGACTTGCTTTCAAGCTTGATAAAAGATGTCCTCAAGTATTTCAATGCCTTAAGAATTGTATTTTTTTCTTAATTGCCACGCGTAGAGAATGCATATTCTAATGGGAAAAGAGTTATAAAGCAAGTGCAAAAAAACCTGTCATTAAGTGTTAGACGGTATAATAGTGACAATTTTTAGATGATTCCTAGATTGTGTTTTACGATACAGATAGAGCGATCATTATCAGCTTAAATTTTGTTGAGTGACTTTGCCTCAATATCAAAGGGCGTTCTTGGTAAAACTCACCGAGGACTTCTTCAAGCAACTTGTGGCAACTGGTAACTGGTGCTATCATTAGGAAACACCTGCCAATTTAAGAGATAGTAACATCATTATATTTGCTGGTTTCCTATTACTGATGAGGTCGCAATGGAATCTGATTTGGATCAGATTCCTGGGTGCCCTTTTAGAATGGGAGGTTAAAAGTGTGTTGGTTGCAGTTTGACTTGTACGAGAAATTTGAGACCAATGACTCAGGAGGTGGAAACTAGTTCGTTTTTTTTGTCTTAATTAGTTTGAACTGATGTTATTCATTAGGAGTTGGGCATGAATTATGTAAATGATCAAATAGTGGTTGCTCTCCTACTTCTGTGGTCTTAAATATGAACAAATCGAGATGCCCCTCTCACAAATGAGATTATAGGGGATTTTAATGATGTTCTGTTCTGTGTAAGGCAGCATGGTTACAATATGTAA
The DNA here is from genome assembly GCF_031143425.1 of Pleurodeles waltl. NCBI lineage: Eukaryota > Metazoa > Chordata > Amphibia > Caudata > Salamandridae > Pleurodeles > Pleurodeles waltl. The sequence continues at coordinate 582,546,395 of NC_090439.1, read as the reverse complement.
AGCAAATTGCTTTAAAACTGGAGGTTGTTGGTTGGTTTGATATACCCATATATAACTCAAACAGACCTTAGAAGTGGATATTTACTAAAATCAAAGTTGGGCTTTAAATTACACTGAGAAAAACAATTATGGAAAAGTATCAATTGTGCTTCACTTTTACCAATTAAAAGGTTCCATAACAATACTTACTGCTTGTGACAAGTACTCAAGTAGTACTGACAATATTGTTATTAGAGATGCTCCTGTAATATGCAGAATCTGAAGTCTAGAAGAATTGCATTTTGGAGCCTCATGATAATGTCTGTAACTGTGATTTTGTGCCGGCAAAACTACTATGCGCTTTTATGTTAGTTTGGCCTTCCTATAGTGATCATATCAATAAATGTATTTGAATGTTATTAAGATTCATTGGCTTCTGGCAATATTCCACAGTCTTCTTGCAAGTGAAATAAACTTAATTCCTGCGTGTTAGTAAATCAGGGAGATGTTTGTGGTGCGAGGCTGCAGGGAGAACTGGCAAAAGACAGCTGCTTTCTGTAACATCTGGTAAGGTAACTGGAAAATGTCTGCAAAAAAAATATTTCCATTGAGGAATCCTTTCCATGTCTTTTCTTTTCCTGCTGCAGTCTTTCAAATTAGGTCTTGCGCCATATCCTGGGGAGGTGAGAGAGTGGGCAGGGTTGTGGTGATGAAGAGTATTCAGCGGGAACCTGTTGACTAAAGAGCCGTATTTTTACTTTTTAAGGAAAGATCTGGATTCTGTTCAGTTCAAGCATCAAAATGCTGAGAACCTAAGTTGTCACCTCAAGTCTGAAATAGACAGAATTCGGCAGAAGATGCAGAAAGACCGGGAAAGCCACATGTTGCATTTGGACTGCAGACAGAAAGCCCTGAAAAAAGACCAAGTAGGTAGCATACTAAATAGAAAATGTATTATTGAGTTAATATGTCTAGCAGAATTGAACTCTGCAATTTCTGATTCTTTGTTTGAAGTACCGTTGCAGCATAGGAGTTTCAAGTAGCACTGGAAATGACCACATCCATTTATTTGACGTCATGCAGCATTATTGTATGTGTGCTAAAATAAGGTTGTCCATTAATATTTACAGCTGGTGTAAATATTAACTAATAAAAATACTTGCTAGATCATCCATAAGACAAACAGGAGGGACTGCATCATATATACAGTAAAATGCAGAACACTGCTATTCTGGCTGCAACAATTGCTTCCCATTTCTTCTGGCCACAGAGTACTATTTTATTTATGTCCTTAGGATCATGTATGCAATTATCCACACCAGAAGCTACATTTATTGTGTCACACAATGCTGTTATGCACCGGTATACTGATGCCATTGCATGCGGGTCTGTTGCTGTACACATTGGATGTGCATGCAGTGTACCACTGCAGACATATTAGATGTGCATGTAGTTGACACTGCAGACATATTGGATGTGCATGCAGTGTACCACTGCAGACATATTAGATGTGCATGTAGTTGACCACTGCAGACATATTGGATGTGCATGCAGTGTACCACTGCAGTGGTCTTAAAATGTGTGATCAAGCAAGCAGTAAATTACTGCAGTGCCAGGACCCTTTTTATTAAATGCATTAGCCTTGCCAGGGAGATAATGTGAAAATACAAGGGGTTTATGCAGCTTTTAAGTGCTGTAAAGGTATTAGCACATAGTGCTATTTTGCCTGTTACCGCCACATGTGTCAATGTAAATGAGAGTGTCAGTCTGTAAGAAGATATGATATGGAAGTGACAACAGAGGGCCTCGTTTAGAGACCAGGGTTAATACCGACTAAAACACCCCGATCTCCTAATGCCATTACTCCATTAAGGGGCCATGGGGATATGCCTTGACGGCTTACAACCTGAGTTGCGCTATAACATCTGGGAAAGTAGATGTACATACTGCACTTGCATTACCACATGTTTTAGTTCCTCCGAGGTAAAACCTGCTCTGACACAAAGTAATTTAAATGGCAGGACAACATGCGCTTATGGCTCTGTCCAAAGACTCGCCCCCATATTGACAAACCATGCAAGTGTATCCTATAGAGATGGTGGCCCATAGTCCTGCCGGTGGCCGTTCACTGCCCAGTCATGTGCCAGGATGCAACAACGTCACTTCCCTGTAAAGTAATGAACTGCAGCTGCTGTTCTGATACCGGCAGTTAGCAACCGATTAACAGTAGGTTACAATAATTGCTGCTCCTTGAATTGAGAGGCCTGTTCTTGGGTGGTGCTGTTTTGAAGACTATTACTCGTTGTTTTGAGGGATACGGCGAAGCTTTAAATCAGCAAGGTTCACCGTATATGGAGCATTACCATACATGAGGTATATCTACCAAACTTTGAATATGCACCTTATTCTACTCAGTTTGGGAATTACTCTCTGTTCAAAAGGAGAACTCGAGTGTTTTTCTTTTGCAATTGGCGACTTCTGTTTTCAAGGTCACATACGTGCCAACATTTTGAACCCGTTAGGGACATTTTGGAAACAAAATCAGGGGGTGTTCATTTTCCCCATTGACGTACATTGAAAAAGAGCTTATTTTATATGGGAGATACCTAAAATAAAGCCATTTGGGCTTAAAAGAATCGACAGTCTCCCGTCTTACTAGGGTCTGGTGACGTGTATGGACCAAGCCATCAACATAAAATGGAAATTTTATATTTTTTCTCTTCTCCAGAATACTTAGAATACACGAGGGGCAGTATTTATATAAAATCTATACTTATTTTATTTGAGTTTCTTAATTCACGTGCCGCCTATAAATTAAATGAGCTCGAAAACTGCCATTTAAGTAATGTTTTTAAAACTGATTTCGAGCTAGCTAGCTCACTACTACCCTGTGACGTTGTTCTTGCTGGTTTTCACTTTGAGGGGATGCTCATGTTGCACTTAAAAATATATCGATTGTTTGACTGAGATAGCTGTCAGGTTTCCCCTTTCTATGTGTGGCACCTCCAGCCAGTCCTATGGTATTGATCGACCACGGGCATGCTGTCTTTTTTGAAACGACACATTATTTTCAAAGCAAAATTAAATATCACAAAATGCAGCATTGCTGTTTTCTGCCAGACTGGTTCAGTTTGGCACACCAGAGCTGACCTGACATTTGCTTCTAGTTCTGCATTTACCGCAGGCCTCTGTACATAACTTATTATTACTCGCCCTCCGTCCATTAGTTAACATGAAGTTTAAGGAACACTTTAAGGAGCTTGTTGCAGGTGTCAAATGCGTTTTGGTACAGTGGTACCTCTCCGTCAACAGGTGGCGCTCTCTGATAAACAAAGTGCGCTGCATGATGATGCGACTTGATTACTATTTATCCTTTGTGTGGAAAACAGAGAAATGGTCTGGTGACATGAATATCTGTTAGACCACACATATCTACAATAGTATAGCACCACAAATTCACACAGCTGTTTGAGATACCATGAAGTGAGGGTCTCAAGGGGGTAAACCAGTGTCAAGCAAGGGTTTCAACCTTGTAAATACATTCCAATGTCGCAGGAATTAAGACACCAGCAGCTGTTGCCATTTAGTTAATATTTTAGGTGACATTTAAATAAATCTATTTTCCAAACTGCTGGTCAAGACAAAGGGGGTTATTCTAACTTTGGAGGAGGTGTTAATCCGTCCCAAAAGTGACGGAAAAGTGACGGATTTACCACCAGCCGTATTACGAGTCCATTATATCCTATGGAACTCATAATACGGCTGGTGGTACATCCGTCACTTTACCGTCACTTTTGGGACGGATTAACACTCCTCCAAAGTTAGAATAACCCCCAAAGTGTACCAATTGTGGTTAAGAACAGAATGCTGTCATACAGTACAGCATCATGATGGGGTGCGCCACATATTGTATCTGTGGTACAACAAGCTATATAATGTGCTGTGAGGTCAAATGATAACTGAATATGAAACATGTATTCTATCGCAAGAGTCGTCTAACATTCCGAGCAACCCTTGTAAATATAATGTAAATATAAACACACCTCCCGCTTTAAATGTATTACCAGAGGATTGCATGCTAACTTCGAAAATGCACAATAGTACACACATGGTCACACAGACGCTGGAAGTAAGGGTGCGGGGTGCTGTAGCACCCTTAAAACGAGAATGCTGGAATTTCAATGGTGAATGAGCAAGGACGATGCCTACAAGTGTACATTTTATTGTGTCACCTGTGCTGTGCATTCAGAGTCAGAGGTCAAATGTCGGGATATGTTTTCACACAAATTGCTTTTCATTCTTTTAACCTGCAGTTTACTCCTCTTTGAACGCAAAGTGATAGGATTTGAAGATCTTGTAAAGTGAACTATGTGACAGTCTTGCTGGTGTATAAGAAAAGGCTGTTCGATATCATTTTTAAAAACACACAACGTTTAATACCTATAAATGAACTGCACAAATATTTCAGAATGTATCAGCGGTCATGAAAGCACAAAAGAAGTGTTTTGTGTAATTACTAAATATGAAGGAAACAGATTTTAATAGGATCAAGGCAATTCAAGGCACTGTACTTGGTGTTGTACAAGTGACAAACATTTGTTGAAACCAGATTTCACACATTATCCTTTGTGCGCTGTATAGTTTTGTTAATACAAACGAGAGGTCCGTTTGAATGAAGAATGTGCTGTCCGTAAATAAGTTTCCTACCATCGTGCTTTAATAATACATTTCCGACAGTGTGCTCCTAAAGGGACCACCAGCTACACACTAACCACTCTCTTGCTGAATGGGCGTGGCTAATTTTATACTTGGGCCGTGATTATGGGCCTGGTTAGGACCTTGGCAGAGGGGATTACTTCGTCACAAAGGTGACAGATATCCCGTCCGCCATATTACAAGTTCCTTAGGATATAATGGAACTTGTAATACAGAAGGCGGGATATCCATCACGCTCGTGACAGCGTAATCCCCTCTGCCCAGGTGGTAATCAGGCCCTATGAGTGAGTTGGTGTTTTCTGGCCCCCTGCGCGAACTTCTGTTTGTGCAGGATTTGGAATTCCAAGTTAGATGTTATTTAACACACCTAGTAACTATTGGGTACCTTGAATACATCACTCTTTATTACATTTGGAGAGGTCAAGCCTGTTGAAATTTAACAGGGGAAAAGTGTATGATATTTACCTTAACGTGCATTTTTTTTTGGCGCTTTAGGCATTAAAATCCTGATGTTATTCCCCGAAACATAGGGGCTATTTGTCACACCCAACAAATATGGCACCCTGTAGTATTGTTTTTTATGGGCTGCAATAAATAGCACCTTGAGTCCGATGAACTCAGATACAGGGCCTAGGTTGGATTTTTCACAATCCCTGAGTTCAGTTATGTAACATTGACGCAGCACCACCGCATGGTCTTCTGACCCAGCTGGTCTTGGCTCATGATAACATGACTTCATAAGTACTTCACACGTTGTTTTAAAACGTATAATTGCATCTCTTGTTCATTGTATGAGTTGGATCATTTCTTGATTGAGTCAAATTTAAATAAGCCAAAAAAAGAAACAAATATAGAAAATGTATGTATATTGGGCCTCGTGACTAGAAAAAACATCAATGTGTGCGCTCGCTTTTTCCATTTACAGTCCAGCCGATATTTTAGAAGAGTAAAGTGGGAGATTTTAAAAAAATGTCAAGAGAATCTATTTCTTCCGTTCACTTCCATTGAAACATAAGCAATTTGAGTCAAAATAAAGTCATTTTTGGCTTCCAAAATTGGGATCACGCACCTGAAACAGGTCTATTGGCATGTATGTATTTAGTAATACATGACTTACGAATTGGAGCCATGGCATGTTGTGGCAGGTTCGGTATTTGGTTCCAACCTATACTAATTGAGTAATTGGTAAATTGCCTTTTATATTTATAGAGCACAATGTACATTATTGGCATGTTTACATCAGAATGATACCCAGTACCTTCATTAGTTTGTTTGGAGGTGTACAATGCTTCATGAGAAGGCTGGATTATTCCCAATATGTATTCTCTTTTCTATATTAGAGCTTTCTATACCAATGGGTTTTTCAGTAATTCCTTTTACTTCTACTTGATTTTGGGCTGTTCCATTGGGACATTTAACGCTATGCTCCCTACAAGCGAGTGATAATCAAAACATTTCTCTTCCTTTAAGAAAACATTATCTGATAGAGACTTCTAGCTGCAGATTCCTTACCTTAGAATTCCCTGGCATCAGCTTGGAATCCGGACCGTTTTCTGAGTAATACCCTTGCGTGCGCTGTTGGGTGGCAGCGTTTGGATCCGTGTGGCATTGCCGGTGTCATTGGCGCCATTCGTGAAGTCACGGTGACCTATAAAGGTACCACCAAGGTGCGCGTATGTAATTTCTTTTCCTTCCACGCCAGTTAGCTCAGATTCGGAATCAAGCTAACCTATGTCTTTTGTGACAGGCCTTTTTCAACCTTTTTGTCTAAGATTTTTTCTGGTCTGTGTAGAATGTCATCTAGGAAGACATTGTTCAAGCCGCGCGGCACCTGTCACAGCGCCATGTCAGCGACAGACCCTCACAAGGTATGTCTTTGGTGTGTGGACCGAGAGCATGACTCAAAGTGGTGTTCCGACTACCGGGCCATTGTTCCAAAAGCTTTGAGGGAGCTGTCCCTGAAGCTCATGGGAGCCCGGCAGTCAACATCGGTCGGCGTGACTCCTCGGAGGTCACGGTGCCAGTTGAGGAGGAGGTCGCGGGACCGCTCCAGGAGCCCCAAGTCCTCTTCATCTCACTCAAGGTCCTCCGAGCATTTGGGGAAGAGGCACAAGAAGAAGAAGTCCAAGAGGACTTCGACTTCACCTTGCTCCTCGACTGACGAGGCGAGTCAGGAATGTTGATGTTCTGAGCATGGTTCCGCGGAGCCGATACCAGGGCCAACTTCTAGCCTCCCCCCTCTTTCTGGGAGCTGGAGGAACCCCCACTCAATTCAAGGAGTTTTACAAGGCCATGCATCTCGTATTTGAGTGGGCTGCCCCAGGTGGTGTGCCTTCAGGCCCCACAGGGTCAGCAGAGGCCCCATCAGGTTCCACGCCAGTGGCTTCGGCCTTGGCACCGATGGGGTCTCTTGGATCCAATATTGGATCTGAAACCATGCTGAGTCCACACAGTTCGCCTCTTCTGGCATCGTTCCCGATGTTGATGCTCCCCGCGCCACTGGCCCCCATTGCTGGTGCAAACCTCATCCTCATACCTGATGATCCGATCCGGAACCGGAACGGCATCGTTCAGTGCAGATTCCGGCACCGACAGCTCCATCAGGGGCCAGATCATTGCCTGAGTCTTATTATGATCAACCAGGCATTGGTGAAGAATGGGAGGGTTCTCAGACCCTTTTGAGTATGGATTGGAGCAAATGGACTAGTAGGAGGAGTTAGGGGTAGCCAGTGGACTGGACACCTCTCCATATACTGGCATGCTCTCACCTCCTACCGTGGTTACGGAGGAGGGAGCATCTTATGCTATGGTGGTGCAAAGGGCATCTGAGGTATTAGACCTAGATCTACATACGGTGCCAGTTAGGACTAACCTCCTGACTGAGGTGCTTCAGCCAGGGGTTACCGCCTCGGAAATGACACTAGCTTCCTTGCCCAACATTCCACCATGGAGAGTTTGGTGGTCCAAGCCTCCACTTCCCATGGCGCCTTCCCTTCCGCTCCCCCGGATAGGGAATCCAAGAGGCTGGACCAACTTGGAAAGAAGATGCTTTCTTCCTCCAGGTCCATACACACCTCATGCCTGTTTGGCCATTTATCCCATACTTTATGGGATACAGTGGCGCAGGTGCTGCCTCGGGCCCGGTGTGCATACGGGCACTCTCTCACAAGCAGTCAAAGATGGGAGAGGTGCAGCCAAGTTTATAATTAGGTATGGTTTGGATTACTGACTCTCTGGGTAGAGTAATTTCGGTGACGGTGGCTCTTCATCACCACACCTGGCTTCGTACATCTGGCTTTTCGGGGGATGTTCAGGTAAACCTTACGGACACGTCCTTCGATGGGCCCTGCCTTTTTGGTGAAAAGGCAGACTTGGTGCTAGAGCGCTTCAAGGCTTCTCGGGCTACAGCCAGGTCCTTGGGCCTCTCGGCAACCCGTCGCCAACAGTCTGCTTTTCACCCCTTTCGAGGCTTCGAAAGGGGCGCCATACCATGCCACCCACAGACCAGCCACTGTCCTCCATCAGGTTAGCATCCAGTGCAGGGATGAGGTCATGGTACCTTCAGGCCCAGAGGGTCTGGCCAGAAGTCGTCCACCACCCAGCCTCCCTCCTCCACAGCGCTCAAGTCCTCCCAGTGTAATTCTGCAAGACCACACACGTCCAGTTGGTGGAAGGATTCAATTTCATCTCCCTCACCGGTGGTCCATAACATTGGACAAATGGGTCTTGCATATCATACAGAAGGGCTATTCCCTCCCCTTCCAGGCTTTCCCTCCCTCTATGCGTCCATTTAAAGAACAGCTGATCGAGGATCATTTAGTCTTGCTCTGTGAGGAAGTTATGGCTCTTTTGGCCAAGGGAGCCATAGAAAGGGTCCAGATGTCAGAAGTAGGCAGTGATTGTTATTCCCGCTACTTTCTGATTCCCAAAAAGAACAAGGGTCTTCGCCGTATTCTAGATTTGCTGGATGTCAATCTCTTTCTCAAAAAGGAGAAATTCAAGATGCTCACTCTGGCTCAGGTCTTGTCTGCTCTAGACCAAGGAGACTGGATGGTAGCATTGGACTTATAGGATACGTATTTTCACAACCCCATCCTGCCTGCCCACAGGCGCTACTTGCTGTTCAAGGTAGGCCATGAGCATTTTCAGTTTACTGTGCTCCGCTTCAGCCTCAGCAGTGCCCCTCGGGTGTTTACCAAAGTGATGGCAGTGGTAGCAGCTCATCTGCGCAGGTTAGGGATATCAGTCTTTTTCCTACCTCAATGACTGGCTGTTTAAGGCTCCTTCACCCCAGGCTGTTGTCACCCACCTTCAGAGTATGGCAAACCTCCTGCATTTGCTGGGGTTCTCTATAAACGTGCTGAAGTCACACCTGACTCCTTCTCAGAAGCTCCCTTTCATCGGAGCTGTTCTGGACACAGTGCAGTTTTGGGCTTACCATCTCGGGCAGCAAGTCCAGGATATTCAGGTTATGATACCGATGTTTTGGCCTCTATCCTGGATTTTGGTGAGACAGATTCTGAGGCTGTTGGGCCTCATGGCCTTGTGCATCCTGTAAGTCAAGTATGCCTGATGGCATGTGATGGCTCTGCAGTTGGCCCTGAAGTTCTAATGGGCTCAGCATCAGGGGAATCCCACCAAAATGGTTCAAATCTCGAAGAGAACAGAAAAAGGTCTGCACTGGTGGTTAGTGAACTGTGATTGGATCAAGGGCAGACTTCTCTCCCTTCCCCAACCAGATCTCACAGTAGTGACAGATGCATTACTTATTGGATGGCGCAGCCATCTGGCAGAGGTGGAGATCAGAGGCCTGTGGTCTCCGGCGGAATCTGGACTCCATAACAACTTGCTGGAGCTCTGGTTGATCCGTATGGCATTGAAAGCATTTCTTCCTGTTGTTAAAGGGAAGATGGTGCAAGTGTTCATGGACAACACCACCGAAATGTGGTACTGCAGCAAGCATGGCGGTGTGGGGTCGTGGAGCCTTTGTCAAGAGGCCCTGCATCTCTGGGCTTGGCTGGAACAGCAGGGCATAACCCTGGTGGTTCAACACCTGGCAGGTTCTCTGAACATCAGGGCAGACAAACTCAGCTGTCGATGCCTAGCGGACCACGAGTGGTGTCTCCATCCGGAGGTGGCACAAGGGCTCTTTTAGCAGTGGGAAGAGCTTTGGTTAGATCTGTTTACCTCCGCAGAGAACCCACAATGTCAGCAGTATTGCGCGTTGGAGTTTCCAAAACGATACTCGCTCTGCAACGCTTTTCTTCGAAAGTGGAGTTCAGGCCTCCTGTACTCCTTTCCACCTATACCACTTCTGCCCAGAGTTCTCAAGAAGATCAAGAATGATTTGGCCCAAGCAATCCTGGTGGCTCCGGATTGAGCATGGAGAGTCTGGTATCCTGAGCTTCTGAAAATGAGCATCGATCCTCCGATGAGGCTGTCTTTTCGGGAAGATCTTCTGTTGCAGCAGCAGGGGAAGGTTCACTACCCGAACCTGTCATGCATGGAGATAGAGTGGCGACAGTCGACAGCCTTCAACCTTCCTCCCGAAGTCTGCAAAGTTATTCTGGCAGCCAGGCGTCCCTCCACTAAGATGGTATATGCCTGCCATTGGGAACGCTTTGTATATTATTGTACAGAAAGATCTATTCATCCTCTTTCTGCTTCTCTCTCTTACTTATTTAACTTCATCTTATCTTTTACCCAACAGGGTTCTTCCTTGGACACTCTCAAAGGCTATCTTTCCACCCTTTCGGTGTTCCTTCAGCTGCTCAAGCAGCCTTAATTATTCAAATCTCCAATTGTAAATAGATTTCTTAAAGGACTTGTACATATGTATCCTCCTACCTCATGCCTCAGTGGGACTTAAATCTGGTCCTCACTTTTCTCATGTGTGCTCCCTTTGAGCCACTGCACAACTGTCCACTCCGGCTGCTCACCATCAAGACAGCCTTTTTAGCGGCAAAAACACCTGCCAGGAGGGTAAGTGAGATGCAGGTTCTTTCTCACCATGTTTCCAAACAAAGTAGTACTCAGGACTCGTGTCTCTTTCCTCCCCAAGGTGGTGACCCCATTTCACCTGGGTCCCAACATCACCCTGCCCACCTTGTTTGCTCCACCGCAACCCTCTAAGGAATAAAAGCGACTCCACTACCTGGACCCAAAAAGAGTGTTGTCATTCTACCTTGACCGCACAAAAGAGTTCTGGGTGGTTAAGCAACTCTTTGTGGGGTACGTGGGAGCAAAGAAGGGTCAGGCAGTGCAAAAATGAACCATTTCATGCTGGGTCGTTCTCTGCATTAAGATCTGCTACACACTGGCCAAAAGCAGCCTCTTGAGGGCTCATTCTACCAGGGGCAAGGCTGCTACCACTGCGCTAGCATGAGGTGTTCCAGTCCTGGATATCTGTCAGGCAGCAATGGGGGCATCATTGCGCACATTTGCAAGACATTACTGCCTGGACAATCATGTCCGTAGAGATAGACACTTTGCCCGTTCATTCCTATAGGACTTTTTAGTGTAAAGAAGATCTGTCCACAGCCCACCGCCAGGAGTTTATGGCTTGGGTATCTATTCTAAGGTAAGGAATTTGCAGCTAGAAATCTCTACCAGATGAACAAATTACTTACCTTCGGTATATCATTATCTGGTACAGACTCTATTTAGCTGCAGATTCCTTACACCCACCCATGCCTCCCCGCTCTGCCGACAAGTCTAATAGGGTCAGGGATTGCCCCATTCAGGGCCCTAGTTTTTGCACAAATTGTTGGTTCATTCCATTGCTCTATGCTTCTGGCGTGAAAGTTTGTGGAAAAGGAACTGACGTATGCGCACCTGGGTGCTGTCTTTATAGGCGATCGTGAGGTCACAAACGACTCCAACGACACCACCGGAGCCACGCAGATCCGAAATATGCCACCTGATGGCGCGCGCAAGAGTATTGCTTAGCAAAAGTTCCGGATTCCAAGCTGATGCTGGGGAATTCTAAGGTAAGGAATCTTCAGCTAGATAGAGTCTCTACCAGATAATGCGTTACCGAAGGTAAGTAACTTGTTCTTTAGTGGATGTCGGGTGCAGTTCAAGGATTTTCAGTAATCCAGGCACCAAAGAAATTGGCATGCCGGAGAAGTACCATGCACTGAAAAATGTTAGTTTTTCCAGGCCTATTGCATCCTATTTTTCATCACCAATAGGTGACGTTCCAAGACTGATGCTTTACTGTAACCTATAGAAGTGCTGGAGGGTGGAGGGTATTTGTTATATAAACTAAACCTGTTACAGACACTTACTCACACTTTGCATGTCCGTGATTTGTTTTTTTCAGTACCATTAAAATGTTGGTCATAGGCAAATTTTGAAAAGAAGCACATAATGGTTAATTCAGAATAATCCACAGAATAACAACTGTTGACTTTCATCCTTGGTAAATGGGGAAACTGCAGGACTGTGTTGAAAAGGTTGGAATTGGAAAATGTGCACAATAAAGACCATGGCCCTCATTCGGACCTTGGCGGGCGGCTGAGGCCGCCCGCCAAAGTCCCGCCGTCAAAATACCGTAACCGCGGCGGGTATTTTGACTTTTCCCCTGGGCTGGCGGGCTGGCGGGCGGCCGCCGAAAGGCCGCCCGCCAGCCCAGGGGAAAACGACCTTCCCACCATGAAGCCGGCTCGTAATTGAGCCGGCGGAGTGGGAAGGTGCGACGGGTGCTACTGCACCCGTCGCGTATTTCACTGTCTGCTATGCAGACAGTGAAATACTAGCGGGCCCTCTTACGGGGGCCCCGCGACACCCCCTACCGCCATCCTGTTCCTGGCGGGCGAACCGCCAGGAACAGGATGGCGGTATGGGGTGTCAGAATCCCCCATGGCGGCGCAGCGAGCTGCGCCGCCATGGGGGATTCAAATGGGCAATGGAAAACCGGCGGGAGACCGCCGGTTTTCCATTTCTGACCGCGGCCAAAGCGCAGCGGTCAGAATGCCCAAGGGAGCACCGCCGGCCTGTCGGCGGTGCTCCCGACCCCGTTGGCCCTGGTGGTGCAACACCGCCAGGGTCATAATGAGGGCCCATGTCTCTCACTTGGGACAAATTATGCATTCCTGGACTCTTTGACAGTCAATGCAGGAAATAATTTATTGCCTCAAAATGTTTGCATTTAATAGTGGAATTGTACATTGGGGAATACAATGACACACCTCATTTTCATAGTCCTTGTCGGACTCACCAGCCTGCAATGTTACCTTGATAGTAGTCCTACAACCATGTGAGTAGACAAGCCAATCACAAATCAGAGAGGCGTAATTTTGTTTTTGTTTTACAAAAAAATATATTATGACAGTCCTCCTGTATTAAAGAAGACTGATGTTAATGGTGAGTAGCTACTCAGCCCCTTCTGAATTCTTAATCATAGTAAGCCAAAAAAAGTATATTAAAAAATAGATACTTCACAATTACTTGTATATTTTAAATACTAAACAAAACTTAAACATTCCATTATCTATACATATTGATTCTCCATCAACAGCATAGCAAGAACTAAATATCCAAGGAAATTAAATGTAATTCTGAACTTGGAGCTTCTCCTACAGGAGGTTCAACCCTTTGATGAAGCATTCATAATTTTTAGCTCTCTAAATACCAGGTGTTCCTATTATTTAACTTAATATATGCTACTGATTTCTAGGATCATTGTTCAAACATTGCATCATATTTTTGAAACTGTGCATCAAAAACCACATGTATGTCAATGTCTCTGCCAGAGCGGGGATACTTGCATCTCAGTCACTGAGTATAGGCATCAAATAATCCGTGAATTGGTCATATGGACCTTTGTTAGACGACAAGGAGAGATGATAAGGAGCTATCTTTAACATTAACTACCATGAACAGTGAAGTTTAACTGGAGCTTCACAGGAATTGACAAAGAGATTTAGGCCCTCATTACGAGTCTGGCGGTTGCACGACTGTCAGACTCGCAGTGTCGGTCCCACCGCCAACAGGCTGGCGGTGGGACAGCCACATTATGATCATGGGGGAGCCGCCCCGGTCGGACCACTGACACCACCAGCCGGCAGCCTGGCGGTCCCGATGGTTGTCATCCACCAGCGCCGCCATTGGGATTACAAGTCCCCATACCACCAGCCTTTCCATGGCGGTTTACACTGCTATGGAAAGGCTGGCGGAATGAGGGCCTTGGGGGGGCCCATGCACATTGGCGCCGGCTCCATTAGGAGCCGGTGTCAATATTAAGGCCCTGTTCACCCCAGGGCCGGTGGGCGCGCCCGCGGCCCTACGGTGAACACCTAATAGGGCCGGCGGAGTTCAGGCCGCACAGCCAGCCTGAAGGTGGAAAGAGTTTGGCGGGTGGCCTCTGCCGCCTATCAACTTTGTAATGAGGGCCTTAGTGTGAGTTTAAAGGATTCACTAACATAATAATTCAACATTAGTCATTAATTCAGTAAGTATTAAAATCTATCTTCATTATTGCTGATTCATATAATCTATAAATCGATACTTCAAAACAAGATAAAATATCACAATAGTAAGAATTACAAATAGGATAGGGAAAATGCAACAAGTGTGTTCCATAAAGGAAAATCCCTAATTCTGAATTAAGGAAGATTGGGTATAAGGGGCATTTAATTTCAGCAAGCAAGGTAAGGTGTCAGTTCAGAAAACCCCAAAAAACGCTTCTGATGAGAGAAGAAAAATGCTCAAGCCTGAATCTTTAGCAGGCAAGCAATGAAATTTAGCAAAGACTGAAAAGATATTCTTGGTCCTAAGTCAGCAGGCATCTCTAAGATCTGCAGCAAACTCTCCACACCTAGTCTATGGTCTCTGGATAAAGGGCTCTGGGAAAAGAAGGGTCTCTCTCTCTGAGAAGGGCTCTGGCTAATCTAAGGAACACACACTAATCTAATTCAGTCAAAACAATAATTGCAACATTATTTCCATTCCCAGCTCCTGTGAGCCAAGCATTCTTCAACAAACTCTGGGATCAGGTAAACTCCACAGTTTCCCACGTCTTCACAATAAACTATGCAACTATGGCCTTGGTTTGTTACTATGAATAAAGCTTGTGGTTCAAACAGTTCCTCCCATGAGTCGTGTTTCCTGCCAACTCCTCACCTGTTGGTGAGAACCTCACTATCAGTTGCCTATTAATTAGCCAACAGAAGGCTTCTGGGAAATTTTAGCAACTTAAAATGAACTTGAAACCTCGAAACAGTGGAAAGAGGAAAACATCTTGTGCAAAACACCTTAAAAGCAAAAGTTGGTCTTTAAGTCCTAACGCGTAAAGTGGATATTTAAAATGGCTTCAGCAGTTAAGCTAATTTGAATCATTTTAATATGCTACTTCATATGTGTGCCTAAATATGATTACCTAAGATAGCCTATAATTACCTATGACAAATTGTGTGTTTATTATATGAGTTATTCAGTATTGAAGTTAGCACTTGTCACTTAAATGCATTTAATTTCACAAAATTAGGAAATTCACTCCATCATCTCATAACATTCATAACCACCAAGTGTATGAACAACTTCCTAATGGCATTCCAAATATTTTATTGTTTTGTATCATTATTAGGTATTCATTATTAATTGAGTGCCAGCCGTTGAAAGATTGTTTGTTGGGCACTTTGACTTCTAACATTTTGGGCATGGCTGGGGCTCTTAAGTCTTGAGAAGGAAGTCCTTGCTTAATTACCTTAGGGTGACATCACTGAGAAATATAAGGGGGGGCCCTCTGTAACCATTCTTCTCTGCTTGCGTTTTTTGTCAGCAGCAATGTCTGCTGCAATCTGTAAATTCATGGTAAGCACCCATAGTATGTAAGGACTTCCAGCCCTGTTTTCTCTCTCCTGTACCAATACATATATCCAACAAGGCAGTTCCAAAGGTTAGAGGTAGCAGGTATGGCAGGGGGTCCAAGTCCCACTGCAAATGTATTGTCTTCCTCACTGGATAGATCTTTTATTATGGCAACAATGGCTACCATTCTGCAATCATGTGTGGGCCTATATGCTCGCTACTAGCAGTGTAGAAGCCCGACCACTTGCACTGAAACTATCAAGGAAATAGTGGTGCTCGTCCTGCTTCTTGCACTACAATGACCATCCAAGTTGCTCTCTCTCTGCTTCTCCGGCATCCTCCACCATGAACAGGACCCTTCGTGCAGGACTTTAGAAGGTTAGTCTTTCAGTGGGACTAATCTGGCCCCTATATCTGGTCCATGCTTTATTGCATTTGGCCTGAACTTGTGACTTTTACCCAGTCTGACACGACCAGATAAACATGAGCAATGCTTTGTGCTTTTAGGTGCTAGCCTTACCTTAAAACTTTGAATTGCAGATCTAATGTGCTACTTATTGGAGTTTTGTTGTTTTCGTGTCAAATAAGTTATTAAAGTTTACTCTATTTTTCTAAATTGTTGTGGGATTTTTCTTGTCTTGTGTTTTCACGTTATTGCTGTTTGTGTACTGCATAAATACTTTACACATTGCCTCTAATTTAAGCCTGACTGTGTGTGTACCAAGCTACCTGGGGGTTAAGCGCAGGTTAATTTTGTGACTTTTGTGGTTCACTCTGACAAGGATTGTGACTGGTCTCACACCCCCTCAACCAATAACCCAGTTTCTCACAGAAAGGCTTTACATTTTATTTTTGAACCTTCATTGCACGTGTCATTTGAAATCCCTCTTCAGAATTACCATGCAGCGCATGGTGGCAAATCTTCATGTTCTGATGTTGTGGACCACTCCTGTAAACCTCAGGGTGCCTTCAGCCACACTAACATGACCTCTAAAACTACAGCTCATAATCAAACTAGGAAGAAGCAGCATATCAAGGGTGTTCTGTCCATCACCCGCTAACAGAAAAACAGACTACTCAGTAAATGCACTTATTCTGTCAGCATTTCTTCTATTTTAGGAGCTATCAGGGTCTTAAGGAGCACTGACATGAGTGTTTCAGGGAGAATCCCCTTTACGAATAAATGGATACAAAACCTCGTACCTGTTCCTAGTGACCTTAGGATTAGTGTGGCCTGAACCCAAATACTCAGAGGCAGTTGGGGTTGACCGTGGAGGGTTTATCATTATTTTCCAAGCAAGTAACTCTAGTTCTTCGCACTTCAGTGTTGATGCTTCTGACTTGAGCATCAGTTTTAAACAACTTTTTTCCATTGAGACAGGTGGTGTTTAATAAAGTATACCTTCATGGTTCATGCCATCATTTGTTATGGCTGAACCAGGAACATGTGGTGTGGTAGGCCTGTGTACCATCTCTGTCCTCCATTTTGGTCTCATACATAAATCCTACCCAGCCACACCATACAGTGGGTGCTTTTATATGAGTGCTTTGAAATGGCTAGTAGACGCTACAACATGTACACTACGCAGTAGCACCCTCAGCCCCGCAGTGTAATGAAATGCAATCATACCAAAGAGCTGCGAATTTGCATATCAGGAATTAGCTAACCCCTAATGGCAGCTCATAAACAACACATGTTACTCGCAATGGGCCTGACAGCATAAATCACATTACAAGGTATAATTAAACCCTAGTTAAACGTTTCCCCTTCTGTTTTTGCTCGGAGCAGTATTTTTTAAATTGAAAAGATTGACATTAATCTGATGTTAATATGTTCTGTTTTCTAATAGTTCTTTATTGTTGAGAATAGCGAAAAACCTGTACTTTCTTAAAAGGGCGCCTCTCAGCGACGCGTGGGTGCCAAGTAACGTTTCTAAATGATAAAAGTAAATGCCGTAAAACACTTTTCTTTTATTCATGGCGCGCAGTGACTTTGCAAAGGCTACCTGAACACATCACAAAAATTCTATAGATCAGGGTGCAATGAAGTAAAAGTGAGTAATAACCAGTGACTAGAGAAACTTGCGGAATAAATCTATTTAATTGAATTTTTAAGAATAGCTTTGCTTTCGTGTGGTGTGAAGGAGCCGAATGCCCTGTTGCAGAGCCAATAACGCCAGTGTCAGTGAGCCATGTGAGTCGTCTCTATGGGTTGTAAATTGGATCCCCTCAGTGACCAGTTAATGTTTTCTGTATTTATGACAGCATTTCTGTTTTTCCAGCCACCAGGGCACTTTGGCAACATAAAAATTTAAAAATAATTTTTCGCAATCACACCGTGGCAATTTTTTATAGTTAAAAGGGGCTCATTTAAATTGGAAAAGCTGCTAGTCTGAATTTTTCATCTGAAGGATTACCAGCAGCCAGTGCTACTTGTCTGATGAGGGTTTCACATGGCTTATCTAATGTGAAATCTCCATGTGGTATATAGTTTCATTAAACGGTGATCAAGAATACATTAGTTCAAAACAAGAAAAGGCAATGGAGCTTAATCCGCCAGGCATCTTGGCGCAACAACTTTAAAAGAGTTATTGAAGTGAAACAATTCGAGAATTAAAAGTCTCCCACTTATACGAGACTCCTGTCACAAGCCGAAAAGTCAGGATTTCCTTGGTTTTTTGTTTCTTCTATGTGGGCAAAAACAAGCATTGCTTTAAGACAACAGTTTCAACTTTGAACCCAGCACAGTGCAGGAGGCGCTGAAAACTCTCTTTTTATGCACTTTTTACACGTATGGAAGATACAATGTTTCTAACAAGCAGAGGAAAGGATCGATAGAACACTGAAATGCCCTCTTTAGATGCTCAGTTTCAAAATAAGTGAGGATACATGTTGTCATACACAATATCTGGCAGTTATTCCAAAGTATCTCTTTCCAAAAGGAAACTATTGATTCCGGTCACTGTTTTGTAAGGCTAGCAAATGTTTTTTAAAGAACTGCTTGTAGATGTGTCAAATTCTGTGTCTAGCTGTCTGATAACTTTGCTTTGACAAAGCAACCATGTCTGATAAAGCACGATGGGGCATATCCACAACGGCATTTTGGAATATATAAATTGGGACTCTTTGGTACTCTTTTACATACTCTTACATGCCTTTGTGAAATGGCACCGAATATCTAAAATGGGATTGAAATAGTCATACAAAATAAGTACAAATAGAAAAGTCTATGCCCCCCTTGCACTTTTAATAATCTGGAGTTGGATGTGATAGGCCGCTACTCAGAGGTACATAAAAGCACATAAAAGAGTACCCAGTAGTACTACTTATTGTTATAATAAATGCTTTTGTAATTCAGCCCATGATTGATGGGTGTTACTATCTCGTGCAGAATCCCTGATGACACAATTTAGCGTTAGCATGTATCATAATCTCACCCTCTTCGCAGAAAGTTGAAATATTGACCGATAGGATCCTACAGGTTGGAAAATTTGTATGCACATTTTACATAGTTGTGTTACTTGCAGGCTCCATGTCCTTCTTCAAATACATAACTTTAAAACAAAAACTCTTATTGCATTATATATATATATATATATATATATATATATATATATATATATATATATATATATATATGCATACCTAAAATAAGTAATTGTCTTGAATGTAATAGAAAAGAAATGGTGAATAAGGAACAAACGATAGCTACTTCCTAATGAATTATGTTTTCAATCACAGCTATAAGAAGTGATAAATATCATTACTAAATATGTTACATGTATGTAGGTTGCTATATAATCATCAGTCAGTCTCGAGAACTGTTGAAATGAAGAATTATTTTTACATGTTCTCTTAACATGCAAGATTTCTATGGATCGTCCTAGGCGGCAAGTTCAACATGATGGCTCTAGTCAATGCAGTGTGCACTTACTGCGTCCACATTCTATGCATACTCTAAAGATCTTCAAATAGTTACATCAAAACACCAGACAGACCTTCATGCAAGCGCTCATCACCTACAGGCTTGTCTACGGCAACACTCTTTATGCCGGAATCTACAAGCAAATCCTACACAGACTTCAGATCATCCAGAACACCGCCGCAAGACACATACTCAACCTCTTCCGATACTCTCCATCACTCCGCACCTCAGGAAGCTTCACTGGTTCCCTATTGACAGGCACAGCCAATTCACACTTCTTATGCACACATACAAAACCCTACACCACACAGGACCAGAATACCTGAACAGCTGCATACTTTCACCACCTCACCAGACACCTTTGCTTTGCATCCCTCCCACTCGCATACACTCCCCTCATCTGCAAAAGCAAAACTGGAGGTCGCTCATTCTCCTACATTTTACCTAAGACAAGGAATGATCTCCTGCAACACATCAGTGCCTTCTGCTCCTCACTTCCTGAGTTCTGCAAGAAGCTGGACACCTGGCTCTTTGTATATGCATTTTAGCAGCCAGACACCTACCCACCTGCCTACGCACCTGGATAACATTTTGGGTGATTAGTGCACAATACAAAGCAACCTAATATAATATATGTGGATTGTGCTGCAAAGCAACAAAAAAAAGCATACTAACTCATCTCCTCTGATGTCTGTTGAGTTTACAGGCAGGGTCCATGTGCACGGATTAATATTAATTGGGGATTTTAACTCAAACCAGTTTATCACAATTCAAAACACTGCTACTTAGTTGATTATTACAGTTGGGGAATACCGCCCCGTCTGCCCACTTTAAGATGGGACAAAGTTGGAGGACAATTTGTTAATGTATTGCAGTGTGTACGGTCATTTTGCTAATGATCTCTGAGCCCAATACATTCAGTTTTAACTCCTTAGCAAGGCTGCTTTGGATTATACATTCATTCCTGGTTAATTATTTCACACAATTGTTAATTTCAACATTTCAGCTTCAGAAAGTGACCGATCAACACAATGTTTCGTTTCACTGGGATATCCCAAACTTTTGTGTTTCCCTAGCTCAAGAAAAACAGGAACACATCCATCACTAGTGGAAATGTCAAGACAAACTTTTTTTTGGTATACCAAAGAAATGCTTAATTGTGAAAGGCAAATTAATAGGAAATTAAGAAAACGGCCCCATAGTATGGGTTTTCGGCGTCAGTTAGCAAAATGAATGGTATGAAAGCCAGCTATGATAAATCATCATGACAAGGCATCGTGGAGGCCATGGAGAAGGAATGGGTTACTTTATTAGCCACCTGTAAGGTAATCAACGTAAATTCTGGGATTATGTAATTGTCATTAATACTGTATCAACAATAGTAGATAATTGCACACTGCCCCAGGAATGGAAGGCGTTTGCAATGCAAGAGTGTTATATGTGTAAGAACAGTCATCTAGGACTAATCGAAGTCTAAATCAAGGAGCAGATGTAGCAAACCGAGTTAAACTAGCTGAAGTGCCCGATATATTTATTACTCAACTTTAACGCCAACGGGCTCCTAGACTGAATAGAATATCGGCATCTTTCTTATGACATTGGCCAATGCAATTCGGTTCACTATTCCACAAATGTTTGCAAACAGGTTGTTTACCAGAAAGTTGGAATGGGCCCATTGTATTTCCAATATATAATAATGTATTTTCCGTGCTTCCATCCAGTAACTGACTAATCACTTTATTAGAAACTGATGGAAAATTCTTTGGCATGATGTTGTTGCAAGAGTTGGAACTCTGGGCCACTGAAAGAAGCAAATGCCTTTTTTTTTTATCAAACCGGTTTCCAACATAATTGTGGAATAATGGGCATTGTCAGTGCTAATCCATCGTACCACACATGCTTAGTGTTCCTTAATATATGCATATTCATTGCTTTTAAAACTGCATTATACGGGGTTGACAGAGATCTACTTTGCATAAACTGGCTAGTTTGGACACCCCTTCCCTTTTTTTTTTTTACAAGCAATAATTGCTCTGTACTCAAACAATTGAGTAAAGAACAAGGTGGGATCCTCTTCGACCACTGCTTAGAAAATGCACACATTCAGGAGATTAAAGCAGTTGTTTGTTGTCACACCTCTATATTTTGTATATGGTCAATTTAAATCAGCAGCTATTTAAGGTCTACGTATTTCCTCCTAAGTTTGCCCCAAAACCCTTGTCTGTGCTACAATATGCAGAAAAGACTGTACTTAATAAAACATGGCTTGGTCTACAAAGAGGTCTGAATGCATTAAGTGACTATTGTGTAGGTAATATCTTAGCCATTAATGTTGAAAAACATGTAATTAATTACTTTGGGCTACAAGATTGTGAAATGTGGCATGTGTTCTTTAAACAGTTACCCACTGAAACAGTCCCCACCTAAAGATACCTAGGTGTCAACTTCGATAAAAGAGGTGAATTTCCATATCAGATTGCTCATTGAGCCCAAAAGCCTCGGCATGAGTCACATTTCACCACGTGGCAATATGCTATGTTACCTTTCTGTAAGTGGAAATGTTTACACAAGTGAGGAATTCTAGACATCTGCAACAGTCACAGAATGCCAAAGTTATTTCTGGAATTATTCATGAATTTCGAAAAGGTCTACAATTTACTCCAAATGTGGTTATAATCCTACTAGTTTACATTTTCTACTTTTATCCAGAGGACTTTGTACCTCTGGTCCTATGTCTTCAGTGCTCAGAGTCAATTAGAATTTAAATCAGGTGTTGATAGAGGTCAGGGATGGAGTAGCCGTCCTTGTCCTGTTGGACCTATGTGCCACATGTGATATCATACCTCACGCTACATTAGTATCACAGTTATGTGAAATTGGAGCAAAAGATCTGGCCTTAGAATGACTTTCCTCCTTTGTGGATAGATGCAGTCAATATGTTATGTTACCACCCTACACACAGCAAGTCAGAGTGTAGCATTCCACAAGAATTACCCAGTCTAGCCCTTCCTAACATTTACATAGCCACTTTAGTGGGACTGATAAGATCCTTTAGGATCATATAATTATGAATTCAAGTATTGAGGCTCGCTTAGTCAGACAAATTTCAAAAACTATATGGAAGAAGTAGCTTCTTGGATGGAAAAAAACTGCCTTACATTGAGCACAGATTTGACAGAGCTACTCATCACGGAGATTGCTTGTTCTCGAAGGTCACAGTGTTGGTAGACTGATTGTTGGGAGAATGTCCAGTTCCTGTAAATTCAGCGAGAAATCTTGGTTTCATGTATACAAGTAAATCTGACTGCATAGTGCAGATTGCAGAACTATGCACATCTTGTTTTTTAATGTCTGTGAGGTTTGAGAAACAATCATCCTCTGTTTCCTGGAGAGAAGCAATTTTCAGTGATCCAGGCAACAGAGACTCTCGCCTTAGTTAATGTAATGCACTTTATTTGCCATTTCCTAAATGTATACTGATAAATCTTCAGATTATCCAAAATATGGCAGTAGGAGGTATATTGGGAATTCTTCTGTAAGTTTCAGCCTCCCATCATCTTGCACAGTTACATTGGCTCCTGAATGAAAAGTGAAATTAATTCAAGGTGTTAAGTATCTGTCAAAGGCCATTTATAAGAGGCTTATCTTCTTCCTTTGAGATACAATTCCTATCCATGTTCCAGTGCACAATTTGTGCTCAACCACAGTATGCTTATTGACCCTGCCTAGGTTTGTTAAAATGAGTTTAGGTTTAGCTTTTCTTCCTAATATGCATCTGTGTTGTTAAATGCTTTTCCTGGTCATTTACAACTCGTTGAGAATCATGTGACCTCTTGCTCAAGACATTTGTTTACTGCATAAATTTCACTATTGATTCAATGTTAGCACCAGGATCCCTTTTTTGCTATTTGTGTGCTCTATAAAATGTATGAACAGGAACATGAATAGGCATTAGTTCACAAAGCACAATTTCTTAAAACATGATATAAGTTTAAAGTAGCGCCTGTTGGGACATTAAAGTTTGTGGTCTAGTTTGAACTACAGACAAATTGTGCTATGAATTCAAACCCAATGTCATGCAACCCTTATTTGAATAAATCATGCCCTGTCAGATTTGAAGATAGAAAAGGGATAAAATCAGACATGCAGTGCAGCCCATTAAAAAAGTTGGTGATATTAAAAATATTTCCATAAATCAAATTTAGATTGGATCAAAGGAAATCAGAATGAATTGATGATTACAGAGTCTTGCCTCAAGTGTGCATTTCAGTCATATATTTGATTCACAATACCCTACCACCTAAAATGCAGCATGACAAGCTTGAGATTCTTCTTGCCCTCTTTGCAAGATCTCCAGACAAGTTGGGAAAATAACAATGGTATGCTAGGCCGAAGACTATTTGGCTATAATTGAGTTACAATCACTTGCACACTATTTGTCTCTGCTCAGCATTGGCTCTCAAAGCCTTGTTCATCCTCAAAGGAGTCGATGATACAACAAAGCAGCAATAGCAGATATGAAATGAGGACACCCACAACTGACAAGGGGCTTTGTAAGTTTAATGTGTCTCATGACTTCTGTAAGTCAGCACAATTGAGTGGCTTTGGCACAGACCTGTTTAGTACTAATTGTATTCCTAAATTACTGTCTCAGTGCCCCAAGTTATAAAAAATGGTTAGTTTATTGTCTGCTCCTTAACACAACATTTTTTTATTCTTTCCATTCTGAACATTGATTTTAGTTGGTTGTTTTTTAACATAATGTTTTTGGGTTGGTTTTTCACTCCATGTCACCATGTTTATTGAAGCTATTCTAATATATGTATCTAGGCAATAGCATGTAAGCCAAAAGTTTTAATTTTAAATTTGTTGTAATATATTGTGACAGTGTTTACTAACCAGACAAATACAATTTTCATTCATTAATTAATTGTTAATGTACTCATGATAAAGCTAGGGTTCACTGTAGTTTTAGGTGGCAATGGGTAAGAAAACGATTGAAAGGAAATGGGGGTCCACTAGAAGAGGAAGAGTTTATATACAGAAAAAAGAAAATATTTTCTAGTGCAAATATGATTTAGAGTCACATTTCTGCATGTGGAAATATGCACCTGTTATGTTTCTCTTAAGTGGAAATTGTTACACAAGCGAGTACCTCTAGGTACCTGCAAGGGTCACAGAATAACAGAGTTGTACCTGGCATTCTTTATGAATTTCTAAAAGGTTTGGAATGTACTCCAAATGTGGTTATAATCCTGCAAGTCTAAATGTCCTACTTTTATCCAGAGAACTTCAGAGAACTTTGGGCCTCTGGCCCTGTGTCTTCAGTCCTACAAAAAAACAATAATTTCAACATTAGTCTTGTTAGTCCTAGAAAAAAGACCACATCACAGAAGTTTGTTCCTGCCTTCACTGGTTGATAGATGAAGACATGATAACACTTAAAGCCCCTAAGCGCTTGAAAGTAAATTTACCATGCACACTCTAAGAGGTGCTCATCAGAAGAAGACAAGAATTCATCTAACCATGTAAGACAAGTGGCAGTTTTTGACTTGTAGTACTTATTCATTAAACTGATATTTTAAGCTTCAGGGAGGAATAGCCCAGACAGTGCTGCAGACAAAAGTGCCTTGAGATAATTCTAAGTACTAGCACCATAAATATATGCAAGTGTCAAACACATTTGTGAAAGAAAACAAGTGATAATGAGTTGTGGGATACAATGTGTGCTATCATGATATACAACATAAGAGTTCCAAATGTATTTGTGTTCAGTCTCTAGCAGATGTTTCTGAAATGATTATAAGTTGGATATCAGGCAAAAATACCAAACTCAGATGTTTGCCCCTCCTCACTCCACAATACACATCATGTGTAGGAGCCATCAAAATTGATGATCCTCATTCCCTAAAACATGACAGATTCTCCACTGAACACCTTCCCTCTGAGTCACTTTCACTTTGTCATTTTTCCTGTCTTTCCTTTTTTCCACCTATGACATTGATTAATCTATTTGTTTACTCAAACCTTACATTTTATCCTTACTCCACAGACGATCCTTCCCATTCTTACCCACTGTTTCAACCCCCTTTGTCTTCACTTCCACTCCTCCTGTGTCTGTTTACCAACCTGGCCCTTTCTTATCATAGTGCCTCATCATGGGATAATTCAAGTACAAAACAAACTGAACCTAACTGTTATATGTGTGCTCTTGTTAAATTGTATGTCTTCCTTTCCTACTCCAAGGGCCTATTTTAACTTTGTAAGTCAGCACTTAAAATAAGATCTACCTTGCTTTGTCTACTATAATCTCCTAGAATGTCACCACTCCATCCTCATGCTGACCTATTTCTTGTGTAAGGGACTCCATGGTTGAGTCAAAGTATGGCATATCCAGTGTCCATGATTACTGCAGCAGTAACTGTTGGTACAGTCAAGTGTTATTGCAGTTACCCTGTCTTAGTGCCAGCTGTGCACACCCTCTGCCTTATTTCAAGTTTGGATGGTGTAGGAGGCTGGCCCTAGTGGGTACCTTCTGGTACTTACACCTTGTGCCGGGTCCAGTTATCCCTTATTAGTAGATTAGTAGTGTCCTAGCAGCTTAGGCTGATAGAGGTAGCTATAGCAGAGCAGCTTAGGCTGAACTAGGAGACATGCAAAGCTCCTACTCTACCACTTATATCATATAGGTACTATATAATAAGAAACACAATACTCAGGGTTACTAAAATTAAAGGTACCTTATTTTAGTGACAATGTGCCAAAAATATCTCAGAGGATATACTCCCTTAGAAGGTAAGTAAAATACACAAAATATACACACAAACCAAAATCAGGTAAGTAAAACAGTCAGAAAGTAGTGCAAACACTGTAGAATACAATAGGATGCAATGGGCCTAGGGGCAACACAAGCCATATACTAAGAAAGTGGAATGCGAACCACGAATGGACCCCTAGGCTAGTGTAGTGTGTAGAGGGTTGCTGGGAGTGTAAGAAAACAATAAGGGTGTCCAAGATACCCCACCCCAAGACCCTGGAAAGTAGGAGTAAAGTATTACTATTTCCCCAGAAACACACTAAAGTCGTGATAGAGGATTTTGCAAAGACCACAACAGACTGCAAAGTACTGAAGACAGATTCCTGGACCTGAGGAACTGCAAAGGAAGGGGACCAAGTCCAAGAGTCGCGAAAGTGTCCAGGGGGCAGGAGCCCACTAAACCCCGGATGAAGGTGCAAAATGGCTGCCTCTGGATGGAAAAAGCTGAAGATTCTGTAACAACGAAAGGTGCTAGGAACTTCTCCTTTGTGCAGAAGAAGTCCCATGGTGTGCTGGAGGATGCAGAGTTGTTTCCTTGGCAAAAGACTGCAAACAAGCCTTGCTAGCTGCAAGAGTCGTGGTTGAAGAAAATGGGTGCTGCTTGGGCCCAGGAAGGACCAGGATGTTGCCACTTTGGGGAGGAGACAGAGGGGGCCCTCAGCAATGTAGATAGCCTATGCACAAGAAGGTATCACCCGCAGAAGTACTTGAACACAGGTTCAAGAAGTCTAAACACAGTGGTCATCTCAACACTACAAAAGAGGGTCCCATGAAGCCAGCGATCAACTCAGGGAGCAGAGCATTGCAGGACAGAGTGCTGGGGATGTAGGCTTGGCTGGGCATGAAGCATTTCACGGAAATGTGCACAGAAGCCCTTGTAGCTGCAGTTCATGCGGTGCACACGATTACTGTCTGGAGAGGGGAGGCAAGGACTTACCTCCTCCAAATTTGAACAGTTGGACCACTGGACAGTCTGGGTCACTTGGGTATACCACCTGTGTTCCAGAGGCCACGCTCGTCAGGATGAGAGGGGTCCCAGAGTACCAGTGACACTGATGTTTGGTGCCTGCTGGAGCAGGGGGAGAGTCTGTCTACCCACATGAGATTTCTTCGTGGCTTCCAGTGCAGGATGAAGGCAGGCAGCCTTCAAAGCATGCACCACCAGGAAACAGTAGAGAAAGCCAGCAGGATGAGGCGCTACAATGTCACTGGTAGTCTTCTTCCTACTTTGTTGCAGTTTTGCAGGCGTCCTGGAGCAGTCAGCGGTCGATCCTTGGCAGAAGTCGAAGAGAGAGGTGCAGAGCAACTCCGGTGAATTCTTGCACATCGTTATCTCAAGAAAAGCCCACTGGAGAGACCCTAAATAGCCCTCAGAGGAGGATTGGCCATCTAGTCAGGTAAGCACCTATCAGGAGGGGTCTCTGACATACCTACTGGCACTGGCCACTCAGAGGCCTCCAGAGTGCCCTCACACCTCTGGATCCAAGATGGCAGAGGCCTGGGACACACTGGAGGAGCTCTGGGCACCACCCCTGGGATGGTTATGGACAGGGGAGTGGTCACTCCCCTTTCCTTTGTCCAGTTTCACACCAGAGAAGCGACTAGGTGTTCCCTAAACCGGTGTAGACTGGCTAATGCAAGGAAGGCACCATCTGCGCCCTTCAAAGCATTTCCAGAGGCTGGGAGAGGCTACCCCTCCCCAGCCTTTAACACCTATTTCCAAAGGGAGAGGGTGTAACACCCTCTCTCAGAGGAAATTCTTTGTTCTGCCTTCCTGGGACTGGGCTGCCCAAACCCCAGGAGGGCAGAACCTTGTCTGTGGGGTGGCAGCAGCGGTAGCTGCAGAGAAAGCCCCAGAGAGCTGGTTTGGCAGTACCTGGGGTCCATAGTGGAGCCCCGGGATGCATGGGATTGGCACCCCAATTCCAGATTTGGCATGGGGTCAATTCCATGATCTTAGACATGTTACACAGCCATATTTGAAGTTACCATTATGAAACTACATATAGGTATTAACCTATATGTAGTGCACACGTGTAATAGTGTCCCCGCACTCACAAAGAAATGGCCCTGAACTATGCGGGAGCACCTTTGCTAGTGCAAGGGTGCCCTCACACTTAGTAACTTTGCACCTAACCTTCAACAAGTAAAGGTTAGACATATAGGTGACTTATAAGTACTTAAGTGCAGTGTAAAATGGCTGTGAAATATCGTGGACGTTATGGGTGGCAATAGAAATGCTGCAGCCCGTAGGGATCTCCTGGAACCCCAGTACCCTGGGTACCTAGGGGCCATATACTAGGGAGTTATTAGGGTGTTCCAGTGTGCCAATCAGAATTGGTAAAAATGGTCACTAGCCTGCAGTGACAATTTTAAAGACAGAGAGAGCATAAGCACTGAGGTTCTGGTTAGCAGAGCCTCAGTGACACAGTTAGGCACCACACAGGGAACACATTTAGGCCACAAACTATGAACACTGGGGTCCTGGTTAGCAGGATCCCAGTGAGACAGGCAAAAACAAACTGACACACAAGTAAAAATGGGGGTAACATGCCAGGCAAGATGGTACTTTCCCACAAGCAGCACATTCACATTGCCCACTGTATTATTGAGAGGATTCTGTTTTTGTCTGTATGGGCCCCAGGAGTGCTTGAGGGGTGCTTATGCCTCACCAGGCGAGAGTCAATTAGTTCAAACCTCCGGGGAGGAGGCCACAGTTTTTATATGTCTTGGGGTCTTAGGTGCGACCACCCGTCATGGAGGAACGATGGGGTGACCACGAATGGGGAAAAGGACCTTTGTGCAGTGGTAGGCCTACAATCATTCCAGGGCTTAGGGCTTTTTATCACTTTCAGCACTGTTTATGCCCTATTTCAGGACAAGAGGCTGCAGCCTAGGTTGCAGCACGGCATCATGCCGTGATCACTCCGGCAGCCAACCACTGCCACTCAGCACACTCATTTGAGTTCCCAGATCTGCTGCACTCCCTCATGTGGGCCAATCCAGCTAGGGAGGCACCCAGCTCTCTCTGGCACCTCCACTTAGTAAGGTGCCTGTCCTCTGCCGTCTTAGATGGGATAACTGGGACCTAGCCATTCAGTGGTACAGCTGCTGCTCCCGAACCTGCACCACCACTGAACCTGCTGGTGGTATCCCGACATGTGGGAGCCACTCAGCCCAGCACTGCGCAGGTCTCAGTGAGGAGTGCAGCTATGAAGTGCCCTGGCTGGGGGCCTTGGACCTGAATGGGTTCAAGGTATTCCGGCTGCACACCTCTCGGACTGCACACGGGGCCCCATCTCAGTCTCACCCCTGTCCCTGTTGCAGTCAGCAGGGAGTTGTCTCAACCCACACTTATCTGCCCCAGGACCGCAGGGCTTATTTGAGGAGCACTCTCTCCAGCAGGGCTGTGGTGCCTCGCTACCACAGGTCAGATCACAAGCTGGACAGCGGTAGGATCTTGAGGCCCGGTGAGGCCTAGTTAATCTCCCACGTTGTGGTGCAGCTGAAAACTTAGGGCACATATACTCATACATATAATGCAGGCATCCTTATGGCTGTGTCAGGGCAGGGACGACCCCGACGGGTGCAAATTAATTCAGGATATTTCTTTTGCCAGCGGGAGCACCTTTAAGGAGCTTCGAGTCAGCCATGTTGCTTGGCCACGCCTCTTTTGTCCTATCCTCATAGTGAATGTTATGCTTGCAGGATTGAGGGGGAGTGGTTGAGGGGGTGGGGAATATCTTTCTGCGCAGACTACATGGAACATTCCAGCTAGATTTCCCCCATCCTTGTATTTATTACGATCTCTTGCCCACCCCTGTTGGTTGTCTTAATCCATGGCTTCGCCACGGACATTGCACACTTCTAGTGTTAGGACCTAAAAGGCTCTGTTCCTCTACTTTTTATTCCTTGTTGCTGGATCCTGTGTCTGTCTCTCCTGCCATGCTTTGTCTCCAATTTCTTGTCTTATTGGCATGCCTCTGTCTGTCAGTTTTGAAATTACGGAGGCCTGTGTCCCTGTTTCTAGGTACATCCTGAACTCCATCATTGACTGTCGCCACTACTTTTCCTCACAGTGAGTTTGTACTGGTGGTGATGGTTGCTGTGAGACTCTTTCATGAATCCTTATGTGCAGCACAGTTTGTAAGAAATAACACTCTTGTACTACAAATGTTGTGTCAATGTTTCTCTTCCACTGTTCTAACAGTGTGCCAGTCTTCAATTAAAGGAGGTGCTGAAGACCATTTATTAATGCCATGCACATTTGTGAATTTTGTTTCGTAAACCAATGTGCAGATGATGAAATATGTAGAAGCAATTCCGTTCCACGTACCTGCTTGATAAGTACCCTAAATAAAATAAAACACATAAAAAGAAAGCAATCCATCAAACTCTCATATTTGTCTTAAAAGATTGTTTTACCCAAATTTTCTTAAACATTTTGTATTGAAAGTTAGCCACCTAAGCATGGATTGTGAGACTTGGATTAATTTTAATGGCATAGAACACACATTTATTTATTTCAATGTAATTTATTAAACAAATGATTACCCACAAGGGGATTCTGGTTCGAGGGATAATACCTCAGGCAAAAGAGTTCCTAAAATTATGGAGAGAGTAGACACTTCTTAGAAACTACCTACCCTTCCAATCACATGTTGGTTGTGTCTTTGTCTTTGATTCCATCTGTGCGCCGGTGAATTTCGGGTAGTTTTGCATCTTATAAACACCACTTACATACCACAAACATGTCTTTAGGAGTTTATGAAATGTAAGATGATTGGTAGATTTAGAGATGTACAGTGGGTGAGAGTTCCAATGTTTCAAGTCACGGCAGAAAAAGCCTGACCAGATTGTCAACTGTCAGGACTACCTTGTAGGGGCATCATACCAATTTCCGTTGGGACATCTAATGAACAGTAATTCAGAGGAAAATAGGTCAACTGGCAAGAGTGACTTTGTGACAGAGGAAAAAGCTTTTAAATATAGAACAATTTGCCACAGGAAGCCAGATGGCTGGAAATGGAAGAGCATGGAAGACCAGGAAGAAGTCAGGCAAGAGAATTCTGCATGATATATAGGCAACTGGCCAAATAACCAGAGAGATTTAGATATAAATATTTACAGTCTTCCCAAGAGGAAACCAACTACAGTCTGGATGACTGTAAAGTGGTAACCATATAGAGAGAAATGCAGTATTTTCTGAACTTCCTCAGATAATAAAAACAGGTAGAGGACATCGTGTAGGGGTGCATAAGTGTGACCAAACAGAAATCCCAGAGCCTGAACTGTAACAAAAGGGAATGAAGGGGAACCTAAGTGAGCAAGTGACTAGATTTCAGACTGGAGTAAGAAAGGCAACATACAATTTAAACCTTGAACTTGTCCAAATTAATTTTAGGACAATTGTTCATCCATGCAGCAACTGCAGCCTTGCAATGCTGAAAACTAAGTTGGGCAGTTTGTTGTTTGGCATAACAATATCTGAGTGATTTGAGTGTCATCAGTGTTTATAATTATTAAGAGCTTAAATGAACAGATAAGAGAGGCTTGAAGGCATGTAGGTTGAAAACTGTTGGGTTCATTGAAGAACCCGGAGGAACTCAGAAAGGGCAGAGATCGTATGGTTGATAGAAAAAGAAAGAAGGGAAGTCGCTTGAGAGTACCCCAGGAGGAAAGAGGCAAGCCAGGACGGTGATTTAATTAGATACCGATTTTGTGTAGGTGCAATGCTGGCATGAAGCACAGTACAAAATGATTTGGAGAGTTCAAGAAGGATCAGGGCAGACACACTATTTTGATTTCAAATGTTCCCATTTCTCAAGAATGGGACCCAAAGCAACCTAAGTACCAAGCAATGCCCTATCTGTACACAGAAAATCCTAAGTAGATACTCTCTGCTCTGAGCTACGAGCATTGTTAAATTAATTTAATCTGGCCCTTTGTAGCACCTGATTTATTTTTCTGTGTCTCACTATCCACTATTGTAAAGAACTGGCCTACAATGACTCCTCTGGAAGATGATTTGTACATTCCTTCTGGAACTTCAGTCATATGCAGGGTCTGCCCTATTAGCTGTTGCTAAGGCACCATTGTTCATCCTCTTCACTTGGTAAGTGTGCTAAATGACCCAATAGATCAACGTTTCTCAGAAAGTTTGTGTTTTATTTTGAAGAAAAAGTTCTGTCTTTGAGCTAGACTTTCTCAGCTTCTCGCTGGGATTCTTTAAACGCTTGGTTTTCAAGACCTTGCTTTCGCCCCGCACAAGATAAATTACTTGTTATTTCTTACCCATATCTCCAGAGGAGTAATGAAAAATGCTGAGTATAATAAAGAAACATTTGCCTTTATGCACCATCCACACCTTTTAATCACTCTCAGTTCAGCACAGCATGAATCAGAGAAACCAGGAAAACATCTGCCTGTTACTTGAGGACACTGGTGAAAGCTGTGATAAGTACTCTGATCCCCATATTTAAAGAAATAACTTGCATGACGTTTGGGGTACCTGTTCTACAGGGCGAATGCTTCACAATTATGTGGCACTCACTGAAAAAAATCCCACTGGTACTAGTTATTTATTAATGTTCTGAAGACACAGAGACATAGATTTCTGATTTGTTGCAGCGTCCCAGCCGGACATAGCTACAATTTAAAATTGTTTTTACGGCTATTAACTAGTCTACTCAGAAAATGGAGGCTTCTTAAAGCACTTGAATGAGTCTGGTATGAAGGAACTAAAGGTAGATGATGTCACTTCAACGCAGCTAGATCCTATCAAAGTAATTAAAGCCTGTAGACAGTCTTCACTCTTGACGGGGAATTTCTTGTTAATTGATTTCTCAAACTAAACATTGAGAGAGAAGATGGCAATTATTGTCGTTCATTGTACTCAGTAGAATACCATAGCCAACCTGATTCACTCGAGTTTACAACATTCCTAATGGCTTTTTCAATGCTAAAAATAGATACTTGTACAAAGACAAACGCAGACAAAAACACAAATGTTTGGTTATACGTATTTCATTGCAACACAGTAGAAATTGGCGAATCCTTGTTATAGCATTTCTAGCTCCAATAAGGGTGAATGCTATATGCTGGAAACAAGAAAAATGGAGCAAAACAGCAATTACTTTAATTATGTGTACACTCAGAGTATAGAACCCATCTATAATTGTGTAAAAGAAGGAACATATACTGCAACATATACTTTCTGATGAGTAAAACAAATTACAACAAGGATTAAGCTTATTAATGTGCTCTAGTCAGTATTTAGAGCATTACTTAAAATGTTACGTTAAACGGAGAAATGCAGAAGAAATAAATCACTGAATATGAATGCAATCTATTATGTTGTTAAAGAATGCAATTATGTGTAAACGTTGGGTTAATGAAGAACATGACAAGGTGCAAAGTTGCTGCGCTCGAATGCTGTCCATTTAATATTAGCTCAAATATATATATATATATATATATATATATATATATATATATATATATATATATATATATATATATATATATATATTTATTTGTCACAGAAAGTGAATCAAATCCATTAGATGATATTATTAATTTCACCCTTAGGAATTTATAGTAATGGAATTAAGGTTGCCTGTAATTCATTGCCTTACCGGTTCTTAGAGAGTCGTCTTTTTGACCCCACTGGCAGTCATTTAATCCACGAGAGGGTCGTGGGTTTAGCTTATTAAGGCACCATCTTTGATTACGCCATGAGGTAATAGCATCCATATTATGTTGGCATCTGTGGGAGACAGCACCCTGTGGGTTCCATCTTATGAAGAAATAATGTATATTGTAATATTGAGAGGGATTATGCATGTGCAGCAGTCATATTAACCTATAAAATAAATTACCTGAAAATCTTGGAATTCTGTGGGTGAAGTTAGTGCTCATTCTATAATTTCTTTGCTGTGTTTTCGTGCTAGCTACTTCTGTTGGATAGACATAATGAAAAGTAACAAAGCTCCCCAAGATCACAAAGGGAGTAGGAGGAGAAAAAGGACCCCATGGGATATCTGTGCACAAGGTGACAAGAAAGTCAAAGCTCAGAAGGAACAGGCACTGAAGAGGAATTTCAGCATTCAAACTAACAACCAGGATGTGTAATATATATATATATATATATATATATATATATATATATATATATATATAAAAATATTAAAAATAAATGGAATTGTATTTAAAGACCTCTGGAGTTTTACAGGATAAAATTGAAGCTCAGTAAGTTCCTTACCAACTGATACCTTTCGTGATGTTATAAAAGTAATATAACTGTGGGTGCTAAACACCACAAAGTTTGTCAGCTGTGCCCACGAATCCTGGTGATCACCCAGGAATATGCAAAGTAGTAAAATCAAGGGTGGGGATCTAAATACTCAGACATGGAGCTAGCTGGGAACTGCTCTAAAAGAAAGAAGTGAAATTAAAGGCAAGCTTGACAAAAAACAAATAAAGACTCTACACTAAGAAACTAGTCAGGGGCCTCAGGGATAAGAAGGCAGCACAATAGAAACAGGAACTAAGAAAGAAGGAAAGAAAAGCTGGCACTAAGAAAATGGTATCTGCAGAATTTCAAGAAACAATGATGCCCTAAGATAGTGCTAGATCAATAAACAAAAAAACAAGGAAACGCTTAAGGACAGTGGTAGTTCAAGAAGAAGGATTTTGCTAAAGTCCAAGAATCAGAAAAACCTGCAACTAAGGACTAACCACAGCTCGGGAATCAGGAACTCTGGAAAAAAAATGACCATAATGCCATGATTTTTCACAACACGGCATACAATGTTTACTTTCAGCTAAGAACTGTAAACAATCTAAAAGACCATAAGTCAAAGTGAAGTTTATATCCATTTGACAAGTACAGTTGCCTCCACTGTACTAACTTTCTCAATCAATCCTTTAATTCTCCAAGCATACTATCAATAATATTGTGCTGACAGGGAACTGTATCTCTATGTCCTAGCCATGGCAGGGAATTATTTACCAATTTCTTAGTCCATAAACAATCCATAAAGTCAGTGTTGCAACTACAAATGTTATAACTTTGCCAGGGTCTTCATGCTCCTGAATTGTGTACTCAGACACAAAATAATCTTGAACATAGATATATGAGAAATTGTAAACCCAAATTAATTTTGGGTTGGTGTTAACCTGACATGTTTGTTCCTGATGAGAACCCCAGTAAAGTTATAACATCTGTGGTCAAAACATTTACTTTTCTGGGTCAAGAAAACCCTGATTATAATATAGTGGACACTGGGAAAATCATTCAATTGTACCCTTTCAATTGTTTCCATGGAGTTCTGTACTTTGACTTGACCTGGTTATTCGTGCCAAGTATCTGTATTAATTGTTTTTTATTTTTGTTTGTTGGGGCACATTGTTTTTTCACTGTTCACCATGATCAGATCAGACTGTGTATACTCTCCAGTTTGGAGTGATGGACAATCATATGCACATATGAATACATCTGTACATGCTCTCATAAATATATATTTTGTTTCTGAAAGTAACTATAACTGTGTCTAGTTGATATATTTCTTTCAGAAAGTTATTCTTGTGTATCCCATATCCATTCAGTCTTTTTTTGAAAAATTATTATTTCCTGACAGAACAGTTGTGCATTTTGTACTAGGTATGTATGCTAGCATATTCTCCTCATACCACCCTCTGACAAATCCCACAGCTGCCTCCTGAACACAGGAACAGACTACCCTTATTTTCTGTCCTGCAAAAACACCTTTTTGTATGACCTGCATCGTTATCTTAAGTGAAACAACTTTTGTATATGCTGGTTGCATTTCCAGCTGCCTTTCCTGACAAATGGTTTGTACCCATGTTCCTTAATGCTACCTCCAAACATATGTTTGAAACAATCACATGTAACCTGCAACAGTGTCAGTACTTTCTGATCCTGGGACAACTAAGCTTCCGGCACATGCCCACATAGCGTGGCTGTGCCACTGTAACAGTCCTATGTTCTATGGACCTATACCAACCTTTCATGGATATGGTAAAGACATGTTACATGTTTTACACTTTGTGTTTTCAATTTACAATACAGTTGTACTACATATGATAACTAAAACAAGAAGTGCATCAATAGAATTGGAAGGTGTCGTATTCCTGAAATATGTATTTATTTCTGATGTGAAATAAATTTACAAGTCTCTTCTTATAAGAGGCTGAATTTCTACAAGATAGAATACAAGGATTCGGATTATGCTTCAAGATAGCATTTTATCCGCTGCAGTGGATCACCTCCAAAGAGTGTCAAAATAAAACTCTTTGGCCAAAGCAACTGACCTTTCCCTCAGCCTTTGATGTCTTTTATTGCAAAAAAAAAAAAACACTTTGCCACACTATACATGCGTCATAATTTCCGAAACGCGCTCAAGCAGACATTTCCTGTAACACCTTTGAACCACAAGAACAGGATCTTCAAACACAGAGATAACATTTCTAGAACATAGGGCAGTTTAACACATCTGCAAAGTTTTGAAAGCAACTCTAAGAAACCAGCACATCTGCAAGAAATGAAATTTAAACAGTACTAATGAAGGCATACATTTTGCTCATAGTACAGAACAAATGGAACTGAAATGTTAGACAAATTGAGCCCTCACGCCAAGTTTAGAAATCCATTTTCCACACTGAAGCTGGTCCTACATCCTACCCTATCCTCAATACACAACCCTAGCAATCCCTGGCTACCACATCCGCCTTACAACGAACACACCTCTGAAAATTTGCTAGAAGTATATTTCTACCCCACATCAGCACACCATGAACAATGTGTGGCTTCCACATACTATTCCATTTGTAACCAAGTACACGTTTCTTTTGTCAGTGGGAGGTCTGCATGAGGTTGTGATTAAGTTGGCTTTGGAAGCCGAGCCTGGGTGAAGATACATGGAAGATGTTAATCTTCTGAACTTGAGGGAGCTCTGAAAGTGTCTTCTGATAACCTACAGTGAGGTTATTTCCCTCAAAAATGTAGTAGGTGAATGTTAGTTTAGAGTTAGAATGCCTGCTCACTGCACAACAGCATAATAAACAAGTGTTGGGTTTGATTAGGTGTGGTGGATAAGAGTTAAAAGATATGGTTTTTTTTAAGCAACCATTGTTTCATGCATGGTAGTATAGACTGCTGTAGATTCACAGAAAAATATAGTTTGACTAAGCGGTTCCCCCAAATCACTTAAGCGCCACTGGGGCATTGTTTATGTTGACCCTAAATAAAGAAATACAAAATTGTTTTGCAACCTATTTGTAAGTTGCGTTATGTTAGATCATGCTAGAGGAATCTTTAATGCGTGCATTCTATGATTGTTATGGCCTTGTAGCTCTACCGGGAATTAGAGTACAATCCAGACTTGGGCTTTAGGATTTCTTTGCAGACTTTGCAGAGTCTGATTTGAGTGAAAAAAAATCAGGGCATGGCCATTGTGTGTTGTTACGGATATCCTTGAATAAAGTTTGATCCAGAATGTTTTTTTAGAAACCTGTTATGGTACAGCAATTGATTCTATGCAGCTGACGTTTTTTTCTCTGAAGGACTTGCCGTACATCTTTTTCAAGGCCAATACAAGTGGTGTTTTGTCATCTAGTAGAAATATTCATGTATTGTATTCTCTTCTACAGCTAGATTCAAAAAGAAATGCCGCTACTGACGACGCCTAGCGGGCACACCCACTTTTATTTGCTCACTCATGTGGTCTTAAAGGGCAAACTACGTGATAGCGAGGGGCACAGGGGTATTCTTCTGCTCCCCTCACTTCTGAGTCTGGTAGAAGCCGCAGCGCCTCAGTATTGTCACTGGGCATGACACTACCATATGCACAAATGTTCTTGTTGCACATTACTACCTCTAGAATACAGGTATTTGGAGCAAACACTGCCTTAGCTTACCAGCAAGCACATGAAGTAGTGTCAGTCAAAAATGGTTTGTGATCCAGCACACGTTTAGATCATGGAAGCACCAAAACACAAATGGCGTCCACATCATTTAAAATGCCTGCATGTTCTTACAGCCATTAAACTAAACCAGGCCATTATTTATGGTTTTGTATAGTATGTGTACAGAGATCTACTCCACCACAGGCCAGAGATAGTGAAAACCTGTTTGTGTCTGCCTATTGCTCAAGAGAACTCTCGGCGAATAGTCTGCGAAAGGCCTCTTAAGAATGTCACACTTTGCTGCTTTTCACAACTGTAGGTTTTGTTCCAGAGAAATCATTTGGATTTTATTATTTTGCAGTTTTGTTGCAGTGCCTTTAAAAGCAATTAATAACATGCATTCAGTTTCGCGAATAGTGCAGCAATGCAAAATTCCGATATTTCTCAGATTCAATCAGAGCTTAGATAAAACACAGAATTTATTAATGCATGGGCACCGTTATAAACTCTATTAATATAGCTGAAAGCCGCCAAGCACCAGTAACTCCCGGAAACATAAAAAAGTTTGTATTAAAAATCACTGAACAGTACAAAACTGTGAACAATACATTTAAATTAAATCCCAGATCCAACTTTCAGTCCCACATTTCTTTATAAAAGATGGCTTCTGCCTCTTTGGATATTACGGTCTATAAAATTCACGATTTTCTTCTTTGGATAGGCGCATACTGTTATATATTTATGGCGTGGCTTTCGCATTTCCCTTCAAAAAGAGTCAAATTAGCAAATATTGTTATGCAAGCATGATTACATTTGTGTTTCAGTAATGCCAAGAGGCTGGAGTGGAGGGCTGGGGCATAAGAGCGTGATATTTACTGCTGTCTGCATTGTATGGTTCACGGCTGAGCGCCCCTATTGTGTATTCAGTGACAAATGGCAATCACGTTGTCATTTATCTTATGACAAATGGCAGGTTCAGCCACAAACTGCTGGCCGTAGCAAACTTACAGGATGAAGTTCTTTATTGTTTATGCTTTGTGGCTTGATGTATTCATGCCTTGTTTATTTGTGAGATGTACGAACATCAGTACCCGGGCCCGCGCGGAAATTTGCCCACGCAATCAATTGCATTATTTCAGCCATCTCGCGAAGACGGTGCAGAGAACGCCGTGAACTAGGTCTAAACTGCAGGCTGCCTTCCGAAGGAGAAGTCATTAGAAGAAGCAACAAATTGTGACATTGTGCCCTTCAGCCAAAATAGGGCTAAATGGAGTTCCCGCCAAGCGATGAATGAGTGTCCTCTTTCGCTTATTTTAATCGCAAAAGTGAGCGAGTGATGTCATGTGGCAGTAGGACCCAGGGCCCGCTTTAGGACTGGTGGCGCCCTGTGCGACAGTTTATTTTGGCGCCCCCCACCCCATGACCTCCTCCTCGGTTTCACTGACTACCACCCGGCAAATGTGCCCCTCATCTCTCCATCACTCCCCTTTCACATACATTCATGTGTATGACCAAAAACGCCGTGCCATATTTAGAAAGTGGCGCAATGTATGCATTGCACCACTTTGTAACCCTTTGAGCTACATTATGCCTGCACCAGGCATAATGTATGCAAAGGTGGCATTCCCCCCGTTAGTGATGCCACATAAATGGCGCAAAGAAATCCGACAGATTTCTTTGCGTCATTTTTTTCAGCACTTTTAATGCCTGCTGAGAGCAAGCGTTAAAAGGGGGCTTCCGTTGGTTACAATAAGCCTCTGGGTGCTTTGCAGGGTTAGCATCAACATTTCTTACACTAATCATGCAAAGCGCCTGACTAGCGGCAAAAGTTCTGACGCTAGCCCCCGAACTACCGCCATTGTGTGCCGTATTTTAAATACAGTGCACACATGGTGGCTATGGGGGAGCGCTAAGGGGCACAAGAAAAGTGGCGCTGCACCACTTTTTTCAAATAGGCCCCATAGGGGCCTATTTAGGAGCCCTTCGTGCCATTCTAACGCCACATTAGTGTCATTTTGTTTATGCTAATGTGGCGTTAGAATGCCAAAAATGCTGTGCCCTATTTACAAAGTGGTGCAATGCATGCATTGCGCCACTTTGTAACCCTTTGCGCTACATAATGCCTGCACCAGGCATTATGTATGCAAAGGGGGCATCCGCCCTTTAGGGGGGGCCAAAAAATTGTCGCATAGAAATCTGACAGACACTTTCAACACCTACTCAGAGCAGGCATTAAAAGGAGGCTTCCATTGGTTACAATGGGCCTCTGGGTGCTTTGCAGCATTAGCGTCAACATTTGTTATGCTAATCCTGCAAAGCGCTGGACTAGCGTAAAAATTCTGACCACCTAACTACCGCCATGTTGCACTGTATTTTAAATATGACGCACACATGGTGGTGTTAGGGGGGTGCTAAGGGGTGCAAGAAAAGTGGTGCAGCACTGTGTGCAGCGCCACTTTTTAAAAATGTGCCCCATAGAGGCACATTTAAGAGCCCCCTAGTGCCATTCTAATGCCACATTAGTATCATTTTTTAATGCTAATGTGGCGTTAGAAGGCCATCAACGCTGCCCCATATTTACAAAGTGGTGCAATGCATGCATTGCGCCACTTTGTAACCCTTTGCACTCCATTATGCTGTGCAAGGTATAATGTATGCAAAGAGGACATTCCCCCCTTTTAGGGGGCCAAACAAATTACGCAAGGAAATCTGTCAGATTTCTTTGCGTTATTTTTTTCCTTCACTTTTAGCACCTGCTCAGAGCAGGCATTAAAATGAGGCTTCCATTGGTTACAGTGCAGGATCAGCGTCAACATTTTTTATGCAAATCCTGCAAAGTGATGGACTAGCATAAAAAGTTCTAACCCCCTAATTACCCCCTTGGTGCACAATATTCTAAATATGCGCACACATGGTGGTGTTAGGGGGGTGCCAAGGGGCGCAAGAAAAGTGGTGCAGCACTGTGTGCAGCACCACATATTTCAAATATGTCCCATAAGGGCACATTTAAGAGCCCCCAGTGCCATTCTAACACCACATTAGTGTCATTTTTTTAATGCTAATGTGGCATTAGGAGGCCAAAAATGCTGCCCCATATTTACAAAGAGGTGCAATGCATGCATTGCACCACTTTCTAACCCTTTGTGTTACGTTATGCTTCTTCAAGGCATAATGTATGCAAAGAGGGTATTTCCCCCCTTTTAGTGGGCCAAAAAAATGATGCAAGGAAATCTGTCAGATTTCTTTGCGTCATTTTTTCTGTCATTTTTTTTTATAAACAAATTTTATTGCTTTTAAAGCAGTAAAAGGTAAAGTACACAAGTAACATACAAGACCTGGTCCGTTTGCCACCGGCTGGACATTCAATTCTAATCTGACATTTCTGTACTCAGGATACACAGGAATCTCCAAGGTTTCATAGTTTGATATTACAGAGAAAAAAAATAAAAAAAATAAAAAAAGGGGGGGAGGAGCATATGCACACAATCTTCTAAGCCCCTTTAGTCTAGCAATCCCGTCCATTTTCCCCAAATCTTCTCATATTTATGGGGACATCCCCTTGAATCGTACACCACTTTTTCTTGGGCTGCACACCAGTCCACCCCCGCCTCCATTTCTGAAGGGAGGGGCCCCTGGCGGTTTTCCAAGCGGCCGCAATGTCTCTCTTGGCCACCATAGTCGCTGTTTCGACCAAAGTCCTGTCCGCTCTAGACCCCTCCATGTCATCCATTACCCCCAATAGTACCATTTTGGGGGTCAATACCTGCGATACTCCCAAGACACTGTTCAGCTCTTGGTTTACCCCCTCCCAGTACGTTCGAATTTTCCGGCATTTTTAACGCCTGCTCAGCGCAGGCATTAAAAGGAGGCTTCCATTGGTTACAATGGGCCTCTGGGTGCTTTGCAGGATCAGCGTCAACATTTTTTATGCAAATCCTGCAAAGTGCCGGACTAGCGTAAAAAATTCTGACCCCCTAACTACCGCCATGGTGCACCATATTCTGAATATGTGCACACATGGTGGTGTTAGAGGGGTGCTAAGGGGCGCAAGAAAAGTGGTGCAGCACTGTGTGCAGCGCCACATTTTTCAAATATGCCCCATAAGGGCACATTTAAGAGCCCCTAGTGCCATTCTAACGTCACATTAGTGTCATTTTTTAAATGCTAATGTGGCGTTAGAAGGCCAAAAACGTTGCCCATGTTTAAGAAGTAGTGCAATGCATGAATTGCACCACTTTGTAGCACTTTGCGCTACATCATGCCTGTGCAAGGCATAATGTCTGCAAAGAGAGCATTCCCCCTTTTAGGGGGGGCCTAAAAAATGACGCAGGGAAGTCTGTCAGATTTCTTTGCCTCATTATTTTCTGGCACTTTTATCATCTACTCAAAGCAGACATTAAAAGGAGGCTTCCATTGGTTATTATGGGCCTTTGGGTGCTTTATAGGATTAGCGTTGACATTTTTGACGCTAATCCTGCAAAGCGCCAGACTAGCGTAAAAAAATCTGATGCTAGTCCCCTAACTAGCAGTAGGCATATTAACCCTCTATGCTACTTTAAGTTGAATCGAAGCTGCTGCTAGGCAAAACACCCATGTCTCTCTCTAGCAGGAGCATTAGTCACAAGAGGTATCTAGACATTTTAATTGGTTCCTGAAGGCTGGACGCACAAGGAACTTTTCAGCTGGTGCTTTTAAATCGCAAGTTTCTGAAGTTATTTCTAAACACAGCGCCCCCCCTGAGGTTAGCGCCTGGTACCACTGCACCGCTCGCACCACCCAAAAGCCGGTCCTGGTAGGACCCCGGCACTGATTACTAATGGCGGTCCTGACTGTGTTCATGGAGAAATGCTAGTGTGAATCAGACGCCTCTAGTTTATATTATGTGAGAAATTCTTCTGGACAGATGTTTACATGTAACTGCTTGTATCACAGG
This sequence comes from Pleurodeles waltl, assembly GCF_031143425.1. Taxonomy (NCBI): domain Eukaryota; kingdom Metazoa; phylum Chordata; class Amphibia; order Caudata; family Salamandridae; genus Pleurodeles; species Pleurodeles waltl. The sequence goes on along the minus strand of NC_090439.1, from coordinate 582,503,285 downwards.
AATGGGGAATTCATTAGGGTGTGTCTGTGATCCCTGCTGGCATCTCAGTTGTTGGGTTCCTTGCCTCATCAATGAACAGGCAGATGGTCTTCAAGGAGATATCTTGTGTCTTCATAAATGTTTTTCTTTTAGTTATTTAACCCAGAGAGAAAAACAGAGTTGTTTATAGTACTCAGAGATGCTTAAGTGTGAGGAAAATTGTACGGCTTTGTGACTATATTATTTTTGTTAAAAAACTGGGTGCATAGAAGAAAATATACCCAATATTTTAGTGTTATTCTGTGCCAGTTTCACTTATGTCTGTACTGGTTGTAAGTGGGTATCTGTTTTTCTACTTTTTAATTCCTCTTTCAGTTCCTGGTTGTCTACATCCTTATATGATCTGGTTGTTTTGGTCTCAGCTGCAGGTAGTTTTAGGTGTCTTTTGGGGTCCTGTCGTTTTCAATACATTACAGATGCTTAGATTGTGCTTTGGGTCATTTCTGCGCTTATGACTGGATGGCTTTGTTTTCTATCTCCTTTCCCTACTCCTGAGTCAATGGCTTTCTTCCCAAATCTTGTGCCACCCAGGAACATTTAGGCCTCACAGCGTTTTGATTGGATGATATGTCTTTCACTGCTGACAAGGGAACTTGCTTTGCAGTCCTTGGGAGGGCCTATTTGAATTCCTTCTTTCTCTACCTGCTCCTTGCCCACCCAGTCCACTCCCATCTCTCTTACAAAACCTCTTTGCCAACCACCTCTGTTGCTCATTTTCAACACCCTCTGTGCTATCAGCAGGCACCACCTTAAAATACTTTTTGGACCTTCCAAAATGGCAGCCCACATTTGCACCAGATTTTGTTTTAACGAATCCCATTCAAAGATGGCCTTCTCGGGAGCTGTGCATCCATGGTGGCTATATTTGAATGGGATTTGGTGAAACATAATAAAATGTATTCAAAGGAGCCTGCTGAGGATGCATATGTCTGCTGCTGCCATCTTTTAATGTATATTTTGATAGTTTACCGAATCCCAAGTAATCGGTTGCCAGGGCACGCTGCTTGCTCAGAATAACTGTTAGCCATTATATGTTTGCAGCATACAAATGCTTTTAAACATGTGTGATAGCATTGCAGTCCTCCGGTCCTCAATTGTCTGTGCACAGCACATTTTCACGCTCCTTGGTAATGTGCTTCGGTCTTTTGAGTGTTCCAGTAAGTCATCATTGTTCCCTTTTGAACATCTGGGTATCAGGCTCTGCTGTAGTTACAGATGTCCTTAAATTACTGCACCTTCAGAACAAGAACACTGTTATGCTGCCCCCTGCAGGGCTGCTCCTAAGGAAGGCAGATCAGGAAGAGGGACAGGTCCCCTGGCTGTGAGAAAGTGAGGGAATCCCTGGCGTCAGAGGGTTTCATGAAAGCTGCCCTCTAGTGAGTGATGTCAGAAAACCTAAGTGATATCAAATGGAGGCCATTCAAAAAAAGAAACAAGCAATGGGTTTCATAGCTGTGACCAATTCGTTTTGCCAATGCTTGTTTTCACCATTGCTACTAGTGCCTCAGTTGTCATTGTGTTGGGCATGGCCATGTTTCTCTATCTTTTCATGTGCATTTCTTTTATAATTTCTAAGCGATTATGTCAGTGCTAGGCTTCACATTAATGCATAGTTTTTACTGCTAGTGTACTTCTGGGTTAACCATGCAGAATATGACTTTTCTGCCTGAGATATATTTGTTTTATACATGGCTTATACATATCAAGTTTGACATAGGCGATTCACTACAACCCGTTATCTTCCGAGAGATTTGAGAAATGAGGAAAAGGATTGCTAATTTCCCACACACGCCTTCTCTGGCTGGAGCAGTTCGTCTACTCCATCCTCAATGTGATGCATGTGCACTGTAGTCAACACTTGTCTGAACATGCTTTAGGGCTATGATCCGGACTGACCTACTTCTGCTCTGCAAGTATTTGAAGGAGCACTAAAAGTGGGCTTTCACTCATTGCATCTTCTGACATCTATAAACCATTGCTGAAGGGAAGATTAAAGCTAGACAACTGATCAGGATGAGCAAATACTCCCTCCTTACTGGACTTATTATGATTGAACTGTAGATCTTTCTATAACAAGAAAAACCAGGAAGTGTTTCATGTACCATTAATTAGGAGAGTGTAAGGAATCCTTGGAGACAAGATAATATCCTGGGGAGGGAAAATGCTACACACTATATTATCATTTTCCCTTACCTCAAAGTAATGACAAGGTTCTGCGGAACACCAAGCCATGCAGCGATCCGAATGAGCCCTGTTGGTTGAATCAAGGCTGGCCTTCTGATTGATGCAACATTTGTCAAAAGATTTCTTATCCTAGATGTGGGTCCTTTATCATTACCATTCATCATTGACCGTTATTTGAAAATTCTCTCAGGAGATTTGTACATCTTTCATTCTAACTTTCTATGATACTTATAGTCTTAACGTACTCTGTGGCTGAAGCTTTGCTCATATATAAGTTACAGGATGAGTACCTCACTATAAATAGGAAACAATTACTTACCCAACAATCACTGTTTCCTTGTGAGTATTTTACTTTTTTCAGTCAACGCAACCGTCCACCAGGCCCCAGCGTTAACCACTTCCTTTTCATCTGGGCAGCAAGTTTGAAAGTTACAGTAACATACTGTGTCACACCATGAGCCTTATTCACAAATTACTTACTTACTTGCTACTTAAGTGCACAGAATGTTGAACTTATGTTATGTTTGAGATTTCCAAATTCTGTTTTGCAAAATTCTACTTAGACAACCTTAGTTGCTTTTTCTCTATGAGTAGAGCTTAGGTGAAGAGGAAAGGTAAAGTGTTATTATTGAATTAGCCATAAGAGCCCCTGTGAATACCTCGTCTTATAGCCTTTTTGGTATTCAGAAAAGTTGTTCATTGTATTTTCCATATGGAAGACGTTTTTGGTGAAATGCAGGAATACTTGTGTTTCACACATGGGAAAGAGAAAGAATTTCCCCCATGCTTATTATTGGTGTTGGGGGAAAAGATTTCTCTACGTGGAGACAAATTCGGGTTTTATCAAAAAGTGCAAAGCACACAAGCAAAGCCTGTTTCTGGAGGCTATGAGATAGTAGAGCCATTTTGGAAGGGGGACGTAGCCTGAGGCCAAGGGTGCAGGTAGCATCTTGAAGCGCTCCTGAGCCGAGGAGCCCCAGAACTGCTGAATCCTGGCATGCATTTAGGTATAACACCTTGACGTGGTGGCGAGAGCCCGCAGGGACAACAAGCAGCACATCGCAACATCAGTGAGAGGCTCGTAGCAGAGCCTGAACAACGAGACGGGGAGGGAGACAGTGAACGGAGGTTGCAAAATGATGGACGCGGGAGCCTAGGCAATGCATGAGACCGAGTAAGTGGGCCTGGATGTGCTGCCCAGGGAGGAGAAGCTCACGGGGAGCTGAGGTGAACCGAAGAGGTGCGAGGACAAGAGAAGCTCAACCATACCCCGAGGATCCCAGGAGGTGATGGCATCGGAGGGGTAGGGAGAAAGAGAGAGGTGTGTGACCGGCGGTGCTGGCGCTGGGGGCCTGAGGCTGCAAATGGGCAACCTGAGACTGAGGTGCACCGCTGAGTATCCCAGAGGGAGAGGGCAGAGAAGTGGATGCGTGGCTCCCTCAATGGACTACTGAGGCCAGGTTTGATCGAGGGATTGAACTGTTGGACTGTGGCGGGTGGCTCCGTCCTGTGGGGAGGGCACAGGACTGTCTAACGGGGCCCGCTCTCTCCTGGTGGAACCAGATAAATTGCCAATACAACTGCATCCCCCACTTCTAGAGACTACTAGAAATGATCAAGGAGTCAACCTGCGGTGGTGGGGAGCACCGACGGGGGAGCCAATGCCTCAGGGTACTGCAGGAGGGGCATTCTAGCCGCTGCATTAAAAGCTGAAGAGAAAGGGAAATTAACTGGGCCTCAACCTAACTAGTCATAAACGGCAACGGAGCTGGGCTAGTGGTACGACCACAGAGCGTGGTGCTGCCGAGTGGAGGGAGTAAGCACGAGAAAATCCGCAGGGAAGAAAGACGCTGTCCCCCTGCTCAACGAGGAACCCGAAGTGGATGGAACTGTGCAGCAAGGCCTGACTCTGTGAGACGTCATTAAAGCTATAACAGCAAGAAGAGAGGCCTTGTAAACCAAAATTGATACCCTGGAGAGGGATTTAAACCTGTTGAGAGACGATCACCGCAGATTGATGGAGCGCATCGTACCGACAGAAAGAGAGGTGGCAGGTCTGCCCCGGTGGTTGTAGAGCTCACAACTTGCCTGACTGCCATCGAAATGAAAGTGAAAACCTTAGAGTTGTGGGCTGAAGATGCAGAGAATAGGTCCCGCCTCAATAATATCTGCTTAGTAGGGTTACCGGAACGAATAGAGGCGAACAGCATTCTCACATTTCTAGAAGAATTTACTAGGTCCCAGTTCCCTCAGGAGGGCTTGTCGCTGTTCTTCGCCCTGGAATGCACACACAGGGTACCGAGTAGGCAACCCCTGACAGGAGCTCCACCATGATCAGTGGTGGCAAAGCTACTGTTTTATAAGGACCAAGATTACTTTCTGGACCAGGTTAAGAGGAAGGAGGTGCTAACGGTGGACAACATTAGAGTGCACATATACCCTGACTTTTGCAGTGAAGTACTCCGCCAGATGGGTATGACAAATAGCATGCTATTCCAGCATGGCTCAGGGTGGTGACGACTGAGAGAGCTATCTTTTTCTCTACTCTATCAGAAGTTTGGCACTGGATAGGCAACCATCCACAACCTAGGCTCAGCTGGGGGAGTGGGGAGCGACTTCCGGCGAGAACTAAATGAAGAAGGACCTACCCACGAGGGGGGAGTGGGCCCTTGGGTGCGGACTCCCATGACAAAAAGAGGAGAGAGGTTGAGGCAGTAGCAAACATGAGAGACTCTGGCAACAGGTGTCCCCCCGGGGATAGAGAACAGTGGCGCGGAAGACTCTGGACTCCCTCAAGTTACCTCTGGAACTGCAGATAACATTATATAAAGATTGAATAAGGATTCCTCACCACTTGACACCAACTGAGAGATACAGCGGGTATGGTCCGACCCTCCCAGTGGCAGGGGGGATCCTGCTGTGATCACAGTACCAAGATGCACAGAATTGATACTTGCTTAACTGTATAATCCTGATTGGGGCCCTGGCCAGTGGGCTCGAGCTGCAAGAACTGGCCTGAGTTTTGCCAGTGTTGCTCATGTGGAATCTCCCACATTGTTTAGCTGACAATGAATCAGTTTGGACAAGGGGCTCTGCCTGCTTTGTTCTGGGGAGGGGAGGGAAGTTGGAATGTTGGGAGGTTACATGTTTGAGATCACAGAGATTGCATAACTGCACTAAACAGGTTCATGTCTTTGGGTGATACTGGGATGCACGTGCTGGGATTGGAGACAGCCAAGAAGAGTATGTGAGCAACCTAAGGTTATCATGGCTCCGCAAGGGAATTATAAAGAAATGTCCTGGAATGTCAGAGGTATGCATACCATTTCTAAAAGGTACAAGGCCTATTCATACCTAAATAGGTGAGGCATACACATAGTACTGTAGCAGGAGACACATCTCAGGAGGGAGCGGCAGTGCAGGTGGCGAGGACAAGCATACTAGCTATTCTGCCTTTGCCAGAGGAGTGCTCATATGGGTAAGAGCGGGGTGCCTTTCCAGTGTACGATGCAAGTAGTGGACCCTGAGGGAAGATATGTACCAGTGAGCTGGAGACTGAATAATTAGCATTTATGCTCCAAGTGTGGATCAGGGCTCATTCATAGTGAGACAATCAGAGCAACTGAAAAATATTCTGATGCATACTATACTGATTGGGGGGGACTTCAACTGTGTGGTGGATATAGAGGCAGATAGGTCACACACCCTCCACTGAGAGATGCACCGATGAGTAGGCTGGCACGAGTGTTCTCAGAGTGGCAAGGACAATGGGGACTGGTAGGCACATGGAGGGTAACTCATGCCCAAGACAGGGAATATTCCAATTTCTCTAGCTTATATAACCTACATATGCGACATGACACATTCCTGTGCTCCCCTGATGTGCATAGCACGGTGACAAATGTGGAATGCCTAGCCGTACGATGTCAGACCATAATCCCATAATGCTGAGTTGCAACTGGCAACAGCCCAGGCCTCAGATACCCACCTGGAAGCTCAAGACGGAAATGCTTGAGGATCAAGCGACTAGGGAGGCGCTAACACAAGGTATAAATGACTGTTTCAAGGAAAAAGAAGGGACAGCATCAAGCATGCAGATAGAGTGGGAGGCATTTAAGATCACTCTCAGAGGCCAATGCTTAGCAGCGGGGATGGGAACGAGGAAAACTCTGGTAGAGGAAGAATGGGTAGCTGAGGAGGAACTACGTCAGCTTGAGAGGCAGAGGCCTGAGCACCCAGATATACAGCAGCCCTTGCTAGATAAGAAACGAGAGGTGGCCACCAAGGTAGAGAGGGTCAGATGTTTTTATTATAAGGGGTATACGGCGCGTATGCATGCGGAGAGTGATAAATCAGGCACCTTACTGGCCTGGTTGGCCAACCCAGCAAAGAGGGTGACCCCAGTCCTAGAATTAGAAACAGAGGAAGGGGATAGAGAATTCAGGCAACAGGAGATTAATGATTGTTTCCTTAGATACTACACTCAGTTATATCGAAGCACAAGCGATTGGGAGAAGAGACAGGAGGGGCGTATCTGGACACAGTAGGTCCAGTGCAGCTTGCACCCGAGAAGGCTGAGGAACTGGGGGCAGATATTGCACACCAGGAGATAAAAGCAGACATAAAGGTCGTGTCAAGGGGAAAAACACTGGGGACAGACTGATTTACAGTGGAATGGTACATGACATATGTAGACCAGTTAGCACCCAGACTGGAGAAACTATATAACGAAGCCAGAATATCGGGCCAATTACCTGACATTACCCGGGAAGCATTGGTAGTTCCTCTCTTGAAACCTAGCATACCTCCCTGGGATTATAAGGCATATCGGCCGCTGTCAATCTTAAATGTTGATTACAAAATCCTTAGTAAAATATTTGCCACAAGATTACTCTCCCATATGCTGCGGCTGGTACACCCAGATCAGACTGGATTCATCCCTGGGCGTAACACATCTCTCAACATCAGACTTCTACTCTCAATACTAGATCAGGGGGCCCGGGACTGTGATGGGGCAGTGATCAAGGCTTTGGATATAGAAAAGGAGCTTGATAGCCTGGAGTGGGACTTTCTGTATGCAGTGATGACACAAATGGGGCTAGGGGAGGCTTCATAGCCTGGACTAAGCTGCTATACACACACCCAACAGCGCGGGTACAAACGAATAAGGTAATCTCACAGAGCTATAGAGTAGAGAGGGGGACACAACATTGTTGTTTGCCTTGGCCGTGGAGCCTCTGGCAGATAGAGAGAGGCAGGGAACATGCTATTGAGGACTGAAATTAAGGGGGCATTGGCATAGAATAGCATTATATGCTGATGACATGCTATTTTTACAAGATGCTAAGGATGAACTAGTTGGGGCCAAGAACATGCTGGAAGAGTTTGGGCTATTATCAGGCCGAACTGACAGAAGTCTTCGGTGTACCCAGTGGTTGCAGGATTGGCACCGCTGGAGGGCCTAACCTCCGTGCAGTGGGCCCAAAGATGTGTGTCTTACTTGGGTGTCAGGATCTTCCATGAGCGAGCTGATTTATTGGATGGCAATGTAGGCAGTGCCCTGCGGGCCTTGAAAACCAGTATAGCATTTTGATCAACCCTTCCGCTATCAGTTATAGCTGGAATAGCACTATTAAAGATGATTTCCCTTCCTCGCCTCTTGTATTTCTTTGGAGCACTACCCGTATGAATACCCCGGGTGACTTTCAAAGAACTAGACTCAACAGTGATATCATTCATATGGGGATCCCACCACAGGCCATTCGCACTACACTGCAATGCCCTGTAGCAGAGGGAGGGCTAGCTGTGCCAGATTTTGAGGGATATTATTTAGCGACCCAGTTGCAGTGGTTTGCCCAATGGTTGGTGGGGAGACAAAGACCAGAGAGAGTGGATTCCCATTTAAACCGGAGTAGCCAGATCTGACATGAACATTACTGAGTGTCAAGTGCACTACTGCGACGGGCATTGAGGAATTCAAGGTGATCATGAGGTGCTGGAGGAGTTGCCTACAGCGAGCCCTGGTCAGAGTGCCCTACCCTACAGGTAACAATGCTGACACCACTTCCTTATGGGGGAGATTGGAGAGGCCTGGCAGTGTGGGGAGAAGCAGGGGTTTCCACTATGGGGGACCTCTAAAGGGACGGGGAGTTACTGTCATTTGACGGCCTTAGGGTGGACTATGATATCCCCAGGGGGCACTTCCTCTTATATTAAGAAGCTACTATGGTGATACACCACCATTGGAGGAATGGTACGGTTGAGCTGTGATTACTTGGCTCGCTTTTCAAGCACTGTTAAAATGATTTCAAATTTGTATAAGGCTATAGCCAAGGATAGCCGCCAGCCCCTTGAACAGTTGAAGGCTTAGTGGGAGGAAGATCTAGGTACCCTGATATCAGAGGCAGCCTGGGGCACCATCCTTAACAGAATGCCCAAAGTATCACGAAACGCCCGATTTAAGCTGATTAATTTCTACGTGCTGCAGAGAGCATACTTGACCCCAGACTGTATATAACGCTACTTTAGAATGGAGGAGACAGGCTGCCTTAGATGTGAGGAGAACGGGGCCGGGCTGCTCCACATGTTGTGTTGCTGCCCCCGAATGCACCAATACTGGAAGGGGGTCATGGAGCAATTATCCACGTTGCTAGATAGGACCATCCCCTGCACACCAGGCACTGCCTGCTAAGAAGGTACCCTCACACCTCGAAAAACGGAGTGACCAGTAAGTATCAGGATTTGGCTTTCCTACTAGTGAAGCGGGAAATAACAGGTAATTTTGAAGGAAAACAGTGGGGGGGGGGAGGAAGGGAGTCCAGGCTACCACATTGGCGCACTGAACTAGAAAAATGTGCATCAACAAGGGGCGCAGTATTATTTAGAGAGGCAAATAGGGGGATCGGGCGCCGGGAGAACTCCCGAGCATGGGAGGCCATAGTAGATGACTTTCGGGTAGCACTAGTGGGAGAGACTGCCTTAGCTTGAGAATATGATCTACTTGCAGGGGCTCATACTGCCACGGGGTGGTCACTGAGAGAAATGAGCTTGTGTCCCTATTCCTGGCTGACTACTAGTCGAACTATCAGGAAGATGGCTTAAGTATCGAAAGCACGATGTGGCCCGAAACCCATTAAGACAAGCACTGTTTTCTTACATTCAATGCAGTCAAGGGGGAAGGGATGGGGGAGTTGGGGGTTTATTGTTGCTGTTGGTTGCTGAAGGCTGGAAGTGGGCATCCCCAGGTGAAGACGCATTGATCTGATTATGTATAAGAAAGCTATGTCTATGGCATTGTTGACTCATCTTGTAAATAGAACTAATGCTGTAATAATGAGCTCAATCGGGCCTTCTGTGTTGTTGAAAACCAATAAAATATGTGTTAAAAAAGGAGAGAGTCATTTTATAAGCAAAGTTTAATTAATGAGACTGTGTTGATTTTTCTCAGAACACCACCCGTTCAGAGAGAAACACTAAAGTATGAAGTTAGAAAAATGGGAACAATCTTGTCGCAACCATTTGAACCACCATACATTTTCTAAAGCGTGATAGTTGTTTAGAGGTGTTAATGTGAACATCAACATCAGGGGCTGCATTAACCCCCAATTTAACAGCTTTAGCAGGGAGTGGGTGCTGCTGGGCACTGCTGATTGGCATATAACGTTTAACTTTCGTTTAAGCTCATTTTACTTTGATCAGAATGCTAGACCGCGAACTGAAGCTCTTAAATACCACTGTCGGCAAGTAGTCTGAGGGTAATGTGGGTCCAGGGATCAAATGGCACCGAGATCATGTATATAAGGAGGAGAAGGAGAGATGAGAGAAGGATGGATGCATGGAAGCATGGATGTTGAAATGGGTGGAGAGGTGGGTGGAAGAAAAGAAGTGCGGGTAATGGATGACTGAATACATAGAAAGAAGTGGATGGATGAACAGAAAGATGAATGCATGACAAGACTAATAGGTGAAATGATTTCGAGAAGGATGGATGGGGAGGAGCAAGGGCAGAAACAGGAGCGTATGGATGGATCGAGTGAGAAAGGAAGAAAAAGACAGATATCAGGAAGGAAGAAGGGATGACAATGAAGTAAAGCAAGAACAAAGGATGGATGAGTGGATAGATGGATACATGACTAAGAAAGATGCTAAAAGGAGTACAGAAAGAGACAGCAAATAAGACGAAAGAATTGAGAGACAGAGGAAAAAAACTAAAAAACAGAGGCGGCAAAATTAATATTTCCGAATTCTTGCAGAGGGAGTTGTCCCTGAATGCCTGCTGGCCTTGCTCGCTGCACTCGCTTTTGCCTTTTTGGATTTGGTTTAAGTGGAAGTTGTTTTGTTTTTTCTGGCTACTCCTTTGACCAACATGGCCTGTCAAGAAAATTATATTTATTACATTTTGTTTCTATGGTTCATGCTTTTTGCGCATCTCTTCATGTTATAATGGTAGCGTGTGGTATTTTGTATTTCATGTTAGTCTTCTTTGCCTGCAACTGATGATAGTTTTGTAATTTAGTGCCCTTGCATTTGTATTCTGATGAGCTACTCTAGGTATACGCCTTGCTATGACTGGCACACCTGGCAGACTGGCACACCCTTATCACAAAGGTACACAATCAGTGCGGCATTCTTGTGAAATGTCAAACGTTTTCCTTATTTGAGATAGAATCCGGTCGACACTATAGCTCCTTGGAACCTAGTAAAAGAACAGTTGTGCCCAGTGCTTAATTTGTAAATAAAAAGGTGCCGGTGGTCAAAGCCCTCCTCTTAAACAGGCGACCACTGCAATTAAATGTGCGAACACAGAATACTGAGGCAGCGTAATCCTGAAGCCATCTTCAATCCATTTAAAGCCACTCCCTGCCCCTTCAGCTCACTTTTGCAGCTTTCTGCTTTCTCCCATTGTGACACTTTTTCGTTTTTCTCTTCCTCTGCCTTTCGCATATGTGTCTTTTGCTCGCATCAAATGCTTGGGGCAGAAGAATAAGCGCTGACCCTCAAAAATAAGTGCTAGGGCTCCGCACCGTAAACAACAAGCACAAATTAAGCACTGGTTGCGCCATCACCAAATGATATGAAGTTCTCATTTGAGATAAACGCATGGCATCATTACAGCATCAATGCTTGCCTTTGCTGCTTGCTTCTTCACATAAAATAATCAAATATTCAAACTCAATGTTCCTATTGGAACCTGGTTGTATTTGTAAAATATAAGACTAATGGTTCCTGAGGAGTAATTCAGAAAGCAATAATAGATCAACATATACATGCATTGGCTAGTAATTAATAAAAGTCAGACACTCTGATAAATCTATGTAGATATTTCAACATCATAACCTGATGTGACCCAACAAGAGCCATTGCAAATTTTCAAAGCAGTAGTTATGACGCGTACACATAATGCTTATGTAGAGAGTTAATACAACTGATGGCAGTGCTGACGGCACAATGTACAGCGAAGAAAAGTGCTCAAGTGAAACAAATATTCAAGTGCAATAAGGTGTGCTGTAGGCGGAAACGTGGTGTATTGTAATAGCCCAAAAGAATAAGGACCAGAGACTCCTTTGTTATTTGAAAAAAAGATTCAGTCCTGTCAGTGTCAGTAGCTGGCAACATTTCGACCCTGTAAGGCAAGAGTCCGTTGATCTCCTTAGCAGTGGCGGCTGGCAGCTTTAGGAGGGAGGGGGCCGGGCGGGAAGCACACACACACTCATTCCTTCACACACAAGCACGCACACACGCATATCCATTAACAACACTCATAACATTCAAACATGCACGCATGCACCAAACATTCATTTTAAAAGATCACACACACTCATTATTTCACACACACATGCATGCAAATCCATTAACAACACTCATAACATTGAAACATGCACGCACGCACCAAACTTTCATTTTAAAAGATCACACACACACACTTACCTTCAGCCTCGGAGGTCCCAGAAGGGTTGGGACTGCAGCCTTAGGTCAGCCAAAGAGGGAAGGCAGCAGTCCTCACCACGAAGTGTCACTGATTGACACTTGCGCTGGGCGCTTCGGGCTTAAACCTGAAGCGCCCAGGTCGATGTCAATGGGTGACGCTTTCCTCGTCACCTAGGGGAGGGCCTTGATGCACCTTTGCTGAGCCGAGGAGGTCACGCCCATAGGAGCTGTGACCTCCTCAGCCCAGCAAAGTTCAGCTCAGGCAGCCCGGAGTGTGCGCAAATCGCACATGTCTACTCCTGGCTGCCTGACCTGAACATGAAGAGTGTCTGTCAGGCTGACCTTTGTTCAGCCTGACAGACACTCTTCATGAGGGGGCAAAAGGTGGGGGGACGTGGCCCCTCCGCCCTAAAGGACGGGCCGTGCCTGCTCCTTAGAAGTAGATACTTCACACTACTACAACACTGGTCTTATGTGTTACGTAAAGCATGTCTTATTGTCTAATTATTTGGGACCTGTTTGTTCAGTTGGGGTTTGGAATCTTAATTCTTCAAGTGCAACCAATTGTACAAAATGTATATGTACAAAATGTCAGCAAGTCTGACATGAGTGTCCGCATGGCGACAAGAACCAGTTCACTCTCCATGTGCCGATGGTGACAACACTAAACTTAACCTTAACACTGAGTTTATATTTTTACTTGCAAAATTTAGAAGCATACTCTTGTTGATTCAAAATGCTCTTGTGGATTTAAGTTTTCATTTTATTACTTGAGATATGTACACCAGCAATCACATTCTTCTTTTATATATATTTGTAAAAGAATATACACATATAACAAATTGTAATCTAATATAATTATAAAAATGCATCTTGTATGGTTCTAACATTTACTTTTTTTTTAATACACATGGACAAATAAAAAAGGCATACCATAGATGTTGTACTGTAAAGTCTTCAGATCCTACCTCGATTCAGGAACGATGCCCAGACTCCCTTTAATGCAGGAAATCCAACAATTGCTATTTTCCATATTGTTCTAATTATTCTTGAGCAGTATGTCTCACCTACCTTCACAGTTTTCTTTTTTTATTTCCTGTTATATTAATGTGAAAATCTACACTGTTGTCGCCCTTAGATTGTTTTCACGATGATTTTACTGCCTCTGAGTTATGTTTGCTATTTTAGTAGTGTGGATTTATTGCACCAAGAAAGGAGAGCATGAAGTGAATCCATTATGAATCCCATGGTATATTGCTCCATGAGTGCAGGTGTTATAGGCCATAATGATGGTATCCCATTATAGGTAAAAATGATCTTATCCTGATCACATTTAATTTATTTTTTATTTATTTTAGGTTTAACCTTTTTGATTGTAGAATACAAAATATAACATAACAGATGTAAATAAGTGCACCAGAAGTTTCCAAAAGTTAAAAATGAAACTAAGTGCTACATAATGATACATGAAAAACTTTCTTAAAGCAAATATATATGCAATAAGTCAATTGATCCTGAAAGAGGAAACCATAAGTTATGAGAAAGCCTAATACACAAATTATACTTGCAATTAAAGAAAGAGGAAGAGAGGGAGATAAGAAGGGGCACAGTTAAGGAGATACAATTAAGAATAGTAAAAAAAGAACAGGATTAGACTTAGTAACACACAGAGAGACAACATTATAGTATGTGAATACAGAAACCATAATTTAGAATGAAGAATCAACAAATCATGAATAATAAACATTAAATACAGAATGATAAAAATTATATCAGATCATAAAAGCTGCTAATTGCAAGAAACCCGAACATTTTTTATAACATTGGGAGATAAATTATTGGTAATTGGTGACCACAGTTTCTCACATTTAATAGCTAACTGTAAAGAATGACGGTTGTATCTATCGAATCTATGGTTGTGACATACTAGATTCTACCAAGATGTGATAGAAATGTGAACTCTAGACTTCCAATTAAAAAATTACCCTTGCCTAAGGGGTCACTCCCCTTGCGTGAAAGTGGTGCAAAAATAAAAAATCCCTTGTGCCTAGTGGTTTCTGTCCCCTTTGGGGGCAGATCGGTCTAATAAACATAGGCCGATCTGCTCCCAAGGGGGTCAGAAATGGCCTGAAATAAATTTGTCACACTCTGGGAAGCGATCCTTGCCTAAGGGTCACTCCCCTCTCGTGAAACTGACTTAAAAACAAAAAATCCCTGGTGTCTAGTGGTTTCTGCCACCTTTGGGGGCAGATTGGCCTAATAAAAATAGGCAGATCTGCACCCAAGGGGGGCAGAAATGGCCTTAAATAAATTTTTCCCCCAGGGGAGCTACCCTTGCCTAAGGGGTCGCTCCCCACATATAAAAAAAATAAAAGAAACAAAAAAAAAATGATCCCTGGTGTCTAGCTGTTTCTGCCCCCTCCCCTGGGGGCAGATCGGCCTAATTAGATTAGGTCGATCTGCCCCGGTAGCCAGAAAAGGGCTAAAAATAAGTTGCCCCCCCGGAGAGCGGCCCTTGCCCAAGGGGCCGCTTCCCTTAGGTGTAAATATATATTTTAAAAAAACTCCCTGGTGCCTAGTGGGCATTTCTTCTGCCTGATTGCATTGCAATCGGGCAGCAGAAATGCTGCAAAAGAGATCAAAGGAAAGGAAAGGCCTTTCCTTTCCTTTGATGCCTCTCTCGCCCCCTCCACGTGATCAGAGGAGAAATGCTTTTGCATTTCTCTCCCGATCAGCGCTGGAAGCTGAGCTTCCAGGGCAGAGGGGGCAGCCTCTGATGAGGTCAGCGTGCGATCGTGCGCTGATGTCATCAGATGCCACAGGGGTCAGAGGGCAGGGGTGTAAGGGGAAGCAATTCCCCTTCCAGCCCTGCCCAGGGGAGGGAGGTGCTTGGCCATTGGGGGGAGCGCATAGCAGGACATAATGGTTACGTCCTCGGCACCCAAGGGGTTAAAAAAGAAAACAAGCATTTGCAATGCAATAGGGTCTCGCATTTCTCCGAGTTAGAGCTATTAGCAGTTGTAAACTCCCAACCGGATTTTTCTTGCCACATTAAATGGAAAAAAACAGCCTGATCGCGCAGCTACAGTTCAATCGTAGTGAAACCTATCGGCAAAAGTGCAATTATCTACGTAACTGGCAAAAGTGCAATTAACTATGTAACAGGGTCGATGTTATGCAAAGCTCTCGACTTCTGCCAAGCGAGATCACGCTGTCAAAAAAAGATAAAAAGTAGTCCACAAACCCGACGGGAAACAGCGAGCCTCGCATGTTTTCAGTACTTGGTCGCTGCGCTCGAGGAGGGCTTACCAGTGGAAAAGGCATGACATATGCGTGCCTTCCACTAATGAAAGCAAGCAGATTTTGAAAGGCAAACCCACGAACCAATGAAAGACACTGACGTGACATGGACGGGCTCCGAGCCCTTTTCGAACTCCGAAAGTGTCTCGCAAGTGAAACGCATGCGCAAGTGCATGCAACGCAGGCTCAACCCTAAAAAGAAACATAAACAGTAAACAAGGCCGGCGAGAGTAGTGCAGAGGCAGGACAATCACAATCAAGAATGCAGTAATTATACAGTTAGGGGCAACAATGTAGTCCACAAGTTCCTGAAGTTCCTGAAAGGCAGCCCAGCCCCCAAAAGAGGTCACAAACAACACAGGAGTTAGAGGAGCACTAGTCCAATAAGGACAGTGGAACCATCCCCTTCAGCAGTTCTACCCCATGCAGACCCCCAAACCCTCCCCCGAAGATGATAAAAATAGGCAAGACCTTGACACAGAGGCTATCAGGGGGCATCAGCGGAGGCCGGGATCCACGAGGCCAGAGCCAAGCCAAAAGGTGATGAATCATCCACTATCACTCCGCCTTTCCAGTCCATACCCGGACAGGCAGGCAACACAGTGTCCCACGCAGGCACTATTGGGATTGTACTGACTCCCTAAGCCTCCTCCCAGCATATATCCTCCCACTCGGGATCTACCGACTTCTTCAGCTCCAACCACCAGCAATATTATATATCAGATACTCTGGCCGACGTCCATCTCATAGTCAGTTGGCTGTGGGTGAGGATCAAGGCAAGATTAAGAAATCTATCCGTGGGCTTCCTAGCCGCCGATCGGCCATGAAGGCCCAGCAGATATAACAATGGGCTCAAAAGGAATTCTCTGTCTGTCGCCCCCCAAACCACCTGCAGGGCCATTGTCCAGTAGGGCAACAGAAGCGGACGGGACCAAACAAGGTGGAAAAAGTCTGCGCCCTCTGAGATGTACCAGGGATACTCTGAGGTAGCAGCTTGGAACATAGCATGTATGCATCTGGGAATTAGATAAGCCTAAAGCAAATTAAAAAAATTGAATGAGTTAAAATCAGGCATTATGAGAAACCCTTGAGCCAGAATCACTCAGGAGGAATCATAGATGGATGTCCTGAAGTCCAGGTCCATTCCAGGGTCGATTCACCAGCAGAGGGAGATCACAGGTATATGGGGTTGGGGACCTGGTGTGGTTAAAGCATGAGCCCACACATAACGTGTTGTCCTGACCAGGACGTTTGAAGACCGCACTCTGGAAGCAGGAGTAGGCTTCAGTAAGAAACCCTGCAGGCAAACTATAAAGGGAGAGCCTCACTCTGCAACTCCCATCCCACAGAGTGGACCACCAATGGCCCACCCACTGGAGCTGCGCCACAATGTAATAGAACTCGAGGTCAGATGCAGCTAAGTCACTACCAGCCACTAGTAGATGCAACTTCGAGAGGGCCACCCGATGTTGGGTGGAGCCCCAGTAAAGAGAGAGAAGCAATCCATCTAGTTCCTTAAATAATTTTTTAGGTACCTCTACCGGAATGGTAGCAAACAGATAAAGAAGATGCAATAGTATGATCATTTTAGATATGGCCACACGGCTACTCAAAGACAGAGACTAGGTAGACCAGAAAGTAACAGAGTGCCGCAACCCAGCCAACACAAGACCAAAATTCCTGGCATATAGCAAACCTGGGGAGCGGTAAACAGCCATTCCTGGATACCTTATGGTATCCTGTTCTCAATGCAATATTGGAGTTGAGGGGATAGGGTCACGCATAGGGACATCCTCCCTCAGGAGATAAACACAGGATTTAGCGCCCAATTATGAGTTTGGCGGTCCGAGGACTGCCAAACTTGCGGTCGGACTGCCACACTCCTGACAGTCCGATCACCAGATTGTGATTCTGGCGGTCAGGTGAACGCTGCCTCCAGTGGGATCAGGGATCCTGATGGGTTGGCGGCAGTCGAAGTCGTGGTCAGCTACAGCGGTGCTGAGTTCAGCACTGCTGTGCTGATCATGACTTCCCTTTCCTCCAGCCTTTCCATGGCAGTTGCACCGCCATGGAAAGGCTGGCGTAAAGGCAGTACTGAGGCCACAGGAGGGGCCCCTGCACTGCCCACGACCATGTTGTGGGTAGTGTAGAACCCCCCCTCTACCCTCCTTGGAATGTGCACATTTCAGGGTGCTGGGTGCAATAGCATTGGCCTCGGCTGCTTAAGGGAGCTGAGGTCAATGTGGCTGCACTGTTTCCACTGGGCTGACCGGCGTAAACGTCATAACACAATAGTTTCCGCCAGACAGCCTGGTGGAAACATCATAATACAGGTATAGTGAGGCCTCCAGCTTGATGGTCACCTCCCCACTGCCGTATTGGAGTTGTGGCAGTCTGACCACTCAGCTTCTAATAGGCCCCTTAGTCCAATTTACCTTGAGTTCCAAATGGGTTCCAAAGTCCCATATGGGTGATACTGCTCCCAAGAGGTCAGATTCCTGCTCCCTCAGGTACAACAACATATCGTCTGCATAGAGAGAAAGATATGTACAACAAGAGATCATATAGATGGTATGCAGGCTCTGGCAATGAAGTTCCCGGTGGTCTGTGCAGGCGAAGGGTTCCATGTCTAACGAGAATAAAAGAGGCAACAAGGGGCAATCCTGCTGAGTACCCCACACCACTGGGAAGGCCTCCGAAATCAAAGCTCCAGTACAAATCCTTTCCATGGGGTCTGTATAAAGAAGCTTGGTCCACCTAACAGAGGGTAGACACAGGCCCATGCTAAGCATAATAGCATAAAGGAACTTCCAGTGGAGTGAGTCGAATGCCTTCCTAATATCCACCGAGATTACCAATACCTCCGGTGGGAGAGATTCCTGACAGTCCACGCTCAGAAACAATTGTCGAATGTTAGGTATTGTGCTATGTGTAGGTATGATACCCATTTGGTCTAGGTTGACGAAGGAACACATGTGAGGGACTAGCCGATTTGCCAATATTTTACTCAAAATCCTATAGTCTGCATTAAGCATAGACAGGGGGTGGTTAGAGTCAAGCAAAAGTGGGGTTATGCCTTTTTTAGGCAGTTACACAATAGCAGCCTCTCTCAGTGATAGCAGAAGTTGGCCATGCTGTCTAGAGTCATTAAAAAGCGTCCTCACCCTAAGAATAAGTTCCAATGTGAAAGCCACATAGAATTTTATCTGAAACCTATTGAGGCCCAGCACCTTACCCCGTGCCACATCCTTAGTTGCTCCCGCACCTCCTGCTTAGTAATGTTTGCGCCCAGTTGACGTGCCACTGCTGGATCAAGAGACACTGGAGAAGCAGCGGCAATATAGCCCATCAGTTCCTGCTTGTCACTTGCCTCACTGGGGGAGTATAATCATGATAACACTGCAGGAATACCCTGCGGTTATCCTCATGGGTGTAGACGTCCCGCCCCGAAGAAGCTCACAATTGAAGAACAGACTGTCCTCCCTCATCCTGCCGCAGCAGCCGTGACAGGATCCTGCGGTCTAATCTTGCTCTGCATGAGCCCTAGCCTAGTACACATTGTAATCATCCAGAAGTTGTCTCCTACCATCTGGTATTCCCGCCAGCTCACCTGGAAGACCATCTAGAACTGCCTATTGCCACTGAACATCCGCAAGGACCTGAGTGCTCACTCCCGTCTTATTAGAAATAAAGTACCCCAAATCACTGTCTTCATATCCTTCCATTCCATGCCCACCAACGATCCCTCTTCGGCGTTATCATTTCAGTATAGAGAAATTTGCTTACCCAACAAGCCCAGAAAAGCTGGCTTGACTAAAGGAGTTGGAGCAAGTTCTGTTGCTAGTTTTCCCATTGGAACGAGCCCACCAGAGGAGTGTGATCTGAGTATGTATCTGATAAGTATTCCAGCTCAGCAACTTGTCCTTAGAGTGTTCTACATGTAAAGACCCTCTCAGGACAGATCTAAAAAATTGTATTCCAGAACAGTAGGTGTATACATATGATTCTGGCTGGCAAACCTGCCAGCAACCTATCAAGTCCCATTGGCCAAACCACAAGCGGGCCACCGCTGCTAGCCTACCCGCAGGGTAACCACGTAGGGGTGGGTGTGACCTGTTCAAGCCTAAATCCTCCAAAAAATGTAAATCACCTTCCACTACTCTCCAATAGGGGACCATGAGGGGGAGCAAGGGCGCTAAGCCGTAAGAAGCAAAGACTGATGCACATTTGGTGTGTAAACATTTAAAAGGGCTACATCCCTACCATTCAAACTGCCCAGTACTAGGACGTATCAGCCCTCAGTGTCCACAATCACTCTGCAAAAGCATATGGGGACTTCAGGCTCAATCCATTAAAAGGCACCCCATGAAAATGCAGAATACGAGGTAGCATAGAGCTGGCTGCGCCAGCACCCATGGAGTACATGGCCCTCAAACCTTGTAAGGTGGGTCTCTTGAAGGAATGATATATGGACACCCTGATGCTTTAAATTATAGAGAATGTCATAGCACTTAGAGTGAGATGATAGTCCCAGACATTCCGTGTAATTAATTTAATTTGCGTGGCCATGCGGGAAGATGGCAAAGATGGAGGACCACAAGGCGATCCCGGCAATTATAAACCCTCTCACCACCATGCAGGCCCCACTGTACCAAACACATTGCTCCACAGCCCCTCACACATCACTGCTGGTAAACAAACAAAGGCATAACAAAACACAAGAGCTGTTATCAAACAAACCCCCTCCCCAATGTCCTCCAAGGACTGAGACATACCAGCATCCTGTCCAACAAAACAACACAAACAAGCCCCGAAAAGGAACCGACTAAAGGCCAAGAGGCCAACTAAGACAGTAGCAAAAAGTTATATGTGGGGAAAGAGCCTGCATGAGAGATGAAATCCCACCTCTCAACAAAAGACAATAACATGAAGGGATGTGGCACTCACCCCCCACCTCCTGCCCAGCCTCTACCCTGAACCTCTCAGGCAGCATCAAAGAAAGCAAACAGTGAGGAACAGTTTGCTACCCAATCCGCCTCTTAAATACTGCATATAAACAAGGCAAAATGGTCAGTACAAGTCCATAGGACCACATCAAACCAAGTCGTCCACTGATGCTGATGTAACCCTAGGCAGAATGTCTTCGAGACAGGAGGATTGGCATTCAGGCTGCAGAGAGTCCTCACCAGAACCCATAGTGGCAGCTATTTCAACTGCCCTTGATTGCTGCAGAGCCACCTGTGTCTTAGAGGGGCATGCCCCATCTCCGGGAATGCTGGCTCTTGGATTGTGAGGAACAAGTAGGCCCAGAGGACTCTGGGCGCATCATGCCCTTATCGTAGAGTTCAAGCCAGTCCTACGCCGCAGATGGACCCCAAAATGACATTATATCAGCTTTTAAAATAAATATATAGACTTTGTTTAGTGTTACTATAGATATATATGTATATATATATATATATATATATATATATATATATATACATTCACTTAAAAAAACCAAAAGGTTACAGGAACGTTATACTTAGGTTCAGCAGTTATAGTAATGGTATACTCGTGCCCTACGATAAGTATAACTCACCGCCCAGCAATGCACAGTTTTCTCATCAATAATTTTATTTGCAGTAATATTTTTAATGATCTCATAAAAATGTCATGACTGCTGTAATATGTGGGGTAATTAGCAGTGCATGGCGAGGCACGAGTTATAGTTACCTTAGGGCATGAGTTATAGTTACTTGAGATAACCATAACTATAGCTGCTGAATTTCTATGTTTTTTTGTGAGTAAATTCAGAGCCTAACTATAATGTTCCTGTAACATTTGTTTTTTAATGCAAATTTCAGTTTTTATTATTTTATTTCCTAATTATAACATCCTTGTAGCCTTTGTTTTTTTCAGTGAATTTCTATGTTTTTTAATGTAAAGTATTTTTAATTACTTTATGTTTACTTTACATTAATCCAACCACTAGTGCATGCTGTGGAGATTGTCCGCAGGGCCTGACATGTGGGCAGGCCCTGTGGCCTACTCCATATACTCCCTATACCCACTGAACCCTACTTCACTCATGAAGTGCTTCTTTGTTTGGTGGAGATGTGATCATATTCCTGTGCATGAAGAATGCGTTTCTAAAATCAGCGGGAAACATTGTCGGGAGGAGGGGGTCCTCCATCCTGGGAAATTGGCGAGAGGATGTTGCATACCACTTATGTATATGGGATGGGGCCAGAAGGGCAGGGCTTCTAGGCCATTTTTCATACTTGTAGTTTTTAAAAGGGAGAACACAATCTCTGGTGTCAGCGGCAGATGAAAAGAAAGAATTCACTCGTCACAGTCACTACATGAGATATTGTGCTTGAAAAAGCGAGGATGCACACACCTCCATCAAGTTTTACAGAAAACTTTTCAAGATGGAAATGCAGAGAAAAAACTCTTGTTTTGCCTTGACCGTGTGGAAGAAATGAGGATGATTAGTACTTTACTGCCTGCCTTCTGCATTAGCTTCTGCTGGCATTGCTCCTGCACACTGGGAACTGCTGGAAATGCAGCTCCCTGCATGCAGGAGCAATACTTCCACCTCTTTCCCTGCCCACATATCTGCAGGTGGGGAAAGAGATGACAACTCCTCTTTCAAAAAGCAGAGTGTTTGCTTTTGCTTGGTGGGAGCTGTCACAGCTTCCGTCAAGGAAAAGCAAACAGCTATCTCACAAGGGTTGGTGCCTTGACATAGCAGGAGCTGGCCCTGAGGCTGGCAGTCCCCAGGGCCATTAATGGCCCAAGGATGGGAGCCCCATGCCACCTCTCCTTTCTTTTGCACAGGCTGTCCCCAGGAGGGTGATGGTCCCCTGGACTGCTTAGGGTCCGGGAGAGGGAGTGCATCCTCCATATTTAAAAAAAAAGTCCTTGGGGCCAGGGGGTCTGCACTCTTTAGTGTTCATTGTAGTCCTGTGGAGATGGTTGTCCCCAGGGCCTGGGGATCTGTGTGGCCCCCTATATCATTTTTGGGATGTAGTCCCAGGAAGGGGGTGGGCCCCAGGGAGGTCCGCGCAGCCCCACCTCTTAATGTACTGTTTAGGCCTGTTAAGGTCATGGTCCCCAAGGCATTAATAAGCCCCTGGAAGGGGGTGCCTGTTTGCCCCCCTCCATTTTTTTTATATTTTTTAAAACACCCGTGACCAGGCCCAACCTTGGGCTAAGTTACGGACAAGCGCAGGAGACCACTTCTCTGATTTTTCTTTTGTTTTATTTTGCCAGATCTGCGGGTCCTCTGTAGATTTTACTAAAAATGTTTTCAAAAAATGTGTTTTGGGACTCCCCCTTTTACCTCACCCACGCTTGACAAATCACCCCGAAATATTCAAGGCAGCAGCTGTACTGACTGTTTTATTAGTTTTAAAAATTTGGGAAAGATTCGTCAAGTGGCGCCAAAGTTATTGGCAAAAGAAAAAAGGCTTTTCCTACGGAAACATGGTCCTAAGTATATCCAAACAACAAGTTTTTGTCTTCTCCACCTTGATCACATCAAGGGGCGTCCATTTTTTGACTAATATTTATGTATTCACTCCAATGACACAGCAGCATATATATGGTGGAAGTTCTTCAGCAACGTTTCTAGTGAAATGTACATCTTTTCATTTGCACTACGCTCGCAATCATATTGACTTTTCACACATGATAGTGCTGAGCTGCTCAAAAACATTAAAAAATTAATAATTTCATAAGAATATTAATACAAATTAAATTATATCCCTGAAAAAGAAGTTCATCACAATGCAGTTAGCACAGAAATTATACAGCTTGTGCAAAAGTGGGCAAAAAAGTTTACTTATCTCTCAAATAGATTATACCTCTCTAATGATCTGTCCAGCTGTAAAGCGTGTAAAATGCACAGTGCTATATATATATATATATATATATATATATATATATATATTGATTCACTAAAAGAAATAAAGGCTACAGGGATGTTATAGTTAGATTCTGATTTTACACGCAGAATACCATAGAAACTCAGCTTTTATAGTTAGTTATTTCAAGTAACTATAACTCGTGTCCTAAGACAACTTTAACTCATGCTCTCGCCAGGCACAGTTTTCTCATCAATAATTTTACTGCATATTTTGCAGTTATATTATCAATGATGTCATAGAGATGTCATTATTGGTGTTATATGTGGGGTAAGTGATAGTGCATGATGAGGACGCAAGTTATAGTTACCCTAGGGCACCAGTTTCTTAAGATAAATATAACTATAACTTTTGTATCTCTATGGTTTTGTGTATGTAAATTCTGAATTTAACTGTAACATCCAGGGTTTTTAGCATTAAGTAAAATTTAAATAACTTATGTTAATCCAACCCTGATGCACATGGCCTTTGGCCAGGCCCTGTGACCGACTACCCCTAGGTACCAAACCCAATGCCACACATGGCCTTTGGCTGTGAATGGTGAGGGTTGGCTGCAGGTCCTGGCCTTTGGCCATGCCCTGTGGTCAACCCCCTGTAGGCATCCAACCCCATACCATGGATGGCCTTCAGCGGTGTGCGGCTGGGATTGGCTGCAGAACAAGGTCGCAGGCCAGGCCCTGTGGCCAACCCCCATAGGCACCCAACCTGCACCACGGATGACCTTTGGCCGTGTAAAGCAGGGGTTGGCTGCAGGGCCAGGTTGCAGGACAGGCCCTGCGGCTAACTCTCATAGGCTCACAACCCTGCACCATGTACAGATGCAGAGCGTGGCTTATGACCTTTGCCTGCGGCGACAACCTACCCTACTGCAGTGGTCAGCTGCAGGGCCTACAGCCAACCTCCAGCCGGCATCTACCCCATCCATCACACAGCCTTTGTCCATGCTGAAAGAGGTCAGCTGCAGAGCCTGGCTTAGGGCCAGGCCCTGTGGCCAACCCCAAATATCCAGGCATACCAGGAGGGGGGCAGCAACCAACCTCCTTAGGCCAGTTATGGTATCAGGGACCCCAACCACTAGGGTCCAGTCAGTTACTAAAAGAGGAGAGGGCCTGATTCTGCCCCAGTGACCCCAGAGCCCAGAGCCAGGCCAATTACTGCAAGGGGAGGAGGGACACATGGTCCCCTCTCCAGGCCAATTCCATGTACAGGGACCCCATCCAGGGGCCCAGCCAATTAATAAGATGGTAGGGGAGCCACACAGCCCCCTTCCTGGGCCGAATTTGGCTTCAGGGAACCCATCCCTTAGGGGCTCAGCCAATTATTGCCAGGGAAGTGGGACACGTGACCCCCCCTCCCTCTGCCGATTTTGGCCATGGGAACCCCATCCCCAGGGCCTGGCTACTTAATGATCGGTCATCTGACCCCACCCAGAGCACCCAGTGTGCTGTGTTGAGTCCCATGCGGGGGGCCTGGAGAGTGAGTCCACATTGCTCACACATGCAGGCAGCATCAAAACATTGTTTTAATCTGACATCACCAGTGGTGTGGGAGCAGTTTTCCTCCTTCTGTCCACTGGGAGCAGACTTACTATTTGCTCTTGCTTGGTGGGAGGTGGTAAAGCTCCCGCCCAGTGACTGCAAATAACTATGTCCTGAGGCTAGGCACCTTGGGACATAGGGAGCCGGCACTGGGGAGGTGGCAGTCCCAAAGGCCATTAATGGCCCCAGGAGGGGGGGTCGCGCAGCTCCCCTCCATTGAAATTGCACAGGTTGCCCCAGGAGGTGGTGGTCCCCGGGGCTGAAAATGGCCCGGAGTGTGGATTTGCACCCACCCTCCTCCTATCAAAATCAGACTGCCCCGGGGAGATGGCGGTCCCAAGGCTGAAAATGGCCTAGGAGGGAAGGCTGTATGACCCCCCCCCCCACTTACAAAGATAGACCTTCCCCCAAGGAGGTATCGGCGCCCGGGCCATAAATAATCTGGGGAGGGGGGGATGTTGGCCCCTGATGCCAAATTCAGCCACGGGAAGGGGGGGGGGGGCGCATACACTCACTTCCCCAATATACTTATTTTCATTGCCCCAGGGACCTTACCCACCCGAGGGCTGAAGTTTAAACATGCATGGAAGAAAGTGTTTTTTTTTTTTAACCAAAAATGTTGCCACGATTTGCAGATCCTCTGCGATTTTTGCTGCAAATATAAAAAAAAAAGGTTTTTTGGCTGACCTTACGACCAAGCCTAGGGTGTCAGGATATTCCTACCCTGCCCCTTCTCTTTTTTTCACTTTTCTTTTGGGACTCAGCTGAGTACGAGTCCCAAGATGGCTGACAACACTTCCTGGTTGAGGTGTTGGCAGCCAATCAGATCTCAGAATGAGATCTGTTGAATTTGAAGATGATCCGCATCCCTAGACATCTATATTTACACCAAATCACAAAAAGATCTTTCTGGACCATGATCTAGCTTTCTGCCAAATCTAGTATAATTCCGTTCAGCTGTTCCAGCTGTAGTCATGTCTAAAATCTCGATGGGAAATAACAGTTGAAGACACATTTTGTGACCCGCCCCTTTTTCTCTTCCCCCACTTGATGGATCATCCTTAAACATCCCATGCACAACTAGACAACATAGGGCACTATTTTGGGGAAAATTTAGTGGAGATTTGTGAAACAGCGCCAAAGTTATACGCAAACCAAAAAATGTTTTTCCTATGCAAACTAGGTCCTAGCTAGAACTACCCACTAGTATATTTCTTACTTACTGGCGGTTGCTATTAGGTAATTATAGCCAGGACCCAGTTTTAATAGTAAGACCATTTTTTGTTTTTCCAATAACTTTGGCACCACTTGACAAATCTTCATGAAACATAGGGCACTATTTTTGGGAACATTTTGTGAAGATTTGTGAAACAGCACCAAAGTTATATGCAAACCAAAAACTGCTTTTCCTCTGGAAACTAGGTCCGAGCTAGAAATATCTACTGGTATATAGCTCACTTACTGGTGGTCGCCATTAGGTAATTATAGTCAGGACCCAGTTTCCATAGGTATAGCAGTTTTTGTTTTGCCAATAACTTTGGCGCCACATGAGAAATCTTCATGAAATGTTCAAAACATATACTTTGGCCAGTTCAGCTGTTGTCTAGAAAGTTACAGGATGATCCGTGAAGCAGGGGCTGAGAAAAAGGGAGGGTGTCCAAAACACGGTTTTCCCATTCATTTTCCATACGGTCTTTAGACATGCCTGCAGCCCAAACTGCTGAATAGAATTACCCCAAATTTGGTAGGAAGGTAGTATGTGTTGTACAGATTGTGCTTTTTGAAATTTGGTGTAACTCTGTTCAGTAGTTTTGGCAATAATAAAGGTAAAAAAAAAAACTATAGAAATCTAGACACGAGGATCCGTTGTGGTTCCAACTCTCCCTGTGCTGATATCTGATTGGCTGCCAACACTTCAACAAGGAAGTGTTGTTAGCCATCCGAGGACTCTGCTTTAGCTGAGTCCCTGACAAAAAGTGAAAAAAGTAAAGGGGTCAGGGTAGGGTCATCCTAAACCCCTAGCCTTGGTCGAGGGATCACTTATGGACCCCACCAGGGCTAAAAAGCATTTCTAAAAAAAAAAAACGAAATATGGATCTGCTGATTTTTCTGAGATTTAACAAAAAAGGGCAGTCTCCTGCCCTTTTCTTTTATTTGACCCCCCGTGGGCCAGGTCCTGGGGACATTGAGAAAGGAGGGGAGTGCACAAGGCACCCCTCCTTGGGCTTATATTGGCCCTTGGGACCACCACCTCCCTGGGGCAATTTGTTAAAAATGTGCACGGGCCCACGTGCCCCCCTGTGCCCTGGGGACCACCACCTCCCTGGGATGAAATCTTTGTTTTATATGGGGGAGGCCTGTGCAGCCTCTTACAAAGCCCGAGGGACCGCCACCTACCTGGGACTGAATAATGAGGTTGTGCGTGGGCCTACATGGCCTTTCCACATACCTGGGGACCGCCACCCACCCAGGCCTGATCTTAAATAACGAATGAGGTCCATCATAGAATCCCAGCACCCGGGACCACCACCTCCTTGGGGCTGTTAATGGATGGAGAGGGGCCATGCGGCCCCCCTCGTGGAGCCAATAATGGCTCTGGGGACAGCCGCCAACCAGAGCCAGCTCCTGCTATGTCCCGGAGTGCCCACCCCTGGGACATAGCTGTTTGCTCTGGCTTGGCGGGAGCTTTGACAGCTCCTGCCAAGTCAGAGCAAGCTCTCCAGTTCCAGCAAGCAAGAGCTATCAAACAGCTCTCGCTTGCTGGAAGCGGAGGTTTCCTTTGTTTCCCTGCCCACAGACATGCAGGCAGGGAAACAAAGGAAACAATTGCTCTCAGAGACAGGGAGCTGTATGTTTTGCAACTCCCTGTCTGTGATAGCAATGATGGTTCCCACAGGAGCCAGGGAGCTGGATCCCATTGCACACTGGGTGATCTGCAGGGCACCCAGTACAGATGGCTGGGTCCTGGGGGATGGGGCCTCCGGGGCTAAGATCCACCCCTCCTAAAAAAAAAAATACTTAGAGTGGGCCACAGTGGATTGGGTCCCAGGGCTGAAATCAGCCAGGGCAGGAGGGCCATGCAGCACCCCTCCTCAATTTAATAAAGGCTGGGCCAGGGGAGTTGGGGTCCCTGGGGCTAAGATCAGCCCCAGGAGGGGGCGGCGTGGCCTCCGTCCTCAGCGAGGTAGCACTTACTAACTAACCAGTAGAAACTGCTCCAGTTGGATAGACATTTTGTGGAAACTGTAGACTCTCATTGGATAAACGAGTAGGTAAGCTTCCATTCTAGCCATGATGCTCATTTCACAGAAATTAAACCGCAACAGGAAGCACTTACAAACATAAATGTAACAGGTGCCCCAATTGGAGCTCCACTTCTGGAAAGGACAAATGATCTTAACTCCTGGGCTTGGCGAAGGCAAACCAACTGTGTTTACTCCGCGATTCCATATTGAAAAACAATATGAAATCCTTTGTGGAGTTGAATGCATCTTTCATCTATCGGAGCACAATCAGACACTCTGGGGCCCTGGAGACAACCCTGTGCCTCATATGCCAAAAGTTGTGTGCAGTGTGAGGCTGGCAGACTGCAGGGAGTTGGCACCTGCAGAGGGGTTGGCTACCTGCGGGAGGTTTGGCCACATGCCAGGCCCTGCGGCCAACCTCTCGCTGCTCGTGCCCAAAGGCTATGCTCAGAAGGGAGTTGGTTGCCTCCAGGTAGGTTGGCCACAAGGCCTGGCTGCAAGCAGGCCTTGTGGCCAACCCCACGCTGTGCACAGCTGAAGGCTTTGCGCAGCGTGTGGTTGGTTTCCTGTGGGGGGGGTTGGCCTTGCACAGTGTGAGGCTGCCTGCCTGTGGCAAACCCCTGCTGGGGTTGGCTGCCTGCGGGGAGGTTGATGGAGATAGGGCCTGTCAAAGGCCAGGTCCTTGCGGCCACCCTCTCAACATGGGGTTGGCCGCATGCAGGGGGTTGGAAGCAGGTCCGGGCTGCAGGCTAGGCCCTGCATCAAAACTCTTACTATTCACGGGCAAAGGCTGTGTGCACTGTGGCACTGCCTGCCTCTAGGTGAATTGGCCACCGTGCCAACCCCACAACATGAGGCCAAACCCTCAACATGAGGTTCACTGCCTCTGGGGGGGTTTGGCCACACCTCCAGTGAACCTCTCGCTGCACTGGGCCAAAAGCCATGTGCAACATGGGTTTGGTTGCCTTGAGTGGGTTGGCCACAGGGCCTGGCTGCAGGATAGGCCTTATGGCCAACCCCATGCTGAGCACAGCCATTGGATATGTGTAGGATGTGGTTGTTTCCTGTGGGTGGTTGGCTATGTGGCCAACCTCTTGCCACACATGGACAAAGGCTGTGCGCAGTGTGGGACTGCCTGACTCCTGATTGGCTGGACACTGTGGCCAACCCCCACCCCCACTGTGTCCAGTCAAAGTCTGGGTACAGGCTGGGGCTGCCTGCCTACAGGAGGGTTGGCCAAAGGCCTCCAAAGGCTGTGCATATCATGGGTTCGACTGCCTATGGAGGGTTTGGCCACAGAGCCTGGTCGTAGGCCAAGCCCTTGTGGCCAACCTCCCAATGAGAGGTTGGCTGTCTGTGGCAGTTTGGGCTTACATATGGAAACAAAATATTAATTTACAATAAAAACAGAAATTCACTGAAAAAAACAAAAGTTAAAGTAACGTCATAGTTAGGTGAAATGTTCAGTAACAATGTAACATTTTAAACTTAAAAAAACAGAAATTCACAGGTAATATTTAAAATTATCTCAAGTAACTATAACTTAAACTCTTTGGTAACTATAACTCACCCTAACGCCATGCACTGCTAATTACCCCACATATTACATCACTCGTGACATCTTCTATGACATCATTGGTTGTCGTGAAGTTATTTTAGCATTTACACGGACACATTATTTAGTCGTGGGCCTGAGGCCTGTGCCCTCTCACCTAGTCACATTTCGCTTTTATTCCTTATATTATTTTAGCAAAGCTTCATTTTAGTAGAGATGTTTTTCATTCTTTTATCTGTTGCCCTTCAACGCAGAATTTGTTATTCATTTCTTTTTGCAATATTTTCATCCTGTGTTCAACAGAAAAATATGTGTTTTCAAATCAGGGGAGTTCTTAGAATAACAGATGTTATTATAAAACATCACACTGCCCAAACTAGGGTAGAGGGGACATTTCAGCCAGCTTGCCATCTCATGCTGCACATCATTGCAGTTTCTGCTGAAAGCTTTTAGTTCCTCTTCGTGTACATGGGATGACTCCCAGCAGACTAACAGACCTCTTCTTTACCTCTGAACGCAGGTATGGGGGTTGGGACACCTTCCCTGGACCAGAAGGGCAGATTAGGGCTGCCACTGCTACTTCCTCTCATGTAGAAACTTAGCAGTGTAGGTAGGGATGTTGGACACGTTATTGTGACAATATGGTGGGACTCTTCTTGTGTTTCACTTTCCTGGTCACTGCTGTAATAACGCTGTGTTTCTTTATCCTCATAATTGCAGTTCATGCCTTTTTACGTAGAATGCAGTTGCTTTAGTAAAATATATATTGAACCAAGATTCTGCTTCTGTTTGCCTTTGCATGTATTAGACTGATATAAATGAGAGAAAGGGGTACAGACTGTTCTACTGCGACTTCCCTGAGGAGACTGAGTGTCATGCGATAGGATGCCACAAATCACCCTTACCTTTGGTATTGGTGAGGTGCTGCTAGATGCTGGAAGGGTAAGGCCTACAGCTGTCACATGGTGTGGGATCAGATCCC
This sequence comes from Pleurodeles waltl, assembly GCF_031143425.1. Classification (NCBI taxonomy): domain Eukaryota; kingdom Metazoa; phylum Chordata; class Amphibia; order Caudata; family Salamandridae; genus Pleurodeles; species Pleurodeles waltl. Next base: position 582,472,605 of record NC_090439.1, on the reverse strand, counting down.
CCATACTTGGTTGTGCTTCCACAGGCCAAAACGTCAACATTACATTCTCATTTGACAAGCTGAATTGAAGACCTTGATATTGCTTGAAGTGGGACTGAAAACCTGGCAATTATTGTGCAGGACTGTGTCAAGATGAGGGTTATGACCCCTTCCTGGATCTTCTGTTGGGATACAATTGTGTGATCTAGGGGTTTATATACAGTGTTGTTGTCTATGGGATTGATTTTCGTTGTATTTGCATACAATTTTTTGAACTTTCTAAATGCTATTGATTTATATATTGGATTTGAACAGTACAGAGTTGTTGTATTCATCAATTGAAGACTAGATCATATGGACACAAATTATATCTAAACAGTTCCTCTAGGAGCATTTTTAAGTGAGACATTGTCTGTACCCAATTCCTAATGGGAATACTGGGTTGCCCCTAAGTGTGTTAACTTTCTAAAAGTGGTATTTTCTGAATTGTGACTTAAATTTCAAATTTACCATTAAAGAGAGTTTTAAGTTACAGTTCTTAAAACACCAAACTCAATATGAAAATCTGCTCCCAAATGAAGATTATCACCTATTAAATGTAATAAGGTAACCACATGTTATTGTATGGGAGAGGAAGGCCTTGCAATAGTGAAAAGCAAATTTAAGAGTTTTTCACTACAGGGACATGTAAAACTCTGAAGTGAATGTCGAAGTTTTTCAATACACTGCACCCTGACCTAAGGATTGTTTAGGGCCTATGCTAGGCATGACCTATACTTATTTAAAAAGGAAGGTTGGTTTAGGCCTGGCAAAAGGTTTATTCTCTCAGGTCAAAATGGCAGTTTAAAACTGCACAAACAGGCTGCAATTGCAGTCTTGAGATATGTGTAAAAGGCTACTTAAATGGTTTGAACAATGAGTGCTGCAGACCCAATAGTAGTATTTTATTTACAGGCCCTTGGTATATGTGGTAGCATTTTAAATGGGACTTACACGTAAATTAAAGGTGCCAATTAGGTGTGAGTGAATTTTACTATGTTTAATGGAGAGTGCACTTGCACTTTAGCACTGATTAGTAGTGATAAAGTGAACAGAGTCCTAAAAGCCAACAAAAATGGATTCAGAAAACAGGAGTGTGAAAGTAAAAAGTTTGGCAGAGAGACCCAAGTCCAACAATATCTATATCTATAGCTATATTCATATCCATCTATCTATCTATAAATCTATCTATCTATTTATCATCTATCTATCACACTGAAAAAACAAAAATAAAAGGGATGTTATATTTCAGTGAAAATGTCCGTTAAAAAATATCATATTAAATTAACAAAACCACTGAAATTCACCAGTTATAGCTATCTTAAGTAACTATAACTTGTGCCCCCAAGTAACTATACTTTGTGCCCAACCCCACTCCACAGGTGCCCAACTGCCGGCCATGCATAGCAGGAGTTTGGGTGCAGTACCTCGGCTCCGGCCATGTACCTACTGCCCCTGGGATGCCACAAACCCCACCATGCATTGCCCTTGACCATGTGTGGCAGGGTGCTGAATGCTTGGATTGACTTCCTGCTAAGCCCTGATCCCAACCCCCCACAGCAATCAACCCCTTCTGCACAAGGCCTTTGGGTTTGCACAGGTGAGGGATGGAAATCCAGGCCCTGCACTCAACCCTCAGCAGGAGTCAACACCTCTGCCACGCATGGCCTTTTGCTGCCATTATTTTATTTACTTTTTGCAGTGCCCCAAGTGCGCAGGTCAGTTACAGGTCTCCCAAGGGCTGTGCTGAGCCCTGAGGTGGATCCGGGGAGCCACGAGATGCAGACAAATATTTTTTATATATTGATATATATATATCGTTGGGGATCTGCCTGGAGCCAGACACACTTTTTTAAATGTAGTATTCCGGTGGGTGCTTCAGGCCCACCCGGAGCACTTACACCTCATGATATTATAGAGGTTCATGGGAAGGCCCAAAACTTCTTTTCCCAGCCGCCTCCCCTGCAGCACCATTTCTCAGGTGCCAGTGGGAGCTAGCCACTGTGATTGTGCTCTTACGTGGTGGGAGTAGCCTTTCTTTCTGTTCCCACCCATGGAGGGAACAATGTAGTGTTTCCTGTCTGCATCCTTGTGGGCAGGGAGGTAGATTTGCTTTCCCAGCTCCCTAAAACCTTTCTGCTCCTTCCCAGTGTTTGAACAATCCAGTGTACCCTGCTCAGACTGTCATGGGCAGGAACAGGGGCTCATTCACAATGCCTATGGGCTTCCCTTCTCTTCCCTCCATATATTATTCACTTTTTCTTTCAGGACACATCCAGTTTATATTTATAAATTGTGACCTTTAACTTCTCAATTAAATCTGCACAATTGTCACCAAATTATGAAAAGCTCACTTTACGACTAAAGATCTGCTTTATGGCGAATTTGGTGTTCCTTTGTTCACCTGTTTTTGCTCTAGCAGAGTCTAAAGTTCCTATGGGATATTGCATGGGTAAGCTGCATTTCTGGGACCCCCTTTTAATCTGCCCACTTGATGAATCACCCTGAAATATTCAAGAAAGGAGCTGAGGTGGATCAGGTGGTCTGATCTAAATATTACTACACAGCGTAGACCTCAACTGTGTTTTTTTAATACACATATCAGCCAGTGGTGGTCACCTCTGGGAAGTTATAGTTAGGATTGCTTTTCAGAAATGCGTTTTTTTGGTTTGCTAATAACTTTGGTGCCGTTTGACGAACCTTCATGAAACTTTCCCAAAAAAGCAAATCACTTTAGCTCCTTCATGGAATGTTTCTGAGTGGTCCTTTATGCGGAGTTTGAGAGAAAAAGGGGATCAAAAAAGCAAATTTCCCCATGCATTGTCCACAGACTTCTTTAAGACGGGCTACAGAAAAACCTGCTGAATAGAATTACACCAAATTTGGCAGGAAGCTAGATCTTGGTCCGCAGATTGTGCTTTTTGTAGTTTCTGGAAAATAAAGGTTAAAAATGATTTGTTTATCTTGACTGTTGGGCTCATAGAGGTGTCAATTTAAAAATAGAGCATTCTGATTGACCCAGGTAACTTTTGTGCCCCTTGGAACAATACGTTCCCTCAGGAGCCAGATTCACGCGGGAGTGAGTGCTCTGACTGGCTGTCAGCAACATGAGAAAAATGTTGCTGGCTTCCAGTTCAAGGCTTGGGGACTTATTCCCATGTCTTGAACTTAAAAAAAATATATATATTGTAAGTGGGCAGGGTAGGGATACCCTGCAGTTCTGGCCTCATTGGGAGTCCCAGAGGGAACCCTCCCGAGCCCAAAATAAATCTGAACATTTTTCATTGACCCTGTGGGAGTCCCGCAGGATCTCAGCAAAAAAAAAAAATAATAAAACGGCGGTCTACATTTTATTTAATATATATGGGGAGGGGGCATGAGTAGAGCCCCCTAACGAGGTCATTTAGGGCCCGGAGACCCCATCCAATGGGCTGCATTCTATAATTAAAGTGAGGTGGCATCCAGCCTCCCCTCCCTGACCTGTTTTCAGACTGAGAGCCCCAATCCATGTGGGCCTAATCCACTCTGCCCCCTCCTGAAGCCCCCGAGCCCTTTTAGGCCCAGGGAGCCCCATCCCCCAGGGCCAATGTGTTTTTTAAGGGTAGGGGGGCTCCACAGCTCCACTCCTCAAGACTTAAAAAGGCCCTTGATGCCCCATTCCCCAGGGCTGTCACTTAAGTTTAAAGGGAGGGAGTCGTCTTGGCCCACTCCTTGATGTTTTAATGGCCTCAGGGACCCTACCCCCCTTGGCCAGTTCACTTCGATTGTCCTGGGGTGCCCATTTCCAGGACATAGTGGTCTCCCTTTCCACTTTGGCGCAGGGAGGGAAACGTGTTTGCTCCTATCTGACTGTACCATTTTCAAAGCACTGCCAAACGGGAGCAAACACAAAGTTTGCCCTCATGCAGGTAGGAGCTTTAAAAATGCTTCTGTCGACTGAAAACAGACTTGGATTCTTTTCTCCTCCCTGCACTAATGCGGGCAGGAAACAGAACAAAACATTGCTCCCACCTAGAGGAATCAGCATAAATTGCTGCTCCCTCTGGGTGGGAGCAGCTTTGGCTACTGCACAATGTGTGTAGTCAACTGGGGCTGCAAGGCCCCTGGAGCTCATTGTGTAGGCCCAACCTGTGTATTTTGTGTGCCATGGGAGGGTACCGGGGTATCCACTTATTATAAAGAAAGGCCCTGGAGGATGGGGTCCTTGGTTCTATAATAGTCTCAGGGTGGGGGGCCGTACACCCCCTTCCCTTTTAATACACTTACCGCTCTGGGGCATGAGGTCTCCATTGCCTAATGAGGCTCAGTGAGGAGCTACAGTGCAGCCCCCTCCCTTAAAACAAATACGGCGCCAGGGGATGGGGTCCCCCGGGACTAATGAGGCTCAGGGAGGCTGGGGCACTCAACGGGCCCCTTTTAAATAAATATGGTCCTGGGACACGAGGTCTCCAGGACCTAATGAGGCTTGAGGAGGCTGCCCACCAGGCCCCTTTCAAAATAAATACAGCCCTTGGAGATGGGATCCCCGGGGCCTACTGAAGCTTCGGGAAAGGGGTGACCCAGACACCTCCCTTTTAAAAAACAATACTGCCCTGTGGAATGGGGTCCCTGTAGCCTGAGAAGTGTTGGGGCGGGGGCAGTGTGGCTCCCTCCCATGTTTTATTATATTTGGCCCTAGCCAATGCAATCTCCAGGGCCTAATAAGGCTCGGGAGGGGGGTCAGGCAGCCTCCTCCCCTTTTAAATAAGGTATGGCCACAGAGGATGGGATCCCTGAGGTGTATAAAGGCTTGGTGAAAGGTGGCTGCCTGGCCCCCTCTCCCCTTATATTTAAATTTCAGCCCCCATGGATAGGGTCTCCAGGGCCTAATTAGGCTCAAGGAGATGGGGCTGCAAACCCCTATCCCTCTAATAAGTACTCAACCATGGGGGCTGGGGTCCCGGGGCCCAAAAAGGGTCAGGGAGGGGGACCACATGCCCCTCCTCTTTTATTTACATTTCACTCCCCAGGGGTTGAGTCCCCGGGGTCTAATGTGGCTCAGGGACTGTGGCACACACCCTCCCCTTTTTTATTTAATTTGGCCCCGGAGATGGGTTCCCAGTAGCCCAAGAAGGCTCATCTGTTTGAAGGAATCTGAACTCGGAGGATAGGGTCACCAGAGCCTTTTAAGGCTGGTGGAGGGGAGCCAAAGGGCTCCCCCATTTTATTGGAGCTGGGCCAGGGGATTGGGTCCGAGGGCCAAATAAGGGTTGGAGACATGTGGGCTATAGAATTCTTCCCCATTTAATATATGTGTTTTGGCATGAAGGCCAGTCCTATGCTGTGCACACTGAAGGTTGTGTGCGATGTGTGGTTGGAAGCCTGCTGACAGTTTGGTCACAGGGCCTGGTGACAGGCTAAGCCCTGTGGTAAATCCCCACTGCAAAACGGCCAAAGGCTGTGCGCATGGGGTCAGCTCCCTGCTTGAAGTTGAAATCAGGGCCTGGCTGCAAGGCTAACCCTACGCCATGCACGACCAAAAGCCGCACACAGCATCAGATAGACTGCTTCTGGGTAGCTGTCTGCAGAGAATTGAACACAGCCAACACCATGAAAAGTGCAATAAAAGGCTGTGCGCTGTGTGGGGTTGGCTGTCTATGTGGGGGTTGGCTTCCACCTGTTGGGTTGGCAAGAGGGCCTGGCCACAGACCGAGCCCTGTTGCCAACCTACCACTGCAGGCAGGGGTTGGCTTTACATGATTTAATCAATTATGTCATCTGAGATGTTATCAGAGATGTCATAAATGATGCCATAGAACTTGCCATGAGTGATGTCATATGTGAGGTCATAAGCAGTACATGGTGGGGGTGCAAGTTATAGTTAGTGCTGGCTCCTCCCATGATCAATTTCAGCACGGGGTCCCAGCAGCATTTTTATGGGGAGTGGGCACATGCGGTCCTCCTCCCCAGGTCTGTTTTGGCCCTGAGGACTCCATTCCTGGGGCACATTGATATTTTGAGGGGGAGGGGGGCACACATGGCCCCCTCCCCAGGCCTTCTTTTGTTCCTCAGGACCCCATTCCCTGGGGACCCCAACCTCTGAGACCCTGCAGCATTTTTAGGGGGAAGGGGTGTGTGTGGCCCCTCTCCCCAGGCCAATTTTAGCCCCAGAAACCCCATTCCCTGAGGGCCTAGCAGATCCCATCCCACAGGGCCTTAAGTTAAATTAAAAAGGAGGGGGAAATGTGCCCTCCTTCCCTGAGCCTCCAATGGCCCCGGGGACCCCATTCTCCGATGCCATATCACTTGCTGTGTCCCGGGGAGCCCACCCCTGGGACAGAGTACTTTCCCTGCTCGCACTACCGTGGCCAGGGAAACATGTGTTTGCTCCCATCTGGCAAGAGCATTTTTAAATGTTACTCAAAAGGGGAGCAAAACACTAAGGGCTTTATTACAAGTATGCAGTGCATGGACTGCCATACCCGTGGTGGCGTCGGACCACCACAACCTTGGTGGTCTGACCTCCACATTACGATGCTGGTGGTCAAACCGCCAGCTTACCGCTGCCACTGCCAGGATCAGAGATTCTGATGGGTTGGTAGGGTTGCATGTCGTGGTGAGCCACAGTGGTTCAGAGTTTGGCATGGCTGTGCTGATTATGACTTGCCTTTCTGCTGACCTTTCCTTGGCGGGGATCCTGCCATGGAAAGGCCAGCAGAAAGGCAGGGACGGTGCCACAGTGGCTGCAGGCGCCCAGCTGTCAGCACCCTCAGAAAGTAGACTGTCTGCCAAGGCAGACAGTGCATATTCCAAGGGTGCTGGGGCACCGTCTGTGTGACAACATTAGCCTTGGCTCTCCCGCCAATGCCGCTGCACTGCTTCCACTGGTCAGTCTGGCGGAAACATCATAATGTGGCGGTGTATTGTTGGTCCAACGGTCAGACCTCCAGGGTCATAATGAGGACTGAAGTCTGCTGCCATCTGGGAGCAGACTTGTGTTCTGTTTCAGGCAGAGAAACAGAACAACATTTTGCATCACCCGCATACAGGCAGCTGATTGGGTCTGCGGTTGGTCAGTGGTTGACCAGGGTGGACACCGAGGCTGCCACCTACAACTGATTCGGGCCCCGGGAGATGGGGTCCCCTGGGCCAAAATAGGCTTGTGGGGGACCACATGCCTCCCTTCCTTTGATTGCTCGGTCCAAGGCAATGAGGTCCCCGTTGCCAGATAAGGCTTGGGGAGAGGGGCTGCATGACCCCTCCTTATTTGTTCTTAAATGTTGCCATGGGGTGGGGTTCTTGGGGCCTAAGAAGGCTTGGGGATCGGGCTGTATGCCCTTTCCCCTTTTTAATTGTCTTTCGGCCCAGGGCATCAGGTCCCTAGAGCCTGATATGGATTGAGTAGGGGGGCCGTGCAGCTCCCTCCCCTTTTAATCAAAAAAGGCCCTGGGGGATGGGGATCCTGGGGCCTAATAAGACTCTTGGAGTGTGTCCGCACAGCCCCCTTTCCCTTTTGTATTATATTTGTCCCTGAGGGATGATGTTCCTGGGCCCAAAAAGGCCTGGAGAGGGGATCTGCACAGCCCCCTCCCCTTTATTATTATATTTCACCCAAGGACATGTTGTTGCCAGGACTTAATAATGCTTGGGCAGGGGGGCTGCATGCCCTCCTCCCCTATTTATTTGCATTTGCCCTTGGAGGTTGGGTCCATGGGGCCTTTTGGGGCTTGGGGAGGAGGGCCACATTGTCATAGAACATGTTATGAGTGATGAAATATGGGAGCTCATAAGCAGAGCATGACAGGGATACAAGTTGTAGTTAGCTCTGCCACCTATAACTGGTGATTGGTGATTTTCTGTGGTTTTTTTATTTCAAAAAGTTAATGTTGTCACTGTCCTATTCAACTAACTGTAACATTTTATTTATATATATATATATCTATATATATATATATATATATATATATATATATATTACCTACTAGTGGTCACCTGTAGTTTAGGTGAATGATGTGTGGTAACATTTTATGTTATTAGTTCTACATTTAAAGGAATAATAAACATTATTTTACATTAAAATATATTTGATACTTTTTCTTTTATTTGCCCTATACTGTCTCATAGGGAGACTTTTATCACAGTGATGTAGGACTTCCCTTATATTTAGCAAGTTTACTTTCAGAAATCCTGGTCTAGGAGAACGCATCAGGGGCCAGATGTAGTAAAGGGTTTTACCCATTCTGTGTCTATGGGAAAATGTGCTCGTACATATGGCCACTAGTACCATTACTCTCAAAATGGTCATTAGCAAAAAAAGTGTAAATTTGCTACTAGATGTTATAGTAAATAAGCCTGTGAGTAACTTTACACATGTATATTTATTTTTGTAAATAGGCCCCTTTATTTTTACAGACAGCTGTAACTAAGACTTAATTTATCACCATAGGTGAACTGTCCTTAGCAAAGTGCCTCGATTTACATGCACATATTCTTGCACAGGTGATGAAAAGGATGCAGCAGAAAACATGGAGTGGCTTTTCTCTGTAGTTAGTTTCCCAACTTTGAGAAAGCCATGAAGACCTCTCAAGATGTTAGAGCCAATCACTCACCTTTGTGGGGTTCTTTAGTGCCCCCCAATATAGGACAGGTTGTAGTATGTGCTTTCAGGCACACTGACATGGCTCTTCATCTTTTTGTCTCCCTTCACAGATACACTCTACCCACTAATACTCAAGGTTGATCATCACTGCTTAAAACAACAAAATGATGGAAGGGGTGCTTGAATTAATCCCACTAACTGACAATCACCCTGGGCCATATTCCAGAGCATCTTTTCTTTGCCCACCCTGCAATTCTAGAAAGTGGCCTTCGTTACCAAAACAGTTTTAGTCCGTCTACAGTGGGAACAGTGCAGCCTGACCTTCCAGGCCAAACCCGCTCTAGATAGGAACTCAAGCAAACCCAGACTGGTTTTGACCTGATATTGGGTCATCAGTGATATATAGCTCGAGTCATATGGCATAGGGAGCTTAAGACCTATGTCTGGGCATAACCATCCAACAAGATTATGAAAGGAATCTGTGAAATAATCTCCGCCACTGGTGATTTTTTGGGCCTGCATTCCAAATCATTGTTTTTGCCCACTGTGCCATTCTAGACAGAGCCACCTTATGCAAATCAGTCTTAGTCCTACACCATTAGGAACAGTCCATCCTGAACTGCCAGGCCATGTCCCCTCTGAATGGGGAACACTAGAAACCTCAGAGAAAATTTGACCTGATAAGGTATAGCTTGAGTCTTATGGCAGAGTGTGCATGCACCCACTTCTGGGCATACCTATTTTAGGACGTCTACTGAAAACAACAACAAGGTACTCACTGTACCACAGCAAAGACACTGCACCTGACTGACAAGCCCCAAATAGGCTGAAACCAGTCTTGTGTTACTTGTGTTCTGGTTTAAAAAGGACCTGGTTTGGTAGTTAAGGCTGTATTGCTTCTATTGGTGCTGGACCAAGACTGACTTGCATATGAATGTGTCTACTCTGAAGTGGCATGGTGGGAAACGAGTATGACTGGGATGCGACCCAAGTAATTTTCAGTGACTGAGAATCATTCAAGCATTCCCTCTACAATATATCATATTTTTGTGTTTTTCATTGTGATGCCACTCACCTCCGAGCTATAAATCCAGTCTATAATGTCATATCATGAGATTGGAGTGGAAGAATACTTAAAACACACACATCATAACTAAAATCTGGAATCATGTCTAGCTTGAGATTATACCATATAGCCTACTTTTTTCTGTTTTGTTTTGCTGATCAACTATTACACATCGTATGCAAATCTTTCACGATTGCTTCTGACACAGCTTTGAAATCATTTGGGCCTGCATTACTGATCTCTGCACGATGCTGCTTCCTCGGAGGACTGATTTCCACAATCTGACAAATAAATTGATGTTATTCAGCCATTGTGTTGTGTTGGCTGCTACCTTTTTGGCCCTGACGAGGACCCTTTTATAACCATGTGTGGAGTAGAAACGTCGACTTTTCACTAGTGGACTGATGTTGTTGATAGATATTCTCCCACAATTAACTCTGATTTGGAATCTTCTTGTTGAAATCTAATATCAGCCCCTAGATTACATATCCTATAAATATGCACTTGTGCATTTTATTCCGAAATGCCACTTTGCACTGTGCAGTTTTTTGGAGCACCTACACCATGAGCTTTGTATTAAGGTTTTGCTAAATTGATTCATATTCTAACTAATAAATTTGTTAATGTATAGTATAGAATACTGACTGTTGTACGTTTTTTTATTTTGGCTAGAGAGGCTAGCCTCTTTCCTCTCTCCAAGGAGATTACTGTCTTGTGTAATTGATTTCTCTCTCACACATCAGCATTCTTTTTCTAATGCATAATCATCTAGGTTTACATTCACTGCCACAGCTGCATGTCATACTTTGCATCCCTCTTCCCTGATATACTACATTTCTGAGCAAAACATCAGAGCTGTCGTCAAATAAAAATAAATACTACATTTGTAAAGTACATTTAATACATTGTGATTCAATAAATCGATAAATTCTTTATTTGTTTAAACATTTTAATCATACATAGGAATAAACCACAGTTCACATGCCCAGCTCCCACATAAAAAGATGATACACATTATAAAAACCTCATTGATCCTTAGGTAACTAAAATGTTCAACCTAACCGTAAACAACGATGGGCAAATCTATAAGGCAGTTCATCAAAACAGATTAAAAGTCACAAATACTTCTTCATATATGAAATATGCTGTTGTGACTATAGAAAGATATTCACCATTATACTTATAAATGCATATCAAATATATAAATGATTTAGGTAGATATGGCAATGTAGTATGACAGACTAAGTTTTTAAATGGAGAAGGAAAGAAAAAGAAAGAAGAGAAAGAAGAGCCAGAGGGATAGAAATTAAGAATCAAGTGATAGCCTTTTAGAGGGAAATAAAGTGAAAAACCATAGTTACAGCAAATAGGAGATAAATATAATAATAAGTGAAACAGGTAGTACAATTGACATTTAGGAAGGAGGCGAAAAATAATTTTCCTTAGCAGTGCATGTCAAATAGTGATTAAGTGGCATCCATAGCTGATGGCGCTTAAAGGAGATTTTCAAAGAATCAGGTTTATAACTATAGAGTCTACGATGATAACATACTGAATTCCAGCACCCCGTGAGGGTAATGTTCACTAAGGATTTCTAATTAGAGGTAATGACAGAAATTGCTGTAGAATGTAGGAGATCAACCAATTTCCCAAGGAGTTTGTGTGAGCTCCAAACAGTAAATCATATGACATAGGTAAGGAAGTTTGGGTAATAGCTCCAATGCAAGACCATATTGAGGACCAAAAAAAGTGGACAGAGTTGGGCAAGAAAAAATCAAGTGAAAATCAGTACACTGCTAGGTGTGGCAACTCCAACAAGTGTCATGTTGTATGAGTTTAAATTTGAAAAGACGTGCAGGAGTGTAAAAAAGTCTATTATAAAAGAAATATAAGGTCTGTGTAAGGCTGGTTTTGTGTGCAGTGGAATGTATCCTATTCCATATTCTATCCCATGAAGGAATTGGCCATAGAAACCCAAAATTCGATTCCCACAACATCTCAATAGATGTTTTGACCCCAGTTGAATCAGACATTCTCAAATTTTTATAGCTATAAGCAGCTTTAGGTTGATTGGAAGTTTCAATTGGGTGTGGAGATGTTGCATGGTGTGGGTTATCAGAAGATATAAGTTCATTAATTGCATTCTGAACGAGGGAGGAAAGAACCTCCCTGAGGTTTCATGTGAATAGAGAGATTGTAAGTTAATGAGAGAGTAGAAAAGGGATGAGGGAGACTAAATGAAATAATTGTGAAATAGGAAAGATCCTTTTGTTCATCCAAACCTTCCAACACAAGATCTTGACTTGTTTCCTAAGAGAGCTATTATGCCAGATATGACTGATAAGGAATTGATTAATGGGGCTAAGATGTAAAATAAAAAATGTTTTCAGTATATTGGTTGAATGAGAGACGGCTGGGTAGCCAGAATTTTGAAGAGTTAGACATAAAGATAATGCGTTTATGGGAGAAATTAGAAATAAATGCTTCTTCCAAAGAGAACCACAACTTGTGAGGAGCTTGAATTTTGACATAATGTTATCTATTGAACTAAAAAAGAGTTTAAATATCTTAATAGGGAACATCATAAGAAAGAAGTGAATAATAGGGAAAAGCATCATCTTAATGGGGTCCAAAAAGCTCCACCAAGAGAGATAAAGCGGAGACCATTTCTAGGTATGGTCTACTAGCTTTGAATATAAGAATTCCAAGTAAGTCTTTATTGTGTCCTTAAGCGCATTGCAGTACCATACACCTAAACACTTAGAAGAATTCCAAGATAAACCTGCATCAGTGAAGACCGACCTAATACAGTGAGCATTAAGTGGTACATTGTCATTTTTATCTATATTAAGCTTGTACCAAGATACATCAGAATATAAATGAAGCTCGTGAAGGAAAGCAGGAAGAGAGCGATCAGGGTATGACATAAACAAAAAAATATAATCAGTGTAAGCTGTAGATTTGATGTGTGCGTTGGTAATTTTAAAACCCGTAAATTCCTCTGAAGTTTTTAATTGATGTAGAAAAGGTTAGGGAGCCAAAACAAATAGCAGGGGAGATAATTGGCATCCCTGACGAGTACCCCTTTTAAGAGAAAAGAAAGGAGATTGAATAACATGTGTTTTAACTGAGGAACTAGGGGCCATATGTACGAACACATTATCCCATTGACACAGAATGGGAAAAACCCTTTGCTACATCTGGCCCATGGTGAGGAGTAAATTATGGATATAAGATAGCAAATATTCACGCCAAGTCTGTGCCATTTCAAGGCCCTCAACAGGAAACAAAAGTTAACCCTATTGAAGGCCTTTTCCGCGTCCAGTGATAAAGCCGCCAAGGGAAACCTTTTTAATGATTTTTTAAAAAGTACGAGAGTTGTCTGCATCGTTCCTATTAGGAATAAATCTAGATTCATGTAAATGGATAAGGCCAGACATGTAGGGGAGTAGACAAAGAGCTAAAACTTTTGTATAGAGCTTACATTCTGTGTTATTTAGAGAAATGGGTGTATATTTTTTACATTCTGACAGATCTCTGTCTTTTTTGGGAATGAGACATATCATGGCCACTGTAAAAGAACCAGAAGCAGAACCTGACATTATAAAATGACGAAGTAATGCAAAAAGCTTGGGGAAGAGAGATTTACCAAACTAAAGACAAAATTAATTGGTAAAGCCATCTGGACCTGGTGCCTTACCCCTGGGGAGAGCCTGCAAAGCTGTAAAAAGTTCTGCAAGTTGAAGGAGTTGCTCAAAGTATGAGAGGTCAATCTGCAGCAATTCCCTGTATTTGAGATAGTCAAATAGTTGTTAAGGGATTCAACTGACAATGTGTGTTTTGGAGTGTATAGGTCCTTATAATAAGAAGCCAACCATGTTGCAATATCTATGTCTGTGAAATGTTTAGCACCATTATTGTCCATGATAGATCTAATAGCTGTTTTTCTCTTCTATGTTTCAAGTATCGAGCTAAGAGAGATCCAGCTTTATTGTTACCACCGTAATACCTGGCATTTACTTTGAGGAGTGTACCACATGCTTATTCTGTGGTATATTTGTTAAACTCCATTTTAGCTTAGACTAAGGCTTCAAGATGTGACTTACTATTTTTGTGAGTATAATATTCATGTTCAGGGGATTTTATATTTGTGACAATGGAAGCTAGTTTTTGCTGCGTAGACATGTTTTTTTGAGTGAGCATATCCTATGATGAAACCCCCTTGAGGCAGCTTTAAACGAATCGCAAACAAAAGGAAATGGAAGTTGATCATTGTAATTAATGTGGAAGTATTTCTCTATAAACGCATTGTAGGAAGTGATAAAAGTAGCATCGGATAGTAGAGAATTATTAAAACTCCATGGGGATGTTTTAGATCCGCTGGTAAGAATTTCATGGTGAGTGATCACTGGTGCATAATCTGAAATCAAAATCGCAGCAATCTCAAAATTGACCATATGTTGCAATGAGCCTTTACTCAAAATGATATAGGGCCTAATTATGAGTTGGGAAGATGGGAACACCTGCCCGCCAAACTGCCGTCAAGATGGCCGCCACTGTAGTGGCCACCTCCCTGCCAGCTCCATTATGACTTTCCCACTGTGCTGATGGGCCAGCGGGAAAGTGGCAGCAGCATTGTCACCGGCTCATAATAGAGCAAGCAGCAATGCTGCCACCCACAGGGGGCACTAGCACCCTCATAATGCGCACTGTCTGCACAGCTGACAGTGCGCTTTACAAGGGTGCGGGGCAGGGGGCCCCCTGTACTGCCCATGCCAGTGGCATGGGCAGTGCAGGTGTCCCCCTGTGGCCCCCTGCACCTGTTCTCCACCAAACTTTTCATGGCAGTGAAACTGCTATGAAAAGGCTGGCGGAGAACCAGGTTGTAATCAGCAGGGCGGTGCTGCACTGATTCCAACTTCCACCCGCCGTCGGCCCATATGGATCACTGATCCGAGTGGAGACTGCGGTACCGTCGTAATGTGGCAGTCGGACTGCCACAGCAGCGGCGGTCCAGAACACCATCGCGAATCTGGCAGTCTAGTGACCGCCATACTCATAATTAGGCCCTTAGTCAAGTCTAGATTGAGACTGGTGGGTAGATGAATAAAAGGAGTATTCCAAGAGATCAGGATTATAAAATCTCTATGATCAGAGAGAGAATGCTGTGAAAGAAAGTTTTTGAAAGGTCTGTGGGAAGCATGTTGAACAAAACATGATGTAGAATGTCTGTCCAAAAAATGGATCAAGGATTTGATTGCAATCACCACCTATTAATAAATTGTCTGATGTATGTTCGAAGACAGTATGTGAAAGACTCTTCCAGGAACTCCACTCTGGATGCGTGGGGCCATATAAAATAAGGATAGTAAGAGTAATATTATCAATAACAAGTGTAACGAGTATCCAGCGGCCTTCTCTATCATGATGTTGTGAAATTATGGTGCGTCTGAGAGATTTATGACAGAGTACAATTACCCCATTTTTGTTTGTAGTGGAGGAATAGTAAAAATGTTACCCACCCTTTTGTTTTTAGATTTAGTTGCCTCAGAATCATTAAGGTGTGTCTTTTGCAACAAAGCTATATGGCATTTTAAACAAACTAAGCCTGATAAGACACACTGAGGTTTAATGGGGTGCCTGAACCCCTTAACGTTCCAAGTAACTGTTCTAAATTGCATAACAAGAAATATTAAAATACATCTGCTGTAACAGGGAAAAAACTTGGCATATCAGTTGTACCAACATACATGTACTGATGGGAGCAACTGAATAAAAAACTGTGCCAGTCCATATTTCTGCAAAGTGTCACTCCTTAAAATCAGAACCAAATATCAATGAAGCTTGTTCCAGGGCCAAGTCTGGGTTGAAAAAAGCAATCTTGTCCGGGTCTTTGGGGGAGGTACAACAGGCTAGGCGTGTTTATAAGGAAACTACCAAAGGAGCGAAAAAAACCTGTGAAGATTCTATTTGGAAGGACATAGTGGATGCTTCAAATTCAAACAATAACACATTATTTTGGGAATTGCTGTACAGACGTCAAAGAGGGGAAAGGAACACAATTAAGAACCATTTTCACCCGGAAAGTTGGGTGGACCATTTTTCTCGTCTTTACGAAGAGGCTGGTACTCAGTTGGCAACTAACACTAATGATGTTAAACAGGGCTCCTTGTCTACGCTAGCTGTGAACCTTGTTTCTGATTCTTCAGGAGAGGGTTTCCACGATTATGATGACTATATTTACTTTTCATTGGCAGAAACCCTTGATGCAATTAATTCCCTCAAGCCAGGTAAAGCTCCAGGACCGGATAAGATCCCAGGTGATCTTTATAGATCTGAACCTGTTATCTGGGCCTGGTAGATAAATTTATTGTCGAACCAAATGGTAATAGGAGGCCCAATCCCGTCCACGTGGAAGGGGGCAGAAATTATTCCTATTTACAAGAAGGGCAACGCAAATCTTCCAATCAATTACAGAGCGATTAGTCTAATTGATACCATACAAAATATTTTTGCTAAACAACTTTTGGGGAGACTAACCAGTTGGGCCACTGATCATCAGATCCTTTCACCCCTCCAGGCAGGGTTTCGACCCAAGATTATTACGGTGGATCAGTTATTTAGGCTGGCCATTTTAAAATGGAAATATGTAATCCTCGCCAAGCAACCCTTGTATGTTGTCTTCGTTGATTTGAGATCTGCTTTTGATTTGGTCCCTAGGGATAAACTATTGGAAGTGTTGTATAAAATAGGGACTCCTGTTACTATTATTTAGATTTTAAAATGGCTGCACGAAGACTCATACGCGCAAGTGAGATGGGGCAACCAAGGCGAGCTGACTAGAAAAATCCCTATTCAGGGGAGTTTACCAGGGTTGCGTTTTAGCTCCATTCTTGTTTTCTCTTTTTATTAATGAGGTGGTACAGGATATGCTTTCGTGCCTGAATGATGCCCCCACCCTAAATGCCCAGAAAATTCCTATTCTTTTATTTGCCGACGATTCTCTTCTTATCTCAAAGACCCCAATGGGGCTCCAAACCCTTGTTGATAGATTTAGTTTATTCTGTCAGAATTAAGGCCTGGAGCTGAATTTTAATAAAACCAAATTGATGGTTTTTCAGCCGGGACCACATAAGAAGAAATGTACCATCATTCTGGATGGAGTCCCTTTGAATAAGGTTAGCACATTCGATTATCTGGGTGTGAGGTTATCTAGTAAATTGTGTTGGGAGGACCAGATTAATAAAAGTGCGGGTCTTCTACAACATAGAGCGGCTTCTATTTTGTGCTTTTTTATGAGCACAACTTCTAAAATTGTATCTCCAGCAATTAAGATTTATGTGGCCAAGGCACCGGGGGCTGCAGTTTATGGTGCGGAATTATGGGGACCCACCAAATGCAGTAAATTAATTGTGGGCGAGAATAATTTTGCGAGGGCTTTGGTTGCATGCCCTCGTAGTACTCCACTGATCCCGATATTTTTAGACCTGGGTTTAAATCGAATAGCTGATATAATTGCTCTAAGACTCTTAATATATTGGGTACGGCTTTGGATTGTTCCCGAACTGGAGATTTTTAAGACCTCACTTCTCGAGCTGCTAGGGAGGCCTAACTCGGCCTCTATTCCTTGGGTAAAGCACATATCCAATTGGTTCCACACTTTGGGTTTAAGAGACTTTTGGGAGAATCCCCATATTTTAGAGAAATCCCATATAAAAGTCTTGAAGTCTGCATATTGGTCACATGTGAGGAATGACCATATTTGCTGCAAATCCCTAGGACGACTAACTAACTGTTTTATTGATTTTAAATGGTACCCACAGTTTGAATCTTATTTAGATGTGATACCTGATCTTTTAGGCAAAGGATTTCGCTTTGGGTCCCTGCCCCTGAAGTGTTTGACGAGTGGTTGTGGACATACTGTTACCTCTGAAACATGCCCTGTGTGTCGTGGTGCCCCAGAAACAGTCGAACATTTCATGTTTTTTTGCCCTGCTTATTCATCCCCAAGGTCCAAATGGATTCGTACGATTTGTCGGGAAATGGGGATGAACAAATGTGTGATAGCATTGAGGATTTTTTTTAAAAAGTTATGGGTCTAGTGTATTAATCATTGCCGTTAGTAAGTTTCTAGTAGCAGCATGGTACATACGTAAAATGTTTTGTAAACAGGGAGTGATGTGGCCGATTTATGAGCTTTTATTGAGCAATTGTGTTTTAAAGTGGATTTGTTATTTAATTGTTTTAACTGGGAATGTATTGTTTCTTTTTATATGTTTATATATCACGTTTATTTATTATTGTGTTGCTTTGATGGCTTGTGACCGAATAAAGCTTGTTGTTGTTACTGTTACAGAACCAAATACCTTCTCCTAATGGGCACATAGGTGGTCATTACAACCCTGGCGGACGGTGTTAAAGCGGCGGTAAGACCGCCAACAGGCCAGCGGTAAAACATTTGCAATTACGACCGTGGCGGAAACCGCCAACAAAGACAGCCACTTTAACACTCCAACCGCCACGGCGATACAAACAAACATCGCGGCGGTCACCGCCAACAGACAGACGGGAGACAATGTACCGCCCACACTATTATGACAGGCCAATCCGCCACCTTTTCCGGGGCGGATTCACCGCGGATAAAAACATGGCAGAAACAGGAATTTCTAACGGAAAACGCTCACCTCTACACAGTCCACGAGGAACGAGGACACCATGGAACCGGAACTCCAAATCCTACCTGCGATAGCCTTCCTGCTCCTCTACCAGGAGCACGAACGCCGGCGGCGAAGACCGCGGTGAGTACTGCACCTACGACACAGGGGAGGGGGGAGGGAAAAAACAGGGACACACAGACGCAACATGCAACACCCACACCCACCACAGCACACACACTAATACATCATGATACAATATAGATACGGCCCCCCCAGCCCCCCCGGAAGAATGCAAAGACAAAAGGAAATGAGTGTAACCATTGTAATATATTAAAATCAAGTACGCAAAAATATATAGACACACCATAAACAAAATATACACCAAGCTTAGTAGTCCAGGTACTGTACAAAGAAAGTCCGTGGAACACTGGGACCACACGGTGTGGGCGAGGCCCACACAAGATCCCCGACCATGACGGAGAGAACACTGCAGGGGCATCATAGAGCAAGAAAACAGGCCCCTCAGGGGGAGGGAAAGGGGGGGCACCTCAGCCGCTTGAGTGCACAACGCCAAATCCACGAGGGGGCCACATGCACACTGTTCAATCCTGGGGAGTGCAAAGCCACTGTCTCACAAGTCTATACAGTGGGTGATCTGCCCACTGTTCAATCCTGGGGAGTGCAAAGCCACAGTCTCTCAAGTCTCTACAGTGGGTGGGTTGCCCACTGTTCCATCCTGGGGAGTGCAAAGCCACAGTCTCACAAGTCTATACAGTGGGTGGTCTGCCCACTGTTCCATCCTGGGGAGTGCAAAGCCACAGACTCTCAAGTCTCTACAGTGGGTGGTCTGCCCACTGTTCAATCCTGGGGAGTGCAAAGCCACAGTCTCACAAGTGGATGACAGTCTCCACTGGTTCTGGAGGGGGACTGGTGCCCAGAGTGCTTCATTCTGTTAAGGACAGAGGTAGTGGATGGATCTCTCCACTGGTTCTGGAGGGGGACTGGTGCCCAGAGCGCTTCATCCTGTTAAGGACAGAGGTAGTGGATGGATCTCTCCACTGGTTCTGGAGGGGGACTGGTGCCCAGAGTGCTTCATCCTGTTAAGGACAGAGGTAATGGATGACAGTTCCCACTGGTTCTGGAGGGGGCATGGTGGCCAGAGTGCATCATTCACCCCGTGACAGACCCAGTTGCGTCAGTGCCCCTGCCGCTCATGGGCTAGCGGTGCTTCAGATGGCGGTGCCCTGTTCAGCGGTGCTTCAGATGGCGGTGCCCTGTTCAGCGGTGCTGCAGATGGCGGTGCCTTGTTCAGCGGTGCTTCAGATGGTGGTGCCCTCTTCAGCGGTGCTTCAGATGGCGGTGCCCTGTTCAGCGGTGCTTCAGATGGCGGTGCCATGTTCAGTGGTGCTTCAGATGGCGGTGCCCTGTTCAGCGGTGCTTTAGATGGCAGTGCCCTATTCAGCGGTGCTTCAGATGGCGGTCTACATTGCAGGGTCTCAGCTGCTGGTGGTCCTTCATGGCCCAACGGGCCTTTTGCTGGCTGTCCTTCATGGCCCAACTGGCCTTTTGCTGGCGGTCCTTCATGGGCCAACGGGCCTTTTGCTGGCGGTCCTTCATGGCTCAGCTAGGCTGGGGCTGGCGGTGGCCTCCTGGGCGGCTGGGATGGGGCTGGCGGTGACCTCCTGGGCGGCTGGCGGTGGACTCCTGGGCAGCTGGGATGGGGCTGGCAGTGGCCTCCTGGGCAGCTGGGCTGGGGCTGGCGGTGGCCTCCTGGGCAGCTGGGTTGGGGCTGGCGGTGGCCTCCTGGCTAGCTGGGATGGGGCTGGCGGTGGCCTCCTGGGCAGCTGGGATGGGGCTGGCAGTGGCCCCTGGGCAGCTGGGCTGGGGCTGGTGGTGTCCTCCTGGGCAGCTGGGCTGGGGCTGGCGGTGGCCTCCTGGGCAGCGGGGATGGGGCTGGCGGTGGCCTCCTGGGCAGCGGGGATGATGGCGGTCTTCTCCGCCGTGCTGCTCTTGCCAGACTTGCCGGGTTTCTTGTGGCCCTTCCCCACCTTGGAAGGTGTCACAGCTGACTCCACACTCCCACCGGGACCCCTGGGAGCGGCTTTGGTGGCTGGAGTCTTCCCCCTCTCCCGCCGGGCACTGGCCAACTTCTGATGCTTCACAGGTGGGGGACTTTCTGTGCTGTGGCTCCGTGCCACACTGGCTGCCCTGGTGGCCGGTGCACTCCACATTCCGGTGACTACAGGCAACACTGGTCCTGGAGATGTTGTGGCTGAGGTGCTACTTCGGGAGCTATGAGATGGACGGGGTGGGGGAGGTGTGGGAAAGAGGTCAAGGGTGGACACGAAAAGTTTTTTGGACACACTGGGACAGGTAGCTGGAGGGGGTTTGGGAGTGGAGGAAGAGGTGGTGGTTGTAGGAGGTGTACGTTTGGTGACTTTGGGTGAAGGTGCATGCGCTGGAGGCTGTCGTGAGGTGGATGGCTGTTGGGTGGGTGTGTGCCTGCGTTTGTGTATCTTGGGAGGGGGCGTCACAGACACACTGGGATAGGACACAGGGGACGTGTGAATGGTAGTGGGGGTGGTGTCTGCACGTGAGCGGGGTGTGGTGGTGGGTGTGCTGGAGAGGGACGTAGTGGCTGTAGAGGTAGTGCATGCAGGTGTGAGTGTAGACGAGACAGGGAGGGAGGAGGGAGACGAGGAGGTGGGGGATACAGTGGAGGCAGTGGATGTTGGTGTGTCTGCATGTGTGTGATGCTTGCGTGAATGCCTGTGGGATGTGTGGTGCTTATGTTTGCTAGAGCTACCCTTGTGTGTTGACGTGTGTGCATGTTTCTCTGTAGGTGTGCTTGGGATAGGCAGAGGTACAGGGGATTGGGTCGGGGTGGAGGAAATTGGAGGGGGGAGGCTAGAGACGGGGACAATGGCTGCCATCAGTGCTGAGGCCAGAGTCTGAAAAGCTCGGTGAAGGGCCGCCTGACCAGAATGAATGCCCTCCAGGAATTCATTGGTTTGTTGCAACTGCCTCTCTACACCCTGGATGGCATTCAAAATGGTAGACTGCCCAACAGTGAGAGACCTGAGGAGGTCAATGGCCTCCTCACTGAGGGCAGCAGGGGTGACTGGGGCAGGGGCTGAGGTGCCTGGGGCGAAGGTGATGCCCACCCTCCTGGGTGAGTGGGCATGGGGCAAATGCTGAGGGGCTGCTGGGAGGGCGGTGCTGGTAGGGGGGGTGGCGGCTGTACCTGTAGATGGGGGAGCACAGATGTTGCCACCACCACAAGGGAGCTCCCATCAGAGGACGAGTCTGTGTCGCTGGTGTCAGCTCCTGTCCCTGCCGTGGAGCTCCCCTCGCCCTCCATCCCACTGGTGAATTCTGACTCCGTAGTGTCGCCCTCCACGGCCATGTGGGATGCAGCACCCTTGTGCTCCGGTGCCACTGCTCCTCCGCCTGATGATGCTAATGCACACAAGAACAGGGAGACGAAAAAAAAGGGGGGGGGGAAGACAGAAGAAAGACATGTTGAGTGCATGCATTACCGCTACCGTTGGCAGACACGACAGACACAGAAGCCCCCTGCACTACGCCGCGCTCTTGGGCTCCACTGTTCAATTCCTGGGAAATGGCCTACAAGGCTATGGACGACATCTGCACACATAGATGACACAGGGGCATGAATAGCTGTACTTGGCACTCTACAGAGGTGGGGTGGGGTGCCACATTGCCTGCCTTACGGAGGGGCCTTGCCTACATAACTCGCCCTGGCCTAGGCAAACCCACAGCCCACCTCCCCCACCCAGACACCTCGTAATAGCCGCAAAGTCAGCTGAATGAGAGTGTACTCACCCCCTTGTTTCTGCTGTGATGCCCTCAAGCGCCCATCCAACTCCGGGTCGGCCACCGCCAGGATCCTGAACATCAGGGGGGTCATGGTGTGACTGGCACCCCTCCCACTTTGGGAGGCCATCCCCAGCTGAGCCTCCGCCGTCTTCTTGCTCCAGCGGCGAATGTCTTCCCATCTTTTACGGCAGTGGGTGCTCCGTCTGTGGTAGACCCCCAGGGTCCGGACTTCCTTGGCGATGGCACGCCAAATATCTTTCTTCTGGTGGGCGCTGACCTACATGAAATGTACAGGGGAAAAAGAGAAGTTATCACCAACTGCACCGTCAAAGTGATTGCCCCCCATCCCTACCCTTGCCATGTGGCACATGCATTCACCGTCTTTCATGCATGCAGCACTCTGCCCCCTTCCTTCTTACATCCAGCCCTCTCCACACAGGCATAGCCCATACAACATGCTCCCTGTGTACTTACCTGTTTGTCTGGAGGACCGTAGAGTAGCTTGAACTGGGGGAGGACCCCATCAACGAGTTTCTCCAACTCCTCCGAAGTGAAGGCAGGGGCCCTTTCCTCAGACACTCGAGCCATTGTCTCTTCCAAACCGAGGTCACAGCAGCATTTGCAGTGTAGGTCCTCTCCTGTCGAAGATCAGGTATTGAGTGATTGAAGTGATAGAAAATGGCGGTCACGTCCGCGGCAGTGTGTACCGTTACCGCTGGCGTACATCGTCATTGGCTCCTGGGACCCATAGGGTCCAATGTTATCCAATGCAGCATTGCACCACGATCTTCGACCGCATACCGCGACGGTGTACAACGCCAGCGCAGTTACCTCATATCCCATTGTCCCACTTTACAGGTCAGGCAGCCACCATTTCAGGGGCCCACATGGCTTCATTTTCAACTGCGTTACACAGACCTAGGACTAGACTCAACACACATACAGGCCACCTTTTGTGTATGAATGGTGTTCTTTGTAAACTGTGGGTACGTACCTCTGAGTTATTTGACTCTGTGCTCGCTGTTGTCCTTCATAGGCACCGTCCGCTGGGACATTTGAGGAGATGGCGGCATCCTCCGGTGTACCCACCGTTGGTGGACCTGTCTACAATGGAGGAGCGACATTTGATTATCACCTACAGGCTTGACCATGCCACAATCCAGGAACTGTGTACCCAGTTGGAGCCAGACCTGATGTCAGCAATCCGCCATCCCACAGGAATCCCCCCTCAAGTGCAGGTGCTGTCAGTGCTCCATTTCCTTGCAAGTGGGTCATTTCAAACAACAGTGGCCATGGCATCAGGGATGTCCCAGCCTATGTTTTCCAACGTATTGTCCAGAGTGTTGTCTGCCCTTCTGAAACACATGCAGAGCTACATCGTTTTCCCTCAGGTGGAGGATTTGCCTACAGTGAAAGGTGATTTCTATGCCCTGGGACATATCCCCAACATCATAGGTGCCATTGATGAGACACATGTGGCTTTGGTCCCCCCCCACAGGAGTGAACAGGTGTACAGAAACTGGAAGAGTTATCATTCCATGAATGTACAGATGGTATGTTTGGGTGACCAATACATCTCCCATGTGAATGCCATGTTCCCTGGCTCAGTGCATGACGCCTACATCCTGCGGAATAGCAGCATCCCTTATGTGATGGGTCAACTCCAGAGGCACCGTGTGTGGCTATTAGGTGAGCACCTGGAAGCAAGCCAGTGGGAATGGTTGTCTGGGTCTAGGGATATCCCTAAGAGT
Source organism: Pleurodeles waltl (assembly GCF_031143425.1). NCBI lineage: Eukaryota > Metazoa > Chordata > Amphibia > Caudata > Salamandridae > Pleurodeles > Pleurodeles waltl. Next base: position 582,448,695 of record NC_090439.1, on the reverse strand, counting down.
TGGTGTGTGTCTAACAGTTGTCCCTCACCATTTGCAGGTGACTCTGGTTACCCCAACCTGTCATGGCTACTGACCCCAGTGAGGAATCCCAGGACAAGGGCAGAGGAATGCTACAATGAGGCCCATGGGCGAACTAGGAGGGTGATCGAGCGGACCTTCGGCCTCCTGAAGGCCAGGTTCAAGTGCCTCCATATGACAGGTGGATCCCTATTCTACTCACCAAAGAAGGTGTGCCAGATCATCGTGGCCTGCTGTATGCTTCATAACTTGGCTTTGCCACGACAGGTGCCTTTTCTGCAGGAGGATGGTCCAGATGGCGGTGTTGTGGCAGCTGTGGAGCCTGTGGACACTGAAGACGAGGAAGCAGAGGAAGAAGACATGCACAACAGGGACTCGGTGATCCTGCAATATTTCCAGTGAGACACAGGTAAGAATACAAACCTGCATACTACATGTACTTTAACACTACTACCTCTGTACTGTCTGTCATTTTCACCCAGTGTATGGTCACTGAGTTGTCACTTTCCCTTACGATTTTACAGATGTGGGTCCCACTGTGTGACATCTGCTTAGATTCCTCATGGACTAGAGCTGTGTGACATAGGTATGTTGACATTACTATTTAAAAATGCATTTTGTCACTGTAATTGCTAATACACTATTTCGAAATCACAGACAGACTCCAGATCGTTTTGTGCTTTAGGTGTGTTTATTTAAGTGCTCAATATTGGAGGGGGTAGTAAAATGGGGAGGGGTGATGGCGGAGGAATGTCCATGGCAGAGTCCAGTCTATTAGTCTCACAGGTGCATTGCCCATTTGGGCATAGGAAGTGGAGCTGGGGCAGTTAAAGTATGGACAGGGTGACAAAGTGGGACAGTAGGATGACAATCAGGGTGGTCTCATTTCTTGGCGGGGGTCTTGGCATCGTGCTCTGTCTTTGTCCTGGATCTCAGGGACCGTTTGCGGGGGGGTTCTCCCTCTGCAGGGGGTGAGGTGATGGTGTGGTGGTCCTGTGGCGGGACGTCCTGTCCACTAGCGCCGGCGGAGGTGGTGGGCAGTTCATCGTTCATGCTAGTGTCTGGGGCCTCTTGTAGTGCCACAGTGTCCCTCCTGGTGTTCACAAGTTCCTTCAGCACCCCTACGATGGTGCCCAGGGTGGAGCTGATGGTTCTGAGTTCCTCCCTGAAGCCCATATACTGTTCCTCCTGCAGGCGCTGGGTGTCCTGAAACTTGGCCAGTACCGTTGCCATCATCTCCTGGGAGTGGTGGTAGGCTCCCATGATGGAGGAGAGGGCATAGTGGAGAGTGGGTTCCCTTGGCCTGTCCGCCCCGTGTCGCACAGCAGCCCTCCCAGTTCCCCTGTGTTCCTGGGCCTCCGTCCCCTGTTCCGTGTGCCCACTACCACTGCCCCCAGTTCCCTGTTGTTGTTGGGGTGGTGGGTTATCCTGGGTTTCCTGTAGTGGTGGACACACAGCTGATTGACGTGTCCTGGGGACGGAGGTATGGTCCCGCTGGGTGGGTGTTATGCTGGTGTTTCCAGAGGGTGGAAGGTCTGTAGTGGCCTGTGACTGGGTGATGGGAACCGACTGTCCCGAGGTCCCCTATGGGCCGGGCTGGTCATCTAGATCCTTTTTGACAGAGATGCTGTCATCACTGTGGGCCTCTTCTGTTGGTGGTGTGGACATGTGTGGACCCTCCTGTCCGGTGACGTTGGGTAGTCGTCCTGCAGGGGTATAAAAGGATGGTTATTACATCTGTGTGTGTCATGGTGTGCAATGGGTTCGTGACCGTGTACCCCAGTGCTTGCATTCCTGTGTGGGAGCTTGTGTGATGGTGGTTTAGGGGGGTGTATGGGTATGTGCAGTGGGCATGCTTTAGTGATGGGTGTCCATGCTTTGTTGTTGTATGCAGGGCTCGGTGTTGGGATGGGTGGTTTGTGATGTTGGGACATATGTGAGGAGTTGGGGTGCTGGGGGTGAGGGTGGGGGTATGTGCTGGCATGCAGGTAGGGTGGGGGATGTAATAATTGAGATTTGACTTACCAGAGTCCATTCCTCCACCTACTCCTGCGAGGCCCTCAGGATGTAGAATCGCCAAGACCTGCTCCTCCCATGTTGTTAGTTGTGGGGGAGGAGGTGGGGGTCCGCCGCCAGTCCTCTGAACCGCCAGGTGGTGTCTTGAGACCACGGAACGCACCTTCCCCTGTAGGTCGTTCCACCTCTTCCTGATGTCCTCCCGATTTCTTGGGTGCTATCCCACTGCGTTGACCCTGTCCACTATTCTTCACCAGAGCTCCATCTTCCTTGCAATGGAGGTGTGCTGCACCTGTGCTCCGAATAGCTGTGGCTCTACCCGGCCGATTTCCTCCACCATGACCCTGAGCTCCTCCTCCGAGAACCTGGGGTGTCTTTGCCTTGCCATGGGGTGGTGTAGGTGATGTGTGGGGTGGAGTGTGTGGTGATAAGTGTGGTGATAACTGTGGCGATAAGTGTGGCGATATGTAGTGGTGTGCTGTGTGAGGTGCGTGGAAGTTGTGTGGGTGATGGTGTTGTGTGCCTGTGGATGCTAGTTTGTTGATGGTGGTGTCTCTCTCTGGCCTTCTCTCAGTGATTCTGGTCGTGGGGGTTTGTGGGTGATGTGGGTGTGTGTTTTATATTGTATTGGGTGTGTGGGAGTGGTGTGTGTATGTGTATCAGGTGTGTGTATTTTGAATTGTCCACTGTGGTAGTGTTTTGTAAGAGTGTGTGTATTTTGAGCGTGGCGGTGTGTACCGCCAATGGAATACCGCGGTTGAAAGACCGCCGCGTGGATTCGTGTGTCCTGATAGTGTGGGCGTATTTCTGTTGGTGTGACGGTGGAGGTTATGTTTTCGCCAGTTTATCACTGACCTTTGGTTTGGCGGACTTGTGTGGGTGTCTGAATTTTGGCAGATTCCGAAATGTGGGTCATAATAGCTGTGGCGGTTTTCCGCGGCCATGTGCTGGTGGTCTTCTGCACGGCGGTAAGCGGCTTTTACCACCAATGTTGTAATGAGGGCCATAGAGTCTACAAAAGAATAACAAGCATTTGCAATGCAATGGGTCTCGCATTTGCTCGAGTTAGATCTATTAGCACTGTAAACTCCTAACCGGACTTTTCTTGCCACATAAATTGAAAATGAAAAGTAAAACAGTTTCACGTAACTAACCGGACTTTTCTTGCCATATAAACTGAAAAGTAAAAGTTTCACATAAGCGAGCCGATAGCCGCTATCCGCGCAAAGCAGACAAACAAAGGGAAAAAAAGTTTGCTCGCAGTGAAACCTATCAGCAAAAGTGCAATTATCCAGGTAACCGGCAAAAGTGCAACTATCTATGTAACTGGCAAAAGTGCAATTACCTATGTAACAAGATCGATCGCACTGCAAAATAAAGAGAAAAAGTAGTCCAGAAACCATACGGAAAACATCGAGCCGCGCATGTTTTCAGTAGTTGGTCGATGCGCTCGAGGAGGGCTAAACACAGGAAAAGGCAAGACGTATGCATGCCTTTCACTAATGAAAGCAAGCGGATTTTAAAAGGCAAGCCCTTGAACCAATGAAAGTGAGTGACGTGACATGAGCATAGTTAGAAGTCTAAAGAGAGATTACAACAGGGGACAGAGTGCTTCGCGCTCGCCCCTAAAAGAGGGACTGGCGGTTATGAAAAGCAAGAGTGACAGGGGCACTCTGGCAAATGCCTAATGTAAGACATAGGTATAGGAAAAGTAACTAAATGGTGCACTGTTATCAGTCTCAGGATGGTCAGCAAGAAACTGTGTTGAATATTATGAACCCAATTAAAACAGGGCCCAAATTCTAAGGTCGTGCTAATATGTGTAGAAGTTATCACAGTACTTTGCAAAATCTCTGTATGCTCCCTCTCCTCCCGACACTTGGAAAGAAATGTTAATGTGAATGTATGTTTGTACACAAAGGAGAGAGATTAGGGTTCACTATATAATTTAGACATATTCAACTTGATGCTGAGTTACTTTATGTATGCTAGCCAGCATATTTTCAGGACATTACATGTCTGCTGGCAATCACACAATACTAGACGGTTAAGTACCACCTCTTCCAAAGACTCAGCCAAGGGAGGAGAGGGTGCAGCTTAAGGTGATTTAATGCAGTCTATGCCTAACTCTGAGTGAAAAATATTGGTAGCAAAGCTCAGAGGGAGCTGTGAGAGCCTTTTCATGAACCTGTCTTCCACCTTCTGTTTAGCTTCCGCTGCCTTAAGGCCCTAAACCTGGTAACATTGCGATTCACAGCTTTGTGGCCGCAAGCTTCTGATTTTGTAAATCACTGACTTTGTGACTGTAAAAAAGCATTATCCATCAGGCCCTAAATGTCCTTATACCTTTTTCCTCACATCAACCTGCATGTCACTAAGCTATACAAAAGCACAACTCCACATCAACATCACTTGCACCCTTTCCTACATACAATGACATTCCCCACCACATAGCATTATATCACTCATTATCATGCACTAATACTCCACGACAGACCACTCAGATGACCTCTCCTCTCATCGTTTGCTCCATTTCCACATCTCTGTCTGCCCTCCTGACCCATAGCCCTGCCCCTGCCTCTTCTATGTCACCTCCCCAGCCCTATGTGGCCCATTTTCTTTTTCTCCTTCACTCCATCTGTGATCCTGACCTATTCTCATTACTTCTCTTAACTCCCTACCCCTACCCTTTTCACTTAACTCCCACTATTATTTTCTGTTTCATGTCCCCACTCTCTCACTTTCCCCTCACGCTTCCACCAACCCACCCCAATACACCACATGCTCCCCAGTTACACAATTAATGCGTGTATCATACCTCATGATGCCATTATAAAATACAACCCATGTTCTCTCACTACATTCTACATATTCTAACCACATTACGCATTCTCCTTTCAACCAACATTCTCAATTTAACCACCTGATCTTCACTTACATGCCTTTGTTAACACTATACCATTTTCTGTTCCGTCTTAGAGCTTTTATTGTGGTTCTTTTCTATTATTGTCCGTGGCCTCCTTGTTCCTTCCTTACAATGAGACATCAGCTGCACTGCTGTGTGTTTCACATGTTGTGTCTGTGTATAAGAAAATACATATCTGTTCGTATTTGAAAGGCATTATGAGTTCACGTCCTGTAATAAGACCAGAACAATGCTATTACTTGTTGCTACTTCCTTCCAGCATCACCCTGTCCATCAATATCACCCCCGCACTGCTGCAATTTAGGAAAGAGTGGAAGGCTCACCTCTTTAAAGAAACAGTACACCACAACTCATTAACAAACTACAAACCAGCTTCCTCGCTTCAACCTTGTTGACTGTATGCTTACCATTGGCCCGCCTCAGAGCTTTGCTGCTTTCTTGCTAGGTTTGTGGTTTATAAATATCTCATACATGCATAAAATGAGAGATTGCTTATATGATTGAGAGAGCTGAGTGTTTCTGATATGCCGCCCAGTGTCCCTGTGCATTCATCTTTGAGCTAATTCCGTGTGCCCAAAGTATACAACCCGCACCTATGAATCTTTGAAGTTGCCATGAGAGGACCACGATTGATTTGATTGTGAAAGTTAATTTGCAGCTAGTGACCGAAACCTGTAGTCCTTCCTCACCTATACCATACACAAAGGCCCGTATTTATACTTTTTTTAGCGCCGCATTTGCGCCGCTTTTTGACGCAAAACGGCGCAAACCTACAAAATACAATGGCATTTTGCCAGTTTGCGCCGTTTTTGCGTCAAAAAACGACGCAAATGCGGCGCAAAAAAAGTATAAATACGGAAAATATCTCTGCTGCAGCGAAACAGAAAAGACCTATTTGATCAACAAGGTCCATAAAAAATAACCTCAGCACATTTATTGCTTCAAATATGTGTGTCAAAAAATAGACCTCTTACAAGAGAACTGGCCCTGTACCACAAATTATCGGTCAACAAAGGGTGCCCTAAGAAGGATGACCCAAGCTTTTTGGCGTGAAGAGAGAAACAAAACGAATTTTCCTGACGCAAGGGGCTGACTCTGTGATTCACCCATCCATACACCCGGGGTCGGTGCTTCTGCTATTGACCTTGGTACATATGCTGGTATTGCCTCTCACCCATGGTCTTTCAGCGGTTTCATTGTGAAGCAGCTGCGGCCTATGTATTAACAATACTACTCCAGACTGAATGCCACAAAGGGAAGCATCGTCGGTTGAAACACTATTATATCGACAGCAAGACCTGATTCTGGAAAGTGGTCTCGGGGGAATAAAAACGTAACTTGTGGGTGGGTGGTAATTTTAATTGAACCACTATGTTTCAATTTATAACTTATATTTTTATGTTCTTCATTTCGTCAAATGGCGGTACAGTGATCTACTACCTACACGTAATGGAATATAAAGTGTCAATCTGGTATTTGAATATGATAATGCAGTAATATTTGCACAAAACAGTTAATTTCCCCTCATATTCTTCATTTTTCTTCTGTGCAGAAATTGCAACACTAGAGACGGAATGTATCACCGGTCATGCTCGAACGATTTTAGCATTACCTATGATCAAAATATATTTAATAGCTCTTTTGTTAGGAAGGAAAGTAAAATTGTGCAGCAGTAACTTACATTGATTTTACAATCTGTAGGTTCATCCACATAAGAGCATTTTACTCTATTAATATGTGTATGTTCCCAAAGATTATTCCATCGCTACAGAAGATGCTGTATTATTTAATTTAGATGAGAGCTGCCTTAAAAAATTGAATCATAAAAGCACAGAAGGGGTTACAGATGTGTCCTTCATAGGCCTGCAAAAGAATTCAGGACACTTTGTTAAAATGTATGTACTTCTTTCAGGACACTTATTAATTGATTCTACTCCCTTTATCGTTAGCCACTTCTTTCTGTGTGTTTTTGTCATATGATAACAGAAGAACCTGATTTGTCAATTTAACTGTACATATGTCTTTATTGGTAAGGTGTATTATATCATTCTGAAGATTACTATACTGTACGCATAATATTTTTATTGATTTGGAAACCCAGGTGATGAACGCCATATTTAAAATGAACTCAGTTCTCAGATTAGAATTTAGAAAATAATTTGGGTGGATAGAGCCAAACACTGTAAACTTCATCTGGAAGGCTGATCTCTTTCAAACTTTTCCCTGCAGCCCATAACTTTGGTAGGTTAGGAAATGTTCCCAGACTCTATAAATCAAGGCTTGATGTATTTTCCTTGCAGTGTGTTTCTGTAAGGGTTGGCAATATATGGGTAAATGTTCTGAAACACATCGTCCCGAAGTTTTTTCTTGATAGCGCTTGAAACTACTTTCGTTCAACCTGGTACTATGAGTATATAAGGACAGCCAGGGATTGATTGACAAAAAACTGAAATGCCCTCAGATGCAATCAAATGATCCTATCACATTTAGGAGAAACGTTAATCTGCACCTCTTCTTTTCCCCCTTCTTTTCAAATTGAACATCTTTTTTGTGTCAGTTTAGCCTTCCCCCATGCACCCATAAAACTTGAGAGTGTTCAGCTCCCTTTCCCACTAGACAGCTGCATTTATGCTAACATTGCAAACAATATTGAATTCCCGCAAAAGTTAGTTTTTTGGGTGTTCACCACAATTGTAATAGACATTCCAGTAGGCACCACCCATAATACCCCCAGCCCACACTTCGAAGTGTAGCAAATCAATCTGCCTAATGTAGTTTCTGTAGTTGTAAATGTATTGTGCATAGACACAGATCCAGTTGTGCAAATCAGGCTATACCATTTGTGAGGGCTGATCATAATAACAATAACAACAATACTTAGGGACACAATTGCGTGTTTGTTTTCATATACCCCATTAGAACACTTCTTCAGTTTCTAAGTGCTGTAAATAACAAGTATTACTGTTAACCTATTTAATGGTACTCAAGGCACTGACCTTGTAATAATGGCGATCTCAGTTGGTCTTACCAGAATCTATGAGCTTCCGATCACAGCAGATGTCAATAGTGTTTGACTCCCGATGATGTCTGGCTGTTGATAGTTTCAGGGCACACAAGAACTGCTTAAAACGGTTTGTGCATCATGTACTATAACCACTGATTTTGATCAATATTTCTGAAGGTCTGCTTGGCATTGACTTGGGGCCTTCTTTAGTTTGCCAGAATAGTTTGTCATAAAAGTGGCAGAGCACCCTGTCTGCCAAACTGTTGGTTCACCCACTCTGTTTCGAATTGGGTGAACCGTTATGTTACTGCTGATGAAGCTCCCTCATGCTGGCGGTGGCAAGAACCTTAGACCAGTGCCACCCTGGGTACTGGGCTCCCTATTGGGGATGGATGTTCTAATGTATGTTTTTTCTGTTCAGGACCACCAGGAAATGCTTAGTGGTACTAAACTGAAAACAATTAAAATGACTCTCACACATGAGTGAAAGCTCTAAGGATGTTTGTGCTATTCGTCTTTTTTTCAAAATCAAACTCCTTATTTGGGAGGTTTGTTTTTGAGAAACAAAAAACACTTCCTGCATGGCAGCTTCTCGCAAAGCTACAGTGCATTCAGGGAAGCCACAACCATGACTGTGCAGGGAGAGATCTCTTAATAAGGGGGGCGGTTATCCGTTAGGGTGGCGGAGGGCTCCACCTCCCACTTAAGTCTAAAGGTTCCTGTCTAGTCTCACTCTTTCTAGCTCATTTTAAAGCATACTTAAGGCTGAATTATATAACATCAAGTCAACAACACCATTGCTTTTGTGCATGTTATGGGAACTCAAGCATTCATCTCCATTAAAATCCCACAGTCATTCCATGGTAGTGATATCAGATTTATTTAATTCATAGAAAAACAGTAACAGAAAGCATGGGTACTCAAAAAGATATAGCTGTGCCAAGCTGAATATACACAGGACTTTCATGGATCCCAGCTAAGGGGCAACAGTCAAAGCCCCAGGAACATTTGTAAAACATTCATACTTTACAGTCCCTAAGAACAATATGTCAAGAATGGTGTCTGAAAGACAATGAGAAGGAGCAAAGTGAGGCCTACCATACTATGGGTATGTTGGTAGTAGACTAGTGACATTAATGAAAATTGTCTGCTCTGTGCAAAAGTCTTGTCCACCTTTCAGGTGACATTAACCCCACAAGAGTATCTGGATGCAGCATGATAAATGTCATAGTGCTAAAGTAAATTGATCCACCTGTGAAGTCCTAATAGAAGTTTCCAATATAATCTGATGGACCTTTCTTAATACTACTCCTAGTGTTTATTGAGATAGGTATTAACACTTGTTCTTACGCAAGATGCTTCAGGGCAAATTTCAAAGTTTCTTGCGATACTTTTTCAAATATTTTACCTGCTAGAGTGTGTTTAGCTTTCTTAAGGTCATGAGTTCTGTTCACTTCAACAGAAGTGACCAGAATGTATGAGTTTAAAATACCTCATTAAGCTATGCAAAGTCACTGCTTGAGTGGCAAGACATTGAAATATGCCACTGATACTGAACTCTAATTCACAGTTTCTTTCTGTAATGATACCCAGCACCTGAGAATCTGCCTGTCTTTAATTCATTCATCAATATATGTCATGTTCTTCATAGTAATGTAGAGTTCGTCACTCAGTTAGGTCCATGAATGACCCTCAATCGAAAACAGTTATGGCTTTTCTGCTTTACTCACATGATGTGCTAAATACTTCATGTTCTTCATGGAACTACCACTGACTTTAAAGAACATAGCAAACACAAATCTAAAACTTCTAGGTTTCAGCAGTCCCTTCCCTATATGTGATCAATGCCTACTTAATTCTTGATTCCCCAGAGTCTGTTGGGTTTTCTGTCCCCAAACCTTGGGGCATATTTGGAGAAATCACTTTATCTACCTCCTGGGGTGCATAAAATCTGTCCGGTCATGGGGGTGATGGAACGATCCAAGTCCACGGTGGGCAGTCTCACTGCTTCCTTTGCTTTTTTTCCTTTAAATAATACCCCTTGTGTCTAGTGGCTTTTCTCCCTCACCATGAGAAATATTTGAAGTATACCCTACTATACCCTCCACACAGGGGTAACAGATAGACTTCTTGTGCCATTATGTGGTGTGGGGATATCATGATGCCTTGACAGACTGCCCACAACTTTTCTAATTTTTTTACCATTTTCATTGGTGTCTAGTGAACTCCCTCTCTCCGGACCCACATGTCAAGTCCATGCCCAAAAGAACCCAAATTTCCTCTCGCCTGCCATGGGGTTGGTGATGCTCTACGGCAAAGATGCAGAAAGACTGCTGGAGTGCTGTCAGGATGGGCTGGCCACATTTCAAATTAAAAAACAAACAAACACATAGCTGTTTGTGGGTCTGATGTTGTAGAGGGCCTTCCAGTTGTGTGTCAGGAGCTTGAAGGTGATTCTTTTGTTGATCGGGAGCCAGTGAAGATCTCTCAGGTTACTGGTGATGTGGCTGCGGTGGGGGGGGGGAATGTTCAGGATGAGTCTGGCTGAGGCGTTCTGGGTTCTCTGCAATTTCTTTTGGAGTTTTTGGGTGGTGCCGGTGTAGAGTGCGTTGCTGTAGTGTAGCTTGCTGCTGACAAGCGCCTGGGTAGCCATTCTCCTGGACTCATCGCCAATCCATTTGAAAATCCTTCGAAGCAGGTGGAGCGTGTGGAAGCAGGAGGATGAGACGGCATTGATTTGGTGGTTCATTGAGAGCGGGGAGTTGAGGATGATGCTGATGTTACTTGCGTGGTCGGTGGGTGTGGTTTTGTTGGAGTTGAGTTTGAGGAAGCTGTCCTTCATCCAGGCAGCGACTGCCTTCATCCTGTTGTGAAAGTTGCTCCTACCTGTAGGTTCGTTGGTGAGGGAGAGGATCAGCTGGGTGTCATTGGCGTAGGAGACGATGTTGAGCCCGTGGTTTCTGATGATGTTTGCGAGCGGGCCATGTAAATGTTGAAGAAGGTATGGCTTAGAGAGGAGCCCTGAGGAACTCTGCAGCTGATCTCTATGGGTTTTGAGGAGAATGGTGGAAGCCTGACTCTCTGGGTTCGGCCAGTGAGGAAGGAGAGGATCCACTCAGAGGTTTTGTTGCGGATGCCGGTGTCATGGAGTCTAGTGCAGAGTGTGTGGTGGGAGACGGTGTCGAAGGCGGCAGAGAAGTCCAGGAGGATGAGGGCTGCGGTTTCGCCTCAGTTGAGGAGAGTGTGGATGTCATCTGTGCAGTGAGGAGTGCATTCTTGGTGCTGTGGTTGCTTCTGAAGCCTGATTGGAGGGGTCCAGGGTGTGATTGGTTTTGATTAACTCAGTGATGGGCGTTGATGGCCTTCTTGATGACTTTGGCTGGGAAGGGGATCAGCGAATTGGGTCTGTAATTTTTGGGGTCTGTCAGGTTGACAGAGGGTTTTTTCAGCAGGGGTTGATTTCTGTCTGTTTCCAGGCTTCCAGGAAGGTGGCGGACCTGATGGAGCAGTTGATGGTGTGACAGAGTTCGGGGGCAATGGTGGCGCCAGCTCGTTTGAAGTGGTGGTGGCAGAGGTACAAGGGGGCTTTGGAGTGGATAATTTTCATGATCTTTAGGGTATAGTCAGTTGTGAGGGTGGTCCAGTTGAGCAGGGCCAGCTAAGAACTGGAGCCCTTAGGTGCAGTGGTTGTGGGTGGTGTGGGTGGGTCTTGGGTTGCAAAGCTGTCGTAAATGTCTAAGATCTTGCAGTGGAAGAAGGTGGCGAGGTTGTAGCAGAGGTCTTGGGAGGGGGGATGCCTATGGTATCCATGCTGGGTTTGGTGATTTATTTGATCAGGTGAAGAGTTCTTTACTGTTGTGTGCATTGGTGTTGATGCTTTCCTATATAGGCATTTTCTTTGTGGCTCTGGTGAGGTGGTGGTGTGTAGTGACGGTTGTTGTGAAGGTTGCATTGTCAGCCTGGGTCTTGCTACTCCTTCATTTTCTCTCAAGCTGTCTTCAGGTGCGCTTCGACTCTTGGGAGGTGGGGAGAAGCAGCTAGCTTTCTTGGAGGGCTGTTTGTCGCAGGGTTTCCTGAAGGAAGCCAGTGTGTTGGCGCAGTCGGAGATCCATTGGTGGAGATTGCTTGCTAATGTGTTGGCGTCCGTGGAGGCTGGAGGTGGTGTTTGGCTGTGGGCAGTGGCGAGTTGGTCTTTGGACACCTTGTTCGAACTTCTTCATGTGTAGCGGTTGGTGCAGTGGTGTTCGATGGGTTTACTAAAGGAGAAGTGGACGCAGTGGTGGTCGGTCCAATATAGTTTGGAGGTGTGGGTGACGGAGATGTTGTTGCTAGCTGAGAAGATGGGGTTGACCGTGTGTCCTGCTGAGTGGGTTGGGGATGTGACCAGTTGTTTGAGTTCAATGGTGGCGAGGCTCTCCAGTATGGATGATGTGTTGAGGTCGTTGAGGTTGTCCAGGTGCAAATTGAGGTCGCCGAAGAGGATATTGTCCCTTTAGGTGAGAGCGTGGTGTGCGATGAAGTCAGCTATAGATTCGCTGAAGGGGGGATGGGGCCCAGGGAGTCTGTAGACAAGGGTGCTGCAGAGGGTGGTGTTTGGGTTGGATCTGGAAGAGGAGGTTCTCCATGTTGGGCGAGTTGTCTTTGCCACTAGTTATAAGGCAGAGGGTGTTTCTGTGAACGATGGCGATGCCTCCTCCCGGTCGGTTGATGCGGTCCTTGTGGATGATCTTGTAGCCGTCTGGAATGGCGGTGGCAGTGTCGGGGGGCTTAGATGGGGGTCATCCTGGTTTCCATGAGTCGAGCAGGTCCCAGATCTCCACAGCGTGTTTGGTGAGGGAGCGAGTGTTGAGTAGGATGCAGCTGAGGTGGACGGGTCAGGTGTGCAGAGGCAGGGGAAGGTGCAGTTGCGGCAGGTGAACAGGTCTTGGGTGTTGCGATGCTATGCGAGGTGGCTGGCAGTGGATCATCTGATTTTGAGGGCATGGAGGGTGCTGGCATTGTAGTTGTGAATGGTGTGGGACCAGGGTCTGTGGTGCTGGGCGCGGTCTGGGAGTTGACGGTGCAGGAGGGCTTGTCTTTGGCGTACCAGCAGCGTTCCCACTGCGTGCCGCTGCCATTAAATAGCAGTAGGGAGGTGGGAGGGGCTGGTCAGCTGGGAGTTGGGAAGTGGTGCTGGAAGGGTCTAGGCTGCAGGGACGGAGCAGTTGCGGGGGGAGGAAGAGGCACGAAGTAAGGAGAAAAAAACTAACAGCAGAAATATGGACAATTAAAAAAGGCTAGAGAGACAGAACAAGAGATACAGAATAGGAGGTGAGAAGGTACAGGAAGCAGAGACAGACTCACCACTGGACCATCAGGGATGAGGTGCAGGTGGGAGCCTGCGAGTGGAGGAGGACCTTGAACACGAGACCTGGAGCGCAGAGCAGCTCAGAGGGGCAACAGCTACCAGGTGGAGCTGTGAGGTTGGGGAGCAACTTATGCTAACAGGGGTCAGTGAGGCCCCCATTCATGGCAGAAAGACTGTAAGGCCTGTTATGGGGTGGGGGCAGGCCTGATACCTGGGTAGGTCGCTCACACCCCTGATGTTTTTTAAATATTAACCCTGGTACCTATTGTGCTTTCTTCCCTCCCAGGCTAAAACTGTGGGTAAACTAATAACTAACAATGGCAGCATGCTGTGCGCACTCAGTGTCACCCTTACAGAAAAAAATATATATTCAGGACGAGCGAAAGGTTTTCACTCGCAGTTTGCTTTCTTTTCACCAGAATTTTTTTCTTTAGCAGCCGTTTGACGAACCTTTCGTGTAAAGCGCACTACAGAGGTGAACAATTCAGGAGGCTTACTCAGCTGTTAAAATCCACCGTAAAAAACAAGTCGACGTATGCTCCTTTCTGGAGCAAAGTTCTTACTTTTAGAGATTTACGAATAATCTCAGGTCCTTTGGGAATCTACGAAAGTTCTAGATTGCAAAGAGAACTTTAGTAACTAAAATGTCCATGAAGTAAATATGTATTTTCGCAATGAACATTATTTTTCTTATCTCCACAGGGAACTAGTTTTCCCTGTGAAGAAACTTCTATGACACCGATGTTAAATATGGAGAACATTCTTCCCTTTTCTTATCCAAGAAAACACTATTGCCAATTTTTACCATCCTCATAAAATATGTATTCTGCAAAAGCTATTACAAATTGCAATCCATAATTAGAGGGATTGATATCACTGTCAGTCTTCCTCCAGACAGTTGTATAAATCATAGCTGAGATCACAAACATAATCAATAAAATGTATGTTAATTCTTGTTTTAATGATAATCCTGTTGCTTTTCATGTGGTGGCTGCCCCTACACAGAGCCATAATGAGACGTGAGTCAAAAGTATGAATTTTCCTCCTGCTCACTGTAATAGGTACACAGAGAATGGCTGGGTCTGACAGCTGTGTATCCACACATCTATTTTAATTGGATTGGATTGGATACATAAAAAAACACATAGCTATCTGGTATCATCATCATACAAATCAATGAAAATGATGTCATACATATTAATGAAACCCGGTGGCGTATATATCGTTCATATTGGTACACATTTGCTACTCACTCTGTTGTGCATTTTCGGTAACACAAATATAACTTGTTTATATGCCGTTAGCCCTTGCTAGGTCAAGTCACACCCTACTTACTAATGTGTACTGATGGTGTTATCTATTAACAAAAAGGTTCAAGGAAAAATATGCAGTCCTGTGTCATCAGTGTACATCAAGAACGAGACTATTGACAAGAAATGCAACTGCCAGACCACAATAAACTGATGGATATTGCAAAAGAGATGTTTGTGCAGACATTTCATGTCTGTTCAGGTTCTAACCAGCGCTCATTATATTTTATGAATTTAATTTTCATTAAAACGTGGATGATTTTGACCCCATCGTGTATTTTCTGCCATATTTATTATTTATGACATGGTGTAGCTATGTATTAACTCTAGTCCTTTTTAGGTTAGTTTCGGTGCCTCTGTGAGTCACAAGGCAAATCCAGGTCTATTAACAAGGCACCTCAACCCAGAAATACCAAAGTCCACTGTAACATCCTAGCAACAAAATAGGGGGTAGCAACAAGTCATTAATCTCTTCCTAAAGTACCTTAAATTTATGACCTCTTCAACAGAATAAGTATATTGCTACAGAGCTGCAAATCTACATCCTGAATTACCATCCAATGATGTCCTTTTAAATTCTGAATACACTCAGGGGGTTATTACAACTTTGGAGGAGGTGTTAATCCGTCCCAAATGTGACGGATATACCACCAGCCGTATTACGAGTTCCATAGGATATAATGGACTCGTAATACAGCTGGTGGTATATCCGTCACTTTACCGTCACTTTTGGGACGGATTAACACCTCCTCCAAAGTTGTAATAACCCCCTTAGTGTGAGCTAATCCTCAGGATATGCTCCGTAATTGTACTGATCCAATGCTGAAGCCACAATATTTAAAGACTCTGCATGTGCACCAGATTTTTTAGTGCAATCCTAGATTAAATCAATAACAAATGAGAGTGAGTGAGATGTTGGCATTCCTTGGTTTCTCAACCACCGCTCTGACAGCATGGTCTGGATGATTTCTGCTTGGTGGAGTTCCTTGGTGCCCTCATTAATATTGCCTGTAATGAGAAAAAAAGCTGGGTGTCAGACTCATCAGTGTGGACCCACACCACCCTTAGATCCACCTGAGGCTTATATAAGGGCTCCGTAAAAATGCTGAAAAACAACTCGAACCCAAACTTAGTACCTCAATCAATTTCTTCAGCAGAATATTATGTTTGAAAGTGTGAAGAGTGGCAGAGGACAATACAGCCATTGCCCTTTTACTTGCCAACTGGAGTAACCCCTTACTCAGATCGAGAAGTGTAAATTTTGTACTTCTGTCTTGTATAAAGTGGACTGTCAGTCTTGCAGCAAGGTATGTTGTTCAAAATGGTGAGTATGCTGCTGAGTCACCAGTTTCCCTATTATCTCAGATAAGTAGCTTCGGCCATTAGACTATAAACTATGTCAGTCAGTCAAAAGCTTCTCATTTAGATCATAGTCTATTAAAACCACCATAAATACATCCAATAGGTAATACATAATTTAAAAAGCAAAAGATACATCCAGTAAGTAATACTGCTCTGCCACCTCGTAGATGCATCAGCAAGTGAAGCCCTTCTGTTCCTCCGAACTCTGACCTCTGTCTAGAGTTCGAGGCCCTCTTCCACCCGCAGGCTTCTGCCTGCGCCTTATCCCTTGTGTCTAGTGGGAGAGCTCTGCTCTTCTACTGGGCTGCTCTCTGCCTTTTTTCTCTTTTTTCCTCTTATGCCTCTGTTCACTCTTTGTGTGCTTTTCCTTCCGCGTTCTATTCCTTTTATGTTCCTTTTGTGTCTTTCGCTTTCTGTGTTTCACTCTCTCCTCCTCGTTTTTCTCCCCTCACTCTGCTCTCTCTCACTCTCTCTCTCTCTCTCTCTTTCACTCTCCCTCCACCCCCTCTCTCACTCCCCTGCCGCTGCTGCCCCAGCCACCTCCTGTCTCTCGCGTTCTATCCCCGCCGCTGCTGCCCCTGCGGCCCGCCCCCTTTTTTCACACCGTTTTCCGCTCCCGCCTCCCAGCTGTCCTCTCCCCCCTCCGTACTTAATGGTGGGTGCTGTGCGCAACTAAGGCAAGTCTGTCTGTGCCCGTTTGTGGCCCGAACGTGACCAGCACCAGGACCCCTGGTCCTGCCACCTGCCGCCTCTACACAGCAGATTAACTCATCGCACTCAATCCAGGACGCAACAACAACTGCAAGCAAGCAGCTGCAGGCAACACACATGGTCCCTTCAGCTGCTTCCACTGCTGTCAGACCTGTACCACCACCAAAAGCCGGGACCCAGCACAACCCACCCGCAACAACTCACTGAACCCCTGAAGTGCATCCTCCTCAACGTCCCCTCCCTCCATAAACACACCACTGAAATCTGGGACCTCCTTGACAGCATCACCCCGGACATCGCATTCCTCACCGAGACCTGGGCCAACAACACCTCATGCCCAGACATCCCCATACCATCCCCCAGGGGTACAAGATCGCTCGGAAAGATCACCCCAGCCGCCCTGGGGCGGAAATTGCCATCATCCACAGGTCCAACCTCTGCCTGAACACACACTCCGAAGACTCCAAAGAAGCCACTAACCTGATGGAACACCTTCACACCAGCCCAACATCCACCATCAGGGGAACCATCATCTACCACCCTCCCGGAACCCGCACACCTTTTGCTGACTCCATTACAGACTTCATCTCTGCACAAACCATTGCAACCACCAACTACACCCTGCTGGGAGACCTCAACTTCCACCTTGAGAAACCACAAGACCCCAACACCACATCCCTCCTAGACAACCTCAACAACATAGGACTTCGACAGATTGTAACAGAGCCAACACACTTGGCAGGACACACCCTTGATCCCATCTTCACTACAGGAACCTCTTCTACTTTCAGCCACACCACAGAACTCCCATGGACAGATCACCGATGCATCCACTTGACCTTCAACTCACCCACCATCCCCAGACCCCAACTCCAGCCATTGCATAGAAACTGGACAAGAATAACCATCGATCAGCTCACCGCCGCCCCAGCCATCGCCGCACCCACCATCACACGCAATGATGACCCAAACACCGCAGCACGCACCTTCCACAAGTGGATCACCGACTGCGCCAACACCATAGCCCCCCTCAAAAAGAACAACACTCATGCAAAGAGAGCCAGCTGGTTCACCCCCAAACTCCGGGAATCAAGATGCACCTATTGTCGCCTTAAGAAAATCTGGAGAAACACTAAATCCCCAAAAGCCCCCAGCAATTTCAAAGCCGCCACCACCACACACCACCAACTCATCAGAAACACCAGAAAGAAGGCTATCCAATACAGAATCTCCTTACAAGCACACAACAGCAAGGAACTCTTCAACATCATCAAGGAGTTTGCTCAACCCAACAGCGAGACAACGGACATCCCACCCTCACAGGACCTATGCGACAGACTCAACACCTACTTCCATCACAAAATCAAGACCATCTACGACAGTTTCAGCAAGGACAACCCATGCGCAGAACCCTCCCGTCCAACCACTGACACCAACAAACCCACAATCTCTACTTGGACACCCCTCTAAACCAAAGATACATTGAAAACCATGAAGTCCATACACTCCAGGGCCCCCATGTACCCAGGCCCCCATCACGTCTTCAACAGAGCTGCAGACACCATCGCCCCCAAGCTGAGCCTCACCATCAACTGCTCACTAGCTGCCTTCACCTTCCTCGACAATTGTAAACACGCCGAGATCAACCCCCTCCTCAAGAAACCCTTGGCTGACCCCACCAACCTCAAAAACTTCAAACCCATCTCCCTACTTCCATTTTCTACGAAATTCATAGAAAAAGCAGTCAACAGCCAACTCACCACGTTTTTAGAAAGCCACAACATCTTCCTGTCCGCAACAGACAACACCCGCTCCCTACTGGACAAGGGAGAGACAGCAGCACTCATCCTACTTGACCTCTTGGCAGCGTTCAACACAGTCTCTCATCACACCCTGATAATAAGACTCCATGAAGACGGCATTAGAGACAAAGCCCTAGACTGGATCCAATCCTTCCTCTCAGGCAAAACGCAATGAGTGAGACTTACCCCCTTCCTCGCAGAACCCACACCCACCACCTGCGGAGTGCCCCAAGGATCCTCCCTTAGCCCCACGCTGTTCAACATCTGCATGGCCCCGCTAGCCACCACTGTCAGAAGCTACGGAATAAATATCATCTCCTACACTGACAACACCCAACTCATCCTCTCCCTCTCCAACAAACCAGACAAGGCCAGACAAAACTTCCACAAGGGTATGAAAGCAGTCGCCAACTGGATGAGAGACAGCTGCCTTCAACTCAACACAAACAAGACCGAGGCACTCATCCTGGACCCTCAACCCAACGCATGGAACGACTCCTCGGAAACCATGGATCCACCCTCGGAAATCTACCCACCCCGTCAGCCAAGCCTGCAACCTCTGAATCATCCTGGACCCCAACCTCAGCATGAACCATCAGATCAACTCAATCACCTCCACCTGCTTCCTCACCCTCTGCCTCCTACACAAAACCTTCAATTGGATCCCCCCTCGAGCATAGAAATACCGTCACACACGCTCTCATCACCAGCAGACTGGACTACAGCAACACACTCTACGCCAGAATCAACAAAAAACTCACCCGCAAATTGCTAAACATCCAGAACACCACCGCCAGATTGATCCTCGACCCAACCCGACACTGCCACATCTCACAACAGCTACGCACACAGCACTGGCTCCCCATTAAGAAAAGAATCACTTTAAAAATCCTCACCTATGCACACAAAGCCCTCCACAGAGCCGGACCTGCCTACCTTAACCAGCGACTCAATTTCCACGCACCACACAGGACCCTTAACTCAGCCAGATATCTTTTGCAGAAGTATCCCGCATCAGGAAAACCAGAACAGGAGGACGCTCCTTCTCTTACCTCACTGCCACTACCTGGAACGCCCTACCCATCCATATCAGACAAACCACCTCCCTCCCCAGCTTCATGAAGGAACTGAAGACATGGCTTTTTTAATCCACCTCCGGTACATGCTACACCCCTCCCCCCCCAGCGCCTTGAGACCCTAACTGGTGAGTAGCTGCACTTGATAAACTTTGATTGGTTGATTGATTGATTGAATACATACAATAGAGAAAAGAAAGAAGAGTTGGGAAACCCCATAAAAACACCTGAATTCCTTAAATATTAACTACCAAATCTTTTAAAACCCCCTTGATTACAATTAAAAATCTCCCAATTGCATGTGTAACATCCAAAAATCTCACGTTCACCAATAAACTGAATGCTTGACCAATAGAGTGTGGAATTTACCAGGCCCATGCTTTTTTGTTTTCAGAAGAGGGTAATCCAGACTCCCTAAGGCAATCAGGATTTTTTTCACAAATGAGGCTTTACTACTCCTGAAGAGTGTTTTGGAGGGCAGTCCAGTATAGTAAATAAGAGACATAGGTAATTAGTGAACAGGGCAATATTCATATACCACATGTTAGTCTTGATGTCCATTCCAGACACTGTTTTTGGCCTAAAGGACCGAACCTGAACATTTTATGCTTTCAATTGATGGAGCCTGGGACCCTATCTTTTCATTTGGGATTCAATGGATCTTTTCTTCTCTGTTTTGAGGGGTGAAGAGATAATTTTACCAGATTATTCAAATGAATTACAGTGCAACTCAATAGCCACACATTAAACCGCAGAGTCTAAATTAAAGTTTCAAAGGGCTTTATTACAGCCCGGGGGCCTAAGTTACATAGGTGAGTCTCAAAACCATAGTATAGATAAACAAAATCACCAATAGAGAATTAAGGCATCACACAATATTAAATCTAAGCAACATATAAAAGACCAAGACTTAGATAGCAACAATGCAGAAAATCAGGAAAGTATGTGGTGTCTGGATTCTAAAATTAAGCTCTCTTGCCTAACCATTGAATCTAGCTCCTAAACTATTTGTCTGATTCTGATGGTTGTGATGTGGGCTACTTTAGGTTAAAATTTAAAAAAAAGGTAAAATGCTGGTTGGGGCTCCAGTTTGTTGTGCCCCAAAAAACTTGAAAAGGCGGTTTGTTTTAGACTGGTTTCAACCGGTTCTTGGAAGTGATGCTCACATCATCCTGGGTGATTTTAAGTTTCACTTAGAGGATGGGTAGGACAGGGACACAAAGGCTTTTTTGGAATTTATGTTGAATCTGGGTTGGTCTCAATGGGTCAGTGTCACAACTCACGATGCTGGCCACACCCTTGATGGAATTTTCTATAATCAGGAGGGTCTGCTGAATGTAGAGTACTCACGCTTAGAATGGACGGCCCACAAATTGATTACCTTTATGTTGATGGAGAATTCCCATGAAAGTTGAGGCAGGGGAAACACAGAGGGAGAAGGAACTAGGGTAAATTAAAAAATGAGGAGCTACGCCTTTCTTAAGAAGAGCTTAGAAAAAAAGGCATGCTAGAATTAGGCTCCCCAGGGATCGACTTCAATAACTGGCTTAGGGCGGCGATAGAGAAACTGGTCCCTGTGTCTACAATGAATAAAGATAGAATAAAACCCTCCGCCCTGTGGTACACTAAGAAATTTAAGGCACTCCAGAGACAGTGCAAGAGGCAGGAAAGGAGTTGGAAACTATCATTGGAGTCGGCAGAGAGGGAGCAGCTTAGATCGATGATGTTTAAACATAAAATCGATGTTACAGAGGTCAAAGTGACCTTCTTCACACAAAAGATGGAGGCAGCGCTTAATAGACCAAAAGAGTTATTTAACACGTTTTACTCCCGAATGCTTCCTTTCCGGCATACCGAATTAGAGAACTCTCAGGAATTCTGTAATAGAGAGGCCCATTATTTCGAGGAGAAGATTCTGAACATTCATGCAGAATCTCTGACTCCTTTGAATGACCAGCCTGTCCATTCTCTGAGTGTGGAAGGTGGGGAGATGAATGGGCCTCCTACGGTCCCTTTTTGTCTTGATCACTTTCTCCCTCTGCTGGATATTAAGATCAAGTCCCTGCTGGCAAACATCTCCTCAGGCTCACCAGATGATCTGTGCACACCTGGGGTTCTGGATGTTGTGGCCGAAGGCCTTGAACTGGAATTTGCCAGGTGCTAGAGTCAGGGGTCTTCCCTCAGGTTTGGAAGGAAGCAGTGGTAATTCCGCTACAAAAGAAGCCAGAGGGTGATCCTAGTGATCTGAAGAACCTAAGTCCCATCTCTCTCTTGCCCCCACCAAGATCTTAGAGGGGCATATGAACTGGGCTCTCTCTAAATATCTCCTTGACAATGATCTCCTTGACTCTTCTCAGAATGGGTTAAGAAAAGACCATAATACGAAATCTGCCCTTATCACAATAGCAGATGGACCGTGGTATTGGGGGGAGACACCATTCTGGTGCTACTGGATCTCTCTGCGGCATTTGACACCATCTCTCTAGTTCATATAGTGCACAGGCTTAAGCAGGCTGGGGTGCAAAAGGGGGCACTGACGCTCCTGGAATTCTTTCTGAATGACAGATCTAGTATTGTGAGATGTAGAGATTTTAGGGCTCCCCTTTTCCAGCTTCCTTGTGAAGTTCCTCAAGGATCTTTTTTGAGCCCCACTCTGTTTAATCTATATGGAGCTCCCTTGGCAAATCACTCATTCGGCTTCCAGTTGTCATCTTATGCAGATGATGCCCAGATCATCATTTCCATCATGGATGATAGGGATAGAGGGCAACTAGATTTCGGGAATGCTTGCAGGAGGTGAGTGGAGTTTGGCTCAAAATGAATGGTGAAAAACGGAGATCATAGTTTTTGGGATGAATCTTGAATGAGCAGTGATGGCCAGAGAGTTGTGGAACCTTACCTTTCCTGTTTCAGTAGTAAGAAAACTGTGGGTTTGGTTCCATAATCTTCTGTCATTTGACACCCAGGTGAACAGGCAGTCAGCGCATGATTCTGGCTGATCCGGATCTTGAGGAAAATCCTCCCTCTGCTTCTGCAGGAATCAAGGATCACAGTGGTACTAGCCCCTAGTACATCTCGGTTAGACTATTATAATGTGTTGTATCTTAATATAAATCAACTTTCCTTGAAAAAATTACAAACGATCCAAAATGCGGTGGCATGCTTAGTTCTTGGATTGCCCATTCATGCCTCTGTCTCAGATAGACTGTGTCAACTGCACTGGCTTCAAGTCAGAAAATGGGTGGCTTTCAAAGCCCTCTGCTTGGTGCATAAGGCCCTTATTTTTCAAGGTTCTCAATTTCTCAGGGAGGCTATGAACTGGCATGTGCCCAGTCGTCCCCTGAGATCAGCGGGGCTTTTTCTGTTTGGTATCCCCTGGACCAATAAGGTCAGATGGGGTGATCCAGCCTTCTCTGTGGCGGTGGGAAAATTATCGAAATCCCCTCCAGACACTATTCATAGGACTGAGGCACACCTGGCGTTCTGCAAACAACTCAAGACATGGCTATTTTCTTAGAAACCAGGCTTGCTGGCACTTTATTATCCTCAGGTGTTTGCTATCTGTATTTGAAGTGTTTGCTTAAGCACAGTCCAGCTCTTTTTACCAGTGCTTAGATACCCTTGGGTCATGTGTGCTTTATAAATGATACAAATACAAATAATACTAAAGGAATATATGAGAAAGGTTAGCAAACAGAACTTCAGTAGAAGATACGGGCGGTGGAATAGAGCCACTTAGAAAATATGAGGTCTGTACCTCAAAAGGTAAGCTCTGACTAAGGGGCAGAGAGAATCTGAATCTCTCGCTAGATGAACCACACTTACATCTTAGTTTTTCCAGGTGTGATGACATCATGACAAAAACTCTCATTTGAAAAACAAAACTGAAAATCAATTATAATTAACAATTCAGTCTTCTGAAGCTTTCAACACCTGACCTTGCCACACCCTTGCATTCAGGAATCTCAAAAGCTATAGCTACAAGTGCGAGGATACTCCTCATCCGGGAGTGTTTCTCTCAGACCCTCTAATGTCTTGTGCACAACAAGCTCCTTGTTAACTTCAACACTTGCAGCTTTGGAAAGACAAGCTTTCATGTTGAAGATTACAGCATACAAAAATAATGCGCCTTCACTCCGACCAGCTAAAATGAACACAAATAGTTCAAATTTAGTTCGAAAATAGTTCAAATATGTTTTAAATGTCTAACTTGTTTGTTGAATATAACATGATTATGAAGAATAACATTTCTAAAATACTATAACACTAATATGCTTGCAAATGAGTATTAATGTGGCTTTACATAAAACCGTAATTTTCACTGTGCACTTTTACAAATATATTTCAGTGCACTACATTAACAATTAGTTTTACACATTACAGTAAGAAAAATAACCACCGCTTTTTCTAATGTTTTAGGAAGCATAATGGTGCAGCCAGGTTATGCCCCTTCAACACTGATGGGTAGGCAGCTTTTCATTTTGCTTCAGAAATGGTGGTTGTGGTGAAAAAGTTGGTGGGTCATCTTTCTCTAGATAGACTCTGGCAATAATCTCATGGATATATGCAACTCCATGCAAAAGAAGTTCTGCGTATTAATGTCGCTGGAAACAATCTTCCTTCACAATCTTAAAAAGCTTTTCAACATCTTTTTGATGTTGCCTTTGTAGTTTGCTTTTGACTAAGTGGTTGCAGCTTTATAAACCCTAATTTCATTGTAGTGGAAGAACAGTTTGGCTGTTAGGCCCTGAAGCTCAAGTGTGTACTAATTTTGTGAGGGTTTCGCTCTCGTCCTTCGCAACCATGGCTCAACATAGCCAACTCATTGGTGATATTAGAAAGAATATCAATACATAGATTAGTGAGATCCTCCCTAGCTTACATCATGGCTTTGTCATCTAAGTGCTTAAGTATGTCTTTCATTTTCTCAGCCTGGAGATGTTTATGCTGCCATTTCGTAATTTTACAATTTTACACCCTTGAGATCTAGGACCTAGCTTGGATCAAAGGTGATCAAGCCAAAAACCAAATTACATTTGTTCTAGGAAGTAGTATCATGGAAATGTAATAAACAGAGTAACAACTTAAGAATATGTTTCAAGTATAGAACCATTTAAATGAATAACTATATTTAACGATTGTTTATGTCCAAAAACGTTGAAGGCCCTTGCTATGAGTGTCAGAAGCCTTTAGAGAAATAAGCCTGGGTGAAATTGTGTCTCCCTCAATTCAAAGTGCCTCTGGACCCATAATTATTGGGTTTCCAATCTCTGAATGCAATAATTCTAGACCAGGAGACACTAGACACTTTTTTTACTGCAATAGCGGAGCAGCTTCACTGGGACAGGCAAGAGCCTGCCCTGAATAAGTCTTCCCACAGTCACTTTCTGCCTGCTCCGAGTAGGTGTAAAATGTCAGCAGATTTCTCCACAGAAGTGAGGAAAACTGCCTGAAAAGAGGTTTGCATTATTTGGTCCATGAAGTTATGTCCCACTCTGGGAAGAAAAATCATAGTTGCTGGAATTTGGTGTAGGGATGTCTTCCAGAAAGAATCAGAGATTCTTGACCACTAGGATCCCTGTACCAAATTCCACTACACTCATAATGAGGGCCTACGTGTATTTACAAAGATGACAGATTCAGATTTTCATCCTTGTCCACCCACAGATTAAAATCACTTACTATCATGATCTGTCATTGTGGCCCTTGATCGAGTGGAAGAGGTTATTCGGTCTTTTTCAAGTGAAGGTCCACTCCAGGAGGTCTTTAAAATATCACGCAAATCCAGGTGTTTGGATGATTAATTGCTAAGTTTACAGACAGCTGCATCAAACATTTTGTCAATGGAATGGGTTTTGTGGGCAAAGGCTTTTTGGACACTAACACAATACCACCCTGTTGGTATATTTGATACTGTATTGTTCATATAGCATTGAGTTGGTGTATATAATAAAGTGCTTTCTAAACCATGTGATGACTCACACATGGGTATCCCTATCTTAAATGAAAGAAAATTGTTTGTGAATGTGGAATGTTGTTAATCTTAAGTTATTCAATTTACAGAATGTCTTTTTCATGAGAAGACCGACTCATGATGAGGCCATTTAGGGTTTGTGGAACATAAACTGTCAATGTATATAAGATATCACTCTTAATCCATGGAGAAATGGTAAGAGGGTCTTTGTTCAAGTTGAGTAGACCTGAACACTTATAATCCATTTATTCACCATCACATGGGGGCTCCTTGAGCCTACTGGAATGAAACTTGCTCTTTAGTATTGTAGAGTTGAAGGATGACCCCAGCACTAGTGCTTTAGTATCATAGAAATGATGGATGCCCCTGGGCTCCAGCATAAAAGTATGCATTCAGTCATTGTTCTGCCATACAAAGTGATTAAAACAGCTACTCTGAGAGAGAAATTAGATGTTGAAATGAAGGGGAAAACAGCTGCTTTGTCCTTTTATATGTTTAGGGTACAAGCGGACCCAGTGTGTTGTAACTGCTGTACTGTAGCTTCCAACTAAAAATCTGCTAAATCTGACAAAAAGAGACAAAATAATTAATGCTACAATCCACCTCAACAGACCTACAGTCATTACATTAATACCTGTGTTAATTACCTTCCCGCCACCCCCTGTGAACTGATTATTATTGAGGCACAAGGACCCCATTCAAGAATGAACCAACTGGCTTAGGTTTCTAAGTGAGCTTCAATCAGGCCATGCAATAATAGGTCACTAAACCACTCAACAGGCTAATATGTCACTATGCCCTCTCTGTCCATAGCATGCCAAAATCTAACATTAAATGCCTTCCATAGATAGATAGATGGATAGACAGATAGATAGCATTTCTAGAACGCATAGTATATAGTCTATACTCCACATAAACTAGAACTGTGTATTTATCAACACCAAGGGGCATATTTATACTCTGTTTGCACCGAATTAGCGTCATTTTTTTTACCCTTATTCAGTGCAAAACTAACTCCATATTTATACTTTGGTGCTAGACCCATCTAGCGCCAAATTTATGGAGTTAAAGTCATTTTTTGGAAGTGGAGACCTACCTTGCCTTAATGAGATGCAAGGTAGGCGTTCTCGTGCAAAAAATGACTCTATGGCCTTAATGCCATATTTAGGGGCATATTTATACTCTGGGGCATATTTATACTCTGTTTGCACCGAATTAGCGTAATTTATTTTTTACTCTAATTCGGTGCAAATCTGACTCCATATTTATACTTTGGTGCTAGACCTGTCTAGCACCAAGGCCCTGATTTATTCTTTTTTTGCGCCGCATTAACGTCATTTTTTGATGCAAAAGTGGCGCAAACGTACAAAATATTGGCCCTTATTTATACTTATTGGTGCAAAACTGCATTAACTCAGTTTTGCACCGGCTTGCACCATTTCTGTGCACCAGCCGGGCACCATATTTATGGAATGGTGCAAGCCGGTGGAAAGGGTAGGCTAGAGTTAAAAAAAAAAGACTTTAGTCTTGGTGTGGCTGGCGGTATAGAAGAAGGGGGTTTAGCACCAAAAAATGACTTTAGGCAGGTTAGAGTTAAAAAAAAAAAAATGACTCTAACCAGATTAGCGTCATTTTATAGTGCTAAACCTACCATGCCACATGACTCCTGCCTTAGAAAAGGCAGGAGTCATGCCCACCACCCCAATGGCCAGCACAAGGTACAAAAGTTCCCTGGGCATGGCCAATGCACCCTGTGCCATGTATGGGGGCCCATGTCAGGGCCCCCTATGGCACTTTAAAAAATAAAATGCAATACTTACCTGTACTTATTTGTACTTACCTGGGATGGGGTCCCCCATCCTCTGCAGTTCCTCTGGTGTGGGTGGGGGTGCCCCTGGGGCCTGGGGAGGGCACCTGTGGGCTTATTCCATGGTGTTCCACACGGAAATAGGCCCACAGGTCCCCTAACGCCTGCCCTGACCTAGGAGGTAAAAAACAGGGCAAAGCAAGCTTTGCACCATTTTTTGACCCCTCCTCCCTTCCGTGCACCATTTTTGCATGGGAGTATAAATATGGCGTTAAGGCCATTGAGTCATTTTTTGCACGGGAACGCCTACCTTGCATCTCATTAAGGCAAGGTAGGTTTCCACTTCCAAAAAATGACTTTAACTCCATAAATTTGGCGCAGGATGGGTCAAGCACCAAAGTATAAATATGGAGTTGGTTTTGCATCGAATTAGAGTAAAAACAATGACGCTAATTCGGTGCAAACAGAGTATAAATATGCCCCTTAGTGTAAAAAAATGACGCAAATCTGGTTAGAGTAATATATTTTGATTCTAACCTGCCTAACGTCATTTTTTTATACGCTAGCCTACCCTTTGCACCAGCATGCACCATTCCATAAATATGGTGCCTAGCTGGTGCTAAAAAATGGTGCAAGCCGGTGCAAAACTTTTTAGTGCAAAACTGAGTTAGTGCAGTTTTGCACCAAAAAGTATAAATAAGGGCCCAAATACCCTAATATGGTCAGGTATAAATAATGTTGGAAAGCAGGCATATTTGCAGTAAATGCAGCCAAAGTGACATTGTGTTAAGTGCTAGTCATGTCAGTCTTAAAGTGGTCTTCCCCCAAATGTTTGTCTTCACCCCTTCTATTTTTGCTGATCTCATTTTTGAAGGCCTTAGGACTCTGTGCACTTTATTACTTTTAATCAATGTTAAACTGCATGTGCTAATTCCCTAAAACATTGACTTCTCCCCAATGGCATATTTAATGTACTTATAAGTCCCTAGTAAAGTGGTACTACATGTACCTAGGACCTGCAAATTAAATGCTACTAGTGGGCCTGCAGCACTTATTGTGTCACCTACTTAAGTAGGCCTTTCAAACCAGTCCCTGGTCTGCAATTGCAGCCTATGTGTGCAGTTTTAAACTGCCACATGTGACCTGGCAAAATAAACTTTTGCCAGGCCCAAACCTTCCTTTTTAATACACGTCATTCTCTAGGGTAGGCCTGGACAGTGCACTATTGCAAGGCCTGCCTCTCTTCTAGGAATACATTGGGAACAAGTAGCCAGTTCATGTTTGGTGTCTTTGGAATTGTAATGAAAAATCCTTTATTCTGACAAAGTCAGAATATAAGTTATCATTTTGAAACTTACACTTTAGAAAGTTTGCACTTTCCTGCCTTAGCCATTTAGTGCCTGAGGCCTGTCTCTGGGCTACATGACTGGGTGTAGCTACAGTTGAGCATTGTATATGTCTTCTGGACAGCCACACACAGATGGCTTAGGTATGTCTGTATGGGCCTTTACTGGCAGGGTGTGAGGTTCTGGGCTGGGCATAGCCCTACTTACACTTGAATAGGCTGTGCCCTGCCTGCATAACCGCTCTAGTTAGTATGGAGCCGAGGCAGGTAAGACAGGAAGCCTGTTAGCTTGAAAGGGAAACCTTTAGAAGCTTTTCCCACTTCAAATTAAGGCCCAAGTATAAATATTGTACCTCAGCCACCATCTTTTCATTACACTCCGGGACCTGTGGATAATCTACAAGGAAGAACTGCTGCTGTGCTGCTAAAAGGGCTGCCACTCTGCTGGACTTCTGCTCCGAAGGGCTGCCGCCCTGCTGTGTTGGCCTGCTTCCTGTTGCCCTCTTGCCTGGGTGAGAAGACTGGACCTGCATCAGTGAACCAAGGATACCAGAGTGAATCCAAGGGCTAATTTGCTGGCCTCCTGAGTAGAGCCTCAGGGACAGAAAGCTCCAAAAATCTTGAACCCAGCACCTTTACTCTGCCATCCATGAGTCGTAGCCTGCCAAGTGGTGCCACCCTAATCCTGGGGCCAGATGTATCAAACATTTTTGTGATCGCAAAAATGCGTTCTGGTATGTAACAAGTCCAATTTGCGATTCAGTAACGTGTTACCAAATCGCTAATTGGATTTGCGAATACATACTGATTCGGTATGAGGAAGGGGCATGTCAAGGGCGTCCCTTCCTTATACCGAATCGCAGAGGTATGTATGATTGTTTTGTGACTGTGAATGCAGACGGAAAACAATCGCAGGTACCACCTACTTCAAGTAGGTGGTAACCCATTCGCAAAGGGGAAGGGGTCCGCAAGGGACCCATTCCCCTTTGTGAATGCATGCGAAAACGTTTATTAAGAGCGGGCAGTGGTCCCATGGACCACTGCCTACTCTTAAAAAATGAAAAGAAAACTGTTCATTTTTCATTTTTAAATGCAGCCCGTTTTCTTCTAAGGAAAACGGGCTGCATTTGAAAAAAAAATATTGCTTTATTGAAAAAAAACCTGAGCCCAGCAGTCCACCATCCCTGTGATTGTAGCCATGCGCAATGTCTCGCAAATTGTGACCTACCTCATGAATATTGATGAGGTAGGTCCATTTGCGAGCCCTTGCGAATCGCAGTATGAAACTCCTGGTGTTTCATACATTCCAATAGCGATTACTTAATTGCGATTATCTATAAATTGCAATTAGGTAATCGCTATTGGGAAAAATTATACATCTGTCCCTTGGACCTTTGAAAGTGGGCCTGAAGGTGCTCTGCCAGCCCATCTGTGAATCCAGCAGAACTGACGTATCTCCTCTGCTGCGCTGCGCTGCACAATCCCAAGCAGAACCAACACATCGCCTTAGCTGCTAGGATTCGCCCAGCCTAAGGACTCCGTATTGACCTTGCAGTCTGCTTCAGAACCACCGCTGTGCAAATCTTCCCTGATGCAGGCCCTTACATCACAAATTTCTGGTCGACTGCAGCTTCACAAACAATGCATGTTCTTGCATCGCAGCCTCACAGCTCCTCGGCTCTGATGCATTGCCTCAACTGCACAACCCTTCCTCAACACCGGACTTCAAATCACGAACCCTCATCAATGGGATTCTTGATGATGATGCAGGATCTCACTTCACAGCTCTTTTGAACAAATGCATTGCCTCAGTTGCGTGACACATCCACAATGCGTGACCATGCAGAGCTCCACAGTCAGGATTTAAGGTACTCTTGTTCAGCTGGCCTAGCTGGTTTGCTGTAGGCTGCCTGCATGCCATCACGGTCAGTCTGAACTTGTGACTTTGTCCCGGTCCAGCAGGACCAGATATCTACAGTTGCCGTTTTGTGCTTTTTGGTGCTATTTTCACTGAAATTTAAATCTGGTGTGGTTTGTTTTTACTGTGTAAAAAGAACAAGTGATGGACGTAATGCTGAACAATGTCAAACATTCACCCCCCAGTACAGAGATCTGTGTCTAAATCCATAGTTTTTTTGCTACCCATGCCGTTCCAGTTTGGACCCAGCCATATGCAAATTAGTCTTGACCCTGCTCCCCATGGGAACAGTCCAGCCCGAACTGCCAAGCCAGGTCCTCCCTGGACTGGAAACAAACATCCTAGGACCTTTTTCAGGGTATCACCCTTCATCAGCCAGGATAGCTTGATTCCAGTGGCATGAGGAGCACAGGACCCACGTCTGGGCATACTCTTCCCACTTGGGGCAGCAAATGCAAAAAGAACAAGTGATGGACGGAATGCTGAACAATGTCAAACATTCACCCCAGTACAGAGATCTGGGCCTAAATCCATTGTTTTATTGCTACCCATGCCGTTCCTGTTTGGACCCAGCCATATGCAAATCAGTCTTGTCCATGTTCCCCATGGGAACAGTTCAGCCAGAACTGCCAAGCCAGGTCCTCCCTGGACTAGAAACAAGCATCCTAGGACCGGTTTCAGGGTATCACCCTTCATCAGCCAGGCTAGCTTGATTCCAGTGGCATGGGGAGCGCGGGACCCACGTCTGGGCATACCCTTTTTTGTTTTTTACTGTGTTCCTGTTTGAAGACTTGCACAAATACATTACACATTGCCTCCTAATTTAGCCTTACAGCTTTGTGCCAAGCTACCAGGGGACTGCGCGCACATTAATTTGGAGTTTTCTTGTAACTTCACCCTAACAAGGATTGTTGAAAAAAGGTTCCTCTCTGAGTCAAGGTGCTTGAAAAGAAACATTTTTGCAAAATGGTCCTCTTTAGAAGAATCAAAAGGTCTAAGTTTATATACTGGAGAATGACTCAAGGAGTAGATTGTGTTTAACATAGTTTCTATGCCTCTGTAGACCCTGCCTTAGATTCTTGTACTCTAACCTAGAAGTAACCAAATTCTGACTTGCAAATCTACATGTGCCATGTAAAATGTGGAAGCCTTGAAAGCATACTTATAGGTATGAGCCTCATCTTAGTCTGTTAGCTGTATTTGCCCGTAATGAACAGTTCTATTTGTAATGTTACTGCAGGCATCAGGAAGGCCAGAAAGGAAATATTTGGGGAATGATGCCTATCTATTTCTTTCTGTTTTTTACACTTTGTTCAGTTCTGTTACATCCAGGTGGAGCACATGCTTGTCATATTTTTCAAGTGCTCCAAACTTTTCCAGTACCTTGAAGAATGGGATTAAAGAGTTTGCACTAGGTAGTGAACGCAGCAACTTGTGTTGCATTGTACACAAATTATCCCCCCCCCTTGCATAGAGAGAAGTCCATTTTGTTGTCATTTTAAAGGAGACATTCGTACAGCTAAATAACACTACATTATCCTGAGGGATCATTCTACATTTTAACATATGGTATTGCCACATTATTACTTTTCTAATAGAATATGTGATTGATGCTCATTGTACATGTTTGTATATCCTTCAATTGTACTTACTTGCTCATCGTTACTGCGTCATTTCATTATTTTTCTTTCATTTTCTTCATTGAAAAGCACACTGTTGAAGACACTAACATAGTCTGTGCTTTACTAAATTCCAAAGTAAATAAATAAATAAATACATGTTAGGATATACCAGGAATGAAGCTCCTTTCTCTTATGTCCCCACAAACCATGATTAGGAGTCCTTTATCTCTGCTCTGTAGTGCAACAGAAGATGGAGAGAGACGAGGAGTCTGAATTATTTTATCTGTATTTTGTAGATTGAATTAATTGGCTGTAATCCTTTCTTGGACAAAACTCTGATGGAATTTGTGGGTTTTAGGCATACAATGGACCCAAGTCCATGGCTACTGCATGGTGTACAATATGCTAATGCAATCACCAATCGTAAAAGAAGAAGGTGGAGAGAGATGAGGTGTCTGAATTATCTGTGATCTGTCATCTGAATTGATTAGTTGTAATCCTTTCTTGGACACAGCCATCTTTATAGTGTGCACGCTGCTCCACACAGAAAATTGGAGATGTTTTCATTTAACAAAATATAACTGCATTTGATCAACTAGACTCAATAGGTTGTTGTGAACATACGGTGTATTTTGCCACTCAGAAGGATGTCCATATACTTCAGCTTACATGGAATCCAGTGGAAAGTGAATCCTATCAGAAAACTACCTGTGGTGACTCATCATAGGTGTAGCCTTATACTTGGAACAGGTCATTTTATAACTGGAAAATGACAAGGATACACTGATAAGCGTTCTAAAGCAAGCAAGAATAATAATAGGGACATGGGACACCCCAGGCTAGTCTCTTCTCTGGTCACAATATTGTCTGAGTGGAGGCCAGAACAGTTAATATGAGCAGTGGATGCATTGTATAAGAGTAGAACCCTTCCATTGAATTTTTCTCCAAGAGCCATAAGTATCATGTCCTAAAAACAGGTATCCCCCGTCCACTCTATCAATTGACTACTTTGCATCGAGTGAGAAGACTGTATTTTTGTCCTTGACATTCATAATCCTAGCCAATGTAGATGCGTTCTGGTGTGATGATTAGTCCGTGAGGTCCTTCCAGGCACAAAGCCTACTTGGATCTTGTGTATCAGAAGTGAAGTCACTTTTTTCAGCCACCTAGCAATTACCTTGATCAGATTTTATTGTCACAATTCAGATGTGAAATGAGTTTATTTTGCTTATAACTGAGCAGGTCTTTTCATGGGTTTCATTAACAATGATATGTTTGCTCTGTTAACTTCTGGTTAAGACTGCCATTCTCGGTTGTCTCTCTGAACAATTGCATCAACAAAGACACCAATGTTTTGGCTTTAATTTTGTAGAACTGAACAGTACATGCATCTTCCCCAAGGGCTTTTCTAGCTATCATAGATTTTATCATTTCCAGCACATCCTCATCCTAAATCTCCTGGAACTACTTTCAAGTCTACCATCAGCCTCAGAATAGGCTGCTGTTCCATGAGCTTTCTTCATGGTCAACTCCCACATCACCTGTGGTGTACAGTTTTGTATACTAGGGGGCAAATCCTTTAGTTATGTTGAGAGAATCAAGGTCCCTGTTGATCCTCGAATCACCAGAAAGGCTGAGTTGGCTTCCCTCTGTGTCAGTTGTAGTGCAAGCAATCTTCCAGCTTTTTCACCATATTTGTAATGGTTGCATCATATCCATTGTGTTGGACTTTTTTGCTTATGCAGGGTCATTCCTAATCTTTTTGCCTCCAGCCTCCTATTTTTTCTGACCTGTTGCTGTTGGCTTTTGAACTCTGAGCACTTTACCACTGCTAACCAGTGCTAAAGTGCATATGCTCTCTGCGTAAATGGTATGTAATTGGTTTATCCATGATTGGCATATTTGATTTACTAGTAAGTCCCTAGTAAGGTGCACTAGAGGTGCCAGGGCCTATAAATCAAATGCTACTACTGGGCCTGCAGCACTGGCTGTGCCACCCACATAAGTAGCTCTGTAATCATGTCTCAGACCTGCCATTGCAGTGTCTGTGTGTGCAGTTTTAACTGTAAATTCCACTTGGCAAGTGTACCCACTTGCCAGGCCTAACCCTTCCCTTTCCTTACCTTACATGTAAGGCACCCCTAAGGTAGGCCTTAGGTAGCCCCAAGGGCAGGTTGCAGTGTATGGTTAAGGTAGGACATATAGGGCCTGATTACAACTTTGGAGGAGGTGTTAATCCGTCCCAAAAGTGACGGTAAAGTGACGGATATACCACCAGCCGTATTACGAGTTCCATAGGATATAATGGACTCGTAATACGGCTGGTGGTATATCCGTCACTTTACCGTCACTTTTGGGACGGATTAACACCTCCTCCAAAGTTGTAATCAGGCCCATAGTAATGTGTTTTATATGTCCTGACAGTGAAAAATGGCTAAATTTGTTTTTCACTGTTGCAAGGCCTGTCCCTCTCATAGGTTAAAATGGGGGCTACCTTTAAATCTGATGAAAGACTAGATTCACTTTGGGAGCGGATGGACATGTGGAGTTTGGGGTCTCTGAGCTCACAATTTAAACATACATCTTTTAGTAAAGTTGATTTTAAGACTGTGGCGGTCATGCGGTTACCGCCGAATGACTGCACCGCGGTCAAAAGACCGCGGCGGTCATTCCAACTTTCCCGCTGGGCCGGCGGGCAACCGCCAAAAGGCCGTCCGCCGGCCCAGCGGGAAAGCCCCTGCAACGAGGAAGCCGGCTTGGAATGGAGCCGGCGGAGTTGCAGGGGTGCGACGGGTGCAGTGACACCCGTCGCGATTTTCTTGTGGGGCCCTGTTAGGGGGCCCCTGCACTGCCCATGCCATTAGCAATGGCAGTGCAGGGGCCCCCAGGGGCCCCACGGCACCCGTTCCCGCCATCCTGGTTCTGGCGGTGGACACCGCCAGAAACAGGCTGGCGGGAAGGGGGTCGGAATCCCCATGGCGGTGCTGCAAGCAGCGCCGCCATGGCGGATTGCCTGGGCCAGGGGAAAACCGGCGGGAAACCGCTGGTTCCCCTTTTCTGACCGCGGCTTTACTGCCGCGGTCAGAATAGCCCATGAAGCACCGCCAGCCTGTTGGCGGTGCTTCCGCCGCCCTCCGCCATGGCGGTCATGGACCGCCAGGGTCGGAATGACCCCCTGTGTGTTTGAAAATGCCACTTTTAGAAAGTGAGCATTTTCTTGCTTATACCATTTCTGTGACTCTGCCTGTTTGTGGATTTCCTGTCTGGGTCAGTTTGACAGTTGGGCTGGTTGCACCTCACACTAGACAGTGACACAAAGGGAGCTGGGGTGTAGCCTGCATATCCTGATGAACCATCTGTGCTAGGAGGGAGGGGAGGAGTGGTCACTCACACCTGAAAGGGCTGTGCCTTCCCTTACACAATGCAGTCTCCAACCCCCTGGTGAGTGTCTGGGGCCTGGCCTGGGCAAGGCAGGATTTCACATTCAAGAGAGACTTTGCTTTGAAGTAGGCCTACTTCAAAGAAGAAATTGGTTATAAGAAGGGCACCCAAAACCACAGACTTTAGAAAAACTTCTGGAAACAAGAGGAACCTCTGCCTGGAGAAGAGCTGAAGAGCTGAGGAAGAAGAGCTGCCCTGCCTGTGACTGTGCTTTGTGGAGCTATCCTGCAGTTGCTGCTTCTGCCAGAGTAAGAGGGCAAAGACTGAACTTTGTGTGCCTTCCATCTTGAGAAGAAATCTCCAAGGGCTTGATTTAGAGCTTGCCTCCTGTTGTTTGAAGTCTCAGGGACAGCAAAGACTTCTCTCTGCCAGCACCTGGAGTCTCTGGAGAGACTCTTACTCTGCCCGGTGGTGCCCATCCAGTTCCTGGGGCCCTGAAAGGAGAAGCTGGCAGCCTGAGAGGAAGAAATCCACGCACCAAGCGCCGTGCGGGGAAAAGATCGACGCGACTCTGATCTGCGGCTGAAGAAACGACGCGCCGCCGGCTCCACTGCTGAGAATCGATACTCGCCGGCAACGTGACCGAAGAATCGATGCACGGAGCAGGAGAAACGACGTGCAACATCGCTGACGGAGGCGGGGAGATCGCGACCCGTGCTGCGTGGTTTTCGGATCATCGTGTGGCTGAATTTCTGATGCAAACCATCGATGGGAGTGTAACAGCAACGCAAGGCCTACCTGGACCTGTGTGCGGACCGAATCGACGCATCGCTCTACTGCGGAGAGAAGAACCGGCGTACGCTGACTCAACAGAAGGGGTAAACAACGCACAGTCTCGCTCATGAGTGATATCGACGCATCACAGGCCCTTTTTGACGCACACCCACCCGTGCGGGGTTATTTTTGACGCGCATCAGGTACATTTTCACGCTAGCAGCGCTAGCGTTGTGTTTAAAACTACATGAAGACTCTTTTTAGTTTTTAAGTGATAACTTGACTTGTGTATTGTGGATTTTTGTCATTTTGGCCTTGTTTTGTTTAGATAAATATTTCCTATTTTTCTAAACCTGTGCTGTGTCATTTTGTAGTGTTTTCATTAAGTTACTGTATGTGTTGGTACAAATACTTCACACCTAGCACTCTGAAGTTAAGCCTACTGCTCTGCCAAGCTACCAAGGGGGTAAGCAGGGGTTAGCTGAGAGTGATTCTCTTTTACCCTGAATAGAGTAAGGGTCTTTGCTTGGACATGGGGTAACCTGACCGCCAACCAAATACCCCATTTCTAACAAATTGTAATGCTTTTCTGTCATGGACAAGAACCTATTCATTATTCAGTTCACATTTTCTCTTTGTGAATAATCTGAGGTGTTCATCTGTAGAACTGTCACTTTATTTCTGTTGTAGATGCTGGATCTCCTTTCCTAGATTGTCACTCTTATCCTTATCGTGGAAGGTGATATGCCTAATCCTAATTTCCTTCATCATTATCTCTCAAATAGATGCTTTCTCTGCCACCTAAAGGACTTGTGATATTGAAACTACCCCGTTATTCATTTCTAGATAATTCTATACTTGATGTCATACCTTCCTCTTTCTGTATTGTATTGAGTCTCAAAGACGTTGCCTTCAAAGCAGTTATTGGAGACCTAACAACAGTTTGAGTTTAACATGGTCTGGCACTTCTGCAGCCACTGTCTAAAATCCCTGGTACCTAGTAGGAGTGTGTGATGGGTCTTTCCGATCCGAACCACACTTTCCCCGGACTTGTGCTGACTCTGCCTTGGTCGCACCGGAAGTAACCCAGGATAACAGCGCTGGCATTGGATGCCTGACAACACCGCGGGACCTGAGGGGATTTAAAAGACGGCTTCCTCCCCTTGCAGGGGAGCATGCCGGGAATAGGAGCTGGGAGGCACCGGAGTTCATGGACACAGAAGAACAGACGACTGAAGAAGACGCCGAGACCAGAAAGGAAGAAGCCGCTTCTTGGAGGAGCGGAACGCCGCCGGAATCGGAGCCAACAGAAACCCTTAAAGACGTCCGCTGACCCCGGGGAGCTGTGCGAAGGAGCCGCCACGCTTCAGGAGAAGCGTGGCCACTCCAGGTACGGGGTGCGGTACAAGGGGAAGCGGGCGGGAGACGGGAGGTACGGGAAAGGGCGAGGAAGGGAAAACAAAGGGCCACGACACGGGGAGCACTGGGAGGAAGGGAAAACAAAGGGGCCACGGCACGGGGAGCACTGGGAAGAAGAAAAGACGAGAGAGAGAGAAGGATAAAGACAGCAAAGAGAGTTATATATATATGCTAAAATATAACATAAATCCAAAGAGTCAAAAAGGGAAAACAGGAAAGAAAGGAAGTCTCTAGTATCCGAACGACAGGAAAAGAAAGAAAAGACAGCGAGGAAAGCAATAGAACAGACCCAAAAGAAAACCAGGAAAGAATAAGTAAATCAAGAAGAAAAGACAGGAGAAAGGTAAATAGAGAAGAGAAGAAAAGAGAGAGAAGAAATAAAACAAAAAGTAAACCACAACCCCACACTTACCAGTTCTATGTTCTTCTCTTTCCACACGCTTCCCGCGAGGTCCTGGGAGGGAGTAAAGAAGAAGAGGACGCAGGTTATAATCCAGAAGGAGAAGACGCCACAACCTACCAGAACATAACAACCATCTATGTCTGTTCCCTATATATTACCTATCAAACCAATAAATCAACCCTACTAAATCAAGAAAACCCGCGCAGTCTGGTGTTTATAACAGCCATCCTCGTACAGAGTGCTTGTGTGGAGACACATATTGACCTCATTTGGAAATGTTCCTGTAGCTGTCAAAAGGCCCAGCCACACAGGTG
The DNA here is from genome assembly GCF_031143425.1 of Pleurodeles waltl. Taxonomy (NCBI): domain Eukaryota; kingdom Metazoa; phylum Chordata; class Amphibia; order Caudata; family Salamandridae; genus Pleurodeles; species Pleurodeles waltl. The sequence goes on along the minus strand of NC_090439.1, from coordinate 582,410,166 downwards.
GGTCAGGGTTTTTATTGGCAGAGGAGGGGCAATGGTGGGTGGTAGGAATGTTGAGGATTCCTTCAGATTCCTGAAGATTCCATCACAGAAATGTAGGGCAAATGTGTGACTTTAGGCAAAGTTGGAGGTTTGCATGACATTGTGAGTAAGAAAATAGTGTGGGGTACATTTGAAGCACACCACCCTGGACTCCCCCAGATGTCTAGTTTCAGAAGTGCCTGGGTCTGGTACATTTTTCCAGGCAGCAGCCTAGTCAAGCCCCAAAAATTCAACTGTTCACCATTGCAGTGGGACAATATATGGAGTTAGCCAAGTTCTCCTGGCACTTATATAAAATCAACACCGAAAAGAGTCAAATGCCCTCTTGCCTGCCATTGGGATGAGATGCTTTATTCCGAAGGGGGAGCAGAAAGACTGTTACCCCCTTCAGTTGGGGTAAGGGCATAACCATCCCCACGGTGATGGGCTGCCACCACCCTTCTTTTTTTTTTTTTTAAATGATTCCCTGTTGTTTAGTGGGCTTTCTGCCCCCCAGTGGGCAGATTGGGGGTAATTACCCCATGTCCCCTGGAGGCAGAAAAACTGTGCCCAATTTTAAGGGGTGGAGGCACTGCCAGGCCTAATCTGTGCTGACCCCACCCCAGACTTTTCCTAAAAGAAATCCCTGTTGCCTAGTAGGCTTTCTGCCCTCCCTCCCCCCCCCCCCCGGAGTGGTGATCGGTGGCTATTGCCCCCAGTAGAGCAGAAATACTCATTTATTGTGGGTGGGGGCATGGCTATGCTCATTACGGGCAGCCCCCACCCACATAAAAAAAAATAAAATCTGGTGTCTAGTGGGCATTCTGCCCCCCACCGGGGCAGATCGGGGGGTAATTATGCCCATCTCCCCACAGGGGCAGAAACACTGTGCCCACTTATTATATTGGGGTGGGGGGTTGGCCTGCCCATTTTGGGCATCCCACACACCTATACATCATAAACAAAAGTAGCACCTAGCGTGCTTTCTGCCCCCCACCCTCACCCCCTACACAGGGTGGGACAGATCAGGGCTTTTGCACCAGAAAAACTGAATTATTCCCAAAAAATAAAGGGGGAGAAAAAGCCCTTACCCAAAGCCCAAGGAGCTGCTCCCCCTCCCTGGTGTCTAGTGGGTGGATCCTTGCCTGGAGATCCACAAGCAGGGATCCACTTGGAAAAGGTACCATTGGAAAGGGGAGATTCTCCCCTTTCAAATCATACCTCTCCTGCCTGCTTCGGTGCTCGGGGGGGGGGTCAATCTAACCAAGTCTTTTGTACTGGAAGGGTACCCTTGCAGTACAAAACCTATGCTAGACTCATGCAGACCCACATGCACTATGGTGCAAAAGTGTGTGTGAGGCCCATGGCAGCTAATTTCAGTGCCAGCGCTAGGGAGAGAGGAGGAGAGTGCCATATTTCTGGTCTCTCTTGCTTGCTCAACGCACTGCAGCTTTTTTGGCTGCTGCGCTGAGTTGAGTGAGATTTTAGTAACTATGCCCCGGAGTGCCTGGTAGTGGACTGCGGAGGCTTGGAGTGGATTCAGCACACAGACATCGTTGGCGTGCTTCTAAGCATAGGTTTGTGGACCAACACTCATTCTTTTGGAAATTGAGCACTGGATTTGTGTATATGCGGATGTGATCTGAACGGAGCATGATTTTGTTTGCATTAACAGGTGCAGTTGGATTATAGCATGATTTTGTATATATGGTCAGATGTGTTCTCAGGTTAACGTCATTTTGTAAAAGTGTGGGCAGGCAGTTAACATGTAGACAAGAAGCAGTCATTTGCATGCCGCCATTGTCGGCAGGCACTCCGTTAAGGCTGTTGAACACCCCTGATGAACAGCACGGCGTCTGACAACCTAAAAACTACAATTGTGTGAATTAGAATTGTGCTGTTACATCAAGTCAAGGTCAAAGCGAGGCCAATGTTCTTAGTTTACAAATTGTCAAACTGACAACATTAGAAATCTGTTGCTTGAATAATAAAATAAGGATAGCATCCATTAAATGATCCACATTTGGGGAAGAAACCGTCTTTGGGAATATCTTAACGAACTCTAATTGCGACCACAGACCCTGGAATCTATTTATCGCATGGGGAGAGCCCACCATTAGAAGCGCAGGCTTGTTAGTGTTTACGCGAGGATAATTTGCAAGCATTCAAACCTTTATGCCTGCCGAATGTGCTCATCTGATTCCCAGATACTCCATCGAGCAACACATCGGGGTGTTATCTGCATATGTCTGGCATTAAAGATCGCAATTAAAGATTCATTTAGAAACCTGCTTCTATTTACCGGGGAAAAAGGTTACATCAGAACCCCTGACAGAATACAGCCACTGTCAGAAAGACTTAATTCCAAACAAATATTTTTCCTTAAAATAAACATTGGTTTAAACAGGAAAATAGCTGAGGACCAAATAAATATTGGTTTAAACAGGAAAATAGCTGAGGAACTGCACTATCTTTAAAATAATGTAGGGGAGCTGCCATTGGTGCACAAGGTGTATAACGTTTCTCGAGATACCCTGCTTACCCTGAAAAGGAGGTATCACGTATAAGGGGGGCTTTGGAGCCAATATTTATTGGGTACTAATAAAACGACTCTGCATCAAGGTTATTTTCTAATTACCTTCTCCCATCCTCAACCGCTCATGTGTGAAAAATATCTTTGCTGCTCCCTTCAAAAACACACTTTTCAGAGTCAGTATGTCGATGGTGTGACATCACAGCACGCAACCATCAGACTGTTTTTAGCTCCTTTTACTTTACAGTAAGCTTAAAGAAACTACTTCTTGCAAGGCTTTCTTTCCAAAAGCAAAGGGACCTCGCCGCCCCAACAACAAAAGTAAACAGACCCTCATAGGAAAATACATTTTTCGACGTGAGAATAAAAATTAAAAAAGGAAAGCATAGCTCCAACAAACACCACGCTATTTGCAACAAAAATGCCATTGTAAACCACTAACAAAAAGTGAATTATAAACATTTTTATAATAAAATACATAAACAATAATAACCGAAAAACTTCAGCTCATAACAATCAAAATGTATGTCTACCTCCTCAAATAAACACTGCAGTGTCCTTCTTTGAAACAAGGGTGCTGTAGCTAGTGAAAGGTTAGGTCGTATACACAGCTTGACGCTTCAGAAAGATAACCGTAAAAAAAGAGCATATCTTTCACTTCTTGGTGAAAAGTAACATAATAAGGCATGCTAATCTTCACTTGTGAGAGCTACCCATTTACAATATGCATTGCTTTCTTAGAAAGCCAAATAGGGAACAGACATTGTTGGTACCTAAAGCCTCCGTACCCTAATGGGCATATACTCTTCTCTGCTTCGTGGCAGACTCTCATTGGATTGCCAAGCGAAGACTAGGAGCGTTACCCTGATTAAATAAATAAATAAATAAACTGATGTGTTCTCTTTAGCACACCCGCAAGTTATCTGGATTCATATCTTCATTTGGGAAAGTGAAGTAGTAGAAGACGGAGTGGCAATTCTCAAACCACTGGTCTATGTTTCACAGCAAGAAGACTAACCTGCCTTTGGAGGAGACTATGGCTCCGGGGAATGCCTGTGACACCATGCGCCCTTCCCAAAACAATTACCACTTTCCACATACCGCACAGATAGTAGACCACAGTTCATGCAAAATGATGGTAAGGGAGCCCTGAGACTACCACATCTTGAACAATCATAGATTGTGTGCAGACAGGAGGAAGGGTTAAAGGGTGTAAGCCACTATGCACCTCAGGGGATTCAGTGTTCTCCGTTACACCCCTGTTAGACTTCCAGATTTTTTTTTGGCCTGTGAGTCCCCATCAGTCAAAGGGTGTGAGCCTGACAAAGGCATTCCCTCATTTGCATAGCGAAACCACAATGCAGATGAGGGAAAGTTACATGGCCATGCACTTTTGGAAAATATGCACCTATCGCAATGGAGATAACAGAAAAGGCTGTACCTTTCTGTAATGGAGAAAATACCTTGGGTGCACAATCTGGGCATGAATGTCAGCAGCAGTCCTGGGCACTATTGTAATCCACCTATATTGTTCAGTACTGTTGAGAGTTGGGATGCTATTTTCCCTTGGTCCTATTCAAAATGCATACACAATGGCAGTTGTGGCACAATTACATGGTACAGACTTCCCCGCCACTTTCAATAACAATGGTGCTTAACTCACAGGGGTCCAACTACCACCAAACCCCCTTGAACACTTTTAGACTCAAAATCAAGCAAGAGACTCTCAAATTAAGTTGTGATATGTGTATATATATATCTACCTATACTTCGTATGTTGAGGTCATCTACAAACAATCCATACTGTTTCATCTTCTCAGTAGGCAAACACAAACACTATCATTCAGTTAATTGCTTCCAGGATTTCAGGCTCATCCAAAGAATAATGGCGTCAATCTTCATTTGTAAAAAAAAATCATCTTTATTGATAATTATTGCATCTTCTTAATGCACACTGATAAGCCCCTCATCAGTTAACTTTCTGTTTCATCCCTAATACAGACTCCATCTTAGGGAGTGCTCCCAACATCCTTATAATATTATATTTAACAACACCTTTTAAAATAAGTAATTGTTCACCCTTGCATCTGACTCACAGTGCGTTTTTAGTATGGCATATACCAATAGCGGATGGTGTCAGAGAAACATAGTGGGGCAGTGCGAGGGAACGCAATAATAAAACCCCCCAAAAAATGAATTTACTTGCTGCTCATTGTTCGCTCTTCGCTGCTCTTCTGCTGTGTGTGCACAGGCTGAGACTCTCGGACTGCCCTACGGACAATCCAGATGCTGCTTTCAGGCAGGTAATACCTATTAGAGCAGTGTCAGGATTGGGTGGGGCGGGCTGGGTTTGCCCTCCCAGGGGGACTGCAAGCCTCTGCCTGCTGTTGTTCTTCACCCAAAAATGCAGTGGGATTGGAGAGATGTCAATGTGCATGTCGGTTTGGTCGTCCAAAGACAGCTGGCCAGACTGACATGCGCACTGACAGCAGTGAACACCACTCCTCCACCATTCTTCTTATGGTCTACCCCAAGACTCGTCTTCTAAAGAAAAATAAAATGATAATAAATCTGCTAATATCATTTAATTTTTTGTTTGTCTCTGCTGGCAGGGAGGCGAAGCTCCTCCGCCATTATGGAGAAGCCACCGCTGGCATATAGTCCATCGTCTAATAACAGGTGGACAGGAGGCAGTCTTAAATTGATACTTACTGACACACTGTTTACATTTATTCACCTACATTATCTTTATTAAACCTACCTCACACATCACAAACTTGCTAGAATAAACTCTGGAAGATCACTGATGTGTACTAGATGTGAAGCGTCATTGTCAGACTTCCTTCATGTGGTCTGGGAGGGCCCTTATGTTTGGGAATTTAGGGATGCCTAGTATATGGTAGGGTCAGCAGACACTGTCTTTGCCTAAGAATGCTACAAAACATTGTCTACAACAGATGTTTCTCAAGAGAAAGAGAGAGACCATCCTAGCTATAATGCAAATTGAAATTCATTGGGCTAGAGTGAGAGCTAAAGAAAACTGACATATGAGGGGTGAAATGATAGAGTGGGCACTAGCAGAGGAACAACGCATTATTCTTATTCATAAGGATGAGTGGGTGGCTTTATACCTTGTAGAATGGTCAGAAATACTGACATGACTGACCCCCTATGCCAGACCATGTTGAAAGATATGTCATGAGCAGGTTTGCATAGTGTGATATGATTAGAAGAATGAGAGAATTGTTACCATCCATTACACAGACAATAGGGGCAAAGATATTGGGCAACGTTTAGAGTTTTTTTTTTAGTCTTTTACAGATAGGGCTTAAAAGGGCAACTTTGGATGTTAAGGTAGTGCTTGGTTTGTAAAAAAAAAAAGTACGTGCCAGGGCCCTTTTCGGAAGGTCTGCAGCCTGCACCAGCCCTTGCCTCTGCCAACGTTGCTATTGACTGTACCAACACAGCTACTAATCATCACACTCCTACAAGTGTGACAATACAGACTATTCAATGCCACCCAAGGCTACACGAATTGTGTGGGCAGTGGGTATTATTCATTTTCAATGTATATTGAATCATTAAACACTATTGCTGTGCTCACCTCAAAATCAGGCGGACAGCCACTGTCATTAGTGCTAGTGTTGAGAAGTAAGTGCCGGTGCTGAGCACCAGAGACCACTGACTCAAAATTAAACAATGGTCTGGGTTGCATACTGAAACACTAGAAGAGGCATCTAGATGGAACAAGGAAGACCTGCACGTAAATGGGCATTTGTAGAGGGATGAACAGCAGACCTCAGTGTTACTGCACACTGCAATCACTGTACAGCAAACTGCTCTGAACCTCTGCAGATGTATGATCATACTGTATAAAGTTTGTGTGTAAGTGTTATATTTCCTAAACTCAATAAATAAATGAATGACAACTGTATGTAGACACAAAGGGCCTGTTTACAAGTTGGGTGGTTGAATTGCCACAACTCCAGTATGGAGGTTGTGGCCGTCAAGGCAGCAGTCTCACCTCCATAGTATTACAATTCTTCCACCCGGGCTGACAGGCGGAGTCTGCTGTATTACCACCTTTCTGCCAGTCAGCCCAATAAAAACAGTGCAGCGGCAATGGCCTCGGCTCCCTCAGGGGCAGTGCAAGGGCCCCACTGTGGCCCCCAGCACTGCCTCTCGGCCAACCTTTTCATGGCGGGTACACCACCATAAAAAGGCTAACAGAAAGCAAAGTCATGATTAGTACGGCACTGCCGAACTCAGCACCGCCGTGGCTGACCATGACTTTGACTGCCGCCAACCCATCGGGATCCCTGTTCCCAGCGGACATGATGGTCTTCTGGAGGTCCCACCACCAAGATCATAATCTTGTGGTCGGACCACCACCACGAGTTTGGAGGGTCCGAGGACGGCCAAACTCGTAATTAGGCCCAAAATGTTTTAAATCTAAGGTATTGATGGAGACAGCAAAGTATGCCAACATTTTCTGTTCTGTCTCAATACTGTCTGGTGTAAAGTGCACACACGGCTGTAAGACTGGATGTATTTCCTTTGTTTCCTTATCAAACCAAATGTTGCAAAAAGAAGGCACAGCAGTTAAAATAAAAGATCAATACAAAAACTAGAAGGTCGTTGCATCTTTTGGAGCTGTGTTAGTGCTCCAATTATAGCATTTCAATGTAAAGTGCTTCACTACAAATAACGTTGTTATCATATAGGGAAGGATTCTGTAGTCCAGTGGACACATTGTAAACCTTTAGGTCTATAGTTTTAGCAGGGATGTATGATGGATCAACACATGCACTTACAACGCATGCCTTTACAACGCAGTAAGTACAATGCATGCTTCATGCTTCCGGGTGCTTCAGCCATATTAATTACCACAGCAAATCGGTCTCTCAGGCAGAGCACTCTAACTGCTGGTACCAGCGTTAGGGACAAGACCGCAATCCCTCATTAAATATCTGCCAAAAAGGGGCGCTGCACTCTGGTCGTCGAAGAAAATGGCCGCCTGAGAAAAGATCTCCGCGCCCCTGGTAGGTCAAGCTGGCAAACAGAGGGTCTTCCCCCTGCGATCCTGACCCATAGTGTGGCCTCCCGGCTGGCGGAGGGAGGGGGCCTCTGGAGGGATGAAGTTGTGGGACCCGAGCGACGACAGACGCGTCCGGAGACGCAAGAACAAATGCGGCCTCCGAGCTTCCGCGGAGCCGCGGACTAAGGTGCGGTGCCACACGGGCCCGGGACGTGTCGCGAGGGAGGCGCCCGGATCGGCCCTCTTCCGCCTCGGCTCCCCGGGTGCTGGAGCGCCGCACTGCCCCCTCATGCGGATGGAGGGGGAGGGGACCCCGAGGAGGATGGATCACTGAGGAACCTAGGCCTGAGGACGACCACGACGACCACGGCGGAAAGGAAAAGAAGCAAAATCACACAAGGACTAAATATTGCCTGAAGGAGACCGCACGCTGAGACGGTGAGACCCCGCAAACAACATTATCTAGCGACACCACCAGCAGCAAACAAAGGACATACTCCCCCCCCCTTGTTTATGACCTAGCGCACAAAGAATAAAAATCTACACGACACCCAGAGGGGAGACAGAGGAAAAGGGGGAAGGAAGACAAAAGGGAGACAGAGAAAGGATATCAAAGAGCAACAGAGGGACAAAGATTTCTCACATAAGCAATGATAAAGAAGCAAAGAAGGGGGAGGAAAGCCGGAAATGGAAGAAGAAAGAAGAGTAGAACAACACGTGTCGCACTACGCAACCCGACCCTCCAACCAAACAGCCAATTGCCCTCTCAAAAACAAGAACCATGATACTGGGTATCACAATAAGAGACTGATCTAAAATAAAACATAGACAAGATACCCCCCCCCTATTGCACGCTGCAACACACTCAAATTCATTGATCTCTCCTCAGCTTTATATCAATGGACCTCTATCAGAAACTGAGCATATTCTAATCCTCTATAGATCACGCTCTAAAGCTTAGCAGACCACAGCAGATCCTATACTCCAAGGTCTGATCCATCCTTGGAAGTCGAGGAAACTTTCCGTGGACCCCTCAAGTACTAGCTCTTAAAATAATATCTCCTAATTGATTTCCACCCCTTGAGAACAATGCCCAACGACAAGACCGCAAGTAAACATTCTCGTCAACTGCTATTCTCGGAAGCCATTGCTCAACCCAAAGCTATGACGGCACAAACGGCATCACAGGGGCATACATCTCCCCCGGTAGATCAACCCGCACTAGACGCCACAGACCGTATACTGCATGAGATTGCCTCAGTTGGACGACGCCTGGAGGCAATGGACTTAAAAATAACAGACTTAACTTTAGCATCCTCCTCAATCCGCGCTGATATAGCAGGCTTCAGAGAAACAGCAAATAACCTAGATCAGCGCCTGTCGGCAGTAGAAGACCATATAGCGACAACCCCTGATCAGGAAGAAGAACTAAAGTCACTCAGAGCTAAACTTACTGAACTGGAGGACCGAAGTCGTAGAGACAATGTACGCTTTTTCGGTATACCGGAACAAAAAGAAGGATCCGATATCAAAACCTTTCTTAGCTCACTGCTGACCAACCACTTCGGCATAGAGTTTTCACCACCCCCAGAATTTCAGAGGGTGCACAGAATTGGTCCTTCACACAAAGCGTCTGCAAATAAACCGCGCCCTATCATCGCATGTTTCCTGCGCCATGAACAAGCCCGCCAGGTCATCTCAACTGCTAAAGCACGACAACCGATATCACTGGATGGACACGAAATCAGAGTGGCAGCAGACTTCTCGAGGTTAACGAATGACAGAAGAAGAGCATTTCTTGCCCTACGTCCGCAACTAAGATCTCTAGACATCAAGTATGGTCTTTTTGAACCAGCACGTATGTGGATCACACATCACTGCACATCCAGAGACTTCACTGACCCCGAGGACCTCCGCGCTTATCTACATAGTGTGACCCCGCAATCTAAGGACACCACCCCCGGCCGTCCGGACTCCCCAGCGGCGCATACAGAAACTGCTACTAGTCTGTCAACTCCATGGCCCCAGACTCAACGTGCCCCTTCGCAAAAAAGAGGCCGAGGATATGATCGACCCCCAAAGACACAGGAATCCCGGGAGCACATCCTGCAAGCAGTGATTGATCACACTCAAGACACGGGCAGAGACAAATCCCGCTCCCCCCTGAAACCACCATCAGAAGATCAACATGCTGAACACTAAACCCACAGTAGGACAGCTGCCCCGGAGATCCGGACCCGCTTCTAGAACATCTACTCTCCACCTTGGGACAGATAAGTGACATGCCCATTCACCACATCTGCTGCTCACCCAATAGGGGAGTGGGGACCTACTAAAAACACATTTATCAAATGCTGATTGCCACAATGTAACACATAGGTATACTTGTAGAACAGCACAGTTAACTCTCAGGCATATAACAACTGCACTGAAGAGAGTAATCAGACTAACACAACTCGGGGTCATGGCGGCTCCAAGACTACCACAAGGCACATGCTCCCGGACGAACACTCAAAATGCAACACCGCAGACCATCATAAGATACTAAGAATTCTCATATTTTAAGATGTCTTAACAGATGATAAGCACAGAACGTGTAGCGGGAGGTCCTGTGGCACACGGCCCCGGGCCCGTCCCTCTCCCTCTCCCCCTCCCTCCTCGTTCTTGGACCATAGCATTCACTCCGGGCCCGTGCCCAGCCCACCCCGGCACCTCATGCACCCATTTATGCACCCACACGACTGGGCCCCCCCCCCCCCCCGGAGGTCCCATGATACCAGGAACGAAGCATCTATTCCCTCATCATGCCCCATTGATATAATACCCTACCGGTGCGCGGGCCTTACAGGTTAGACCCGCAGATTAGAAGGTTTTAGACAGTAGTGAGTGTTTTCATCCTCTGACCAATTTCCATTTGCTATTCCTTTTTCCTTTTCCTATTTATTCTTTATTACTTTTATCAATTATTTTTCATCGTCGTCCGTCTCTCTCTGCACATTCCACGCTATTCCTCTCCATCCTTCTCCCTCCCTTTCTTTTCTTTTCCCTTCTCTTCTATATTTTTAGTATTGTGACCAAGGGGAACTCTCCCAACCTCCCAAGGCCTAACTGAACAAGAAATCCATATTCCTCGCCTCTCAGCCCAGTCCTTACTTACTTCCTGGTCCCACCACACGGACAATAACATATTCAATGCACTATAAACCATGACACACCCGGCGCTCTCGGGATCGACAACCCCACTCACGGCACTGTCCTGGAATGTACACGGCATGACCCATTATATTAAACGACAGAAGATACTGTCCTATCTCCGCTCCAAACATACCGACATTGCTCTACTACAGGAAACACACCTCTCCTCGACGGAATCAGAGAAACTACGTAGAGATTGGGTGGGAAAAGTAATATACAGTGGAACACCACCCATGTTGGCAGGTACACAGGGAACGGGAAGAAAATGTGGAGTGGCAATACTCCTGCGTCGCTCCCTGCAATTCCGACTAATTAAAACATGGCATGACCCAGAGGGACGCTACGTACTAGCTAAGCTAGTGGTGGGATCCTCCACAATATGCATAGGCTCCCTATACGCCCCCACCGGCTCGAAGCGCACCTTTTTCCTCTCCCTCAACCGTCTTCTGACACAGATAGGTGCCTCACAATATATTCTTGGGGGGGATTGGAACATAGTCCAAGATGCCATTCTAGACCGATCAATTGGTCTTGACGCGGGTAACAATGCAGATAGAGCCGTTTTCAAAGACATCCTCTCAGATCATGGCCTAATAGATGGTTGGCGTCTCTCCCACCCTTTCAATAGGGAATATACTTTTGTCTCTTCTGTCCACGGGACCCAGTCACGGCTAGACTATTTCTTACTTAATCATAGAATACTACAAGCGGTTAAGTCAATAGAAATACTGGTAGCCGCACTATCAGACCACTCTCCGGTAGTAATAACCCTGGAACTCGGAATGATTACACCCGGCCGTAAACCCTGGCGCCTCCCTAACACTAGATACCGATCCCCGACTGGGAAGGAACAACTTAAGACCCATATGGCCACATACTTGAAGGACAATAAAGGCTCAGTGACCTCACCACAACTTCTTTGGGCTGCGGCGAAAGCAACTATCAGAGGGCAATTAATGAGAGATGCAGCTATCTCCAATGCCCATAGACGGCCCGACAACACACGTTAGAAGACACAATAACACAGGCCATGAGGAAATACACACAGTAACCCACCCACCCCAATCGCCGCTCCCTAGAACAGGCTAAAATGGAGCTTAACACCCTCTACACCTCACAGGCAGAATATGCCCTACAACGGCTGAAGGGGCGCCACTATGAGCACGGAGAGAAAGCAGGACGCTTACTGGCTGCCCAACTACGCCAACGGGAAACAGCACTTGCTATTCCAGCACTACGCACCCAGGATAACTTACTCATTACACACCCCCAGGCGATTGCAGAAGAATTCGGCCGGTACTACCAAACTTTATATTCCTCAGAAACATCGGAAGACACTGCCCGCTTAGACGCATTCCTAAAGAGGACGCACATCCCCCATCTTACAGATGAAGGCAGGGCTCTTCTAGAAGGAGATATTAGTAAGGAAGAGATACAACAAGCAATAGCGAATCTGTCGTATCACAAAGCACCGGGGGAGGATGGGTTTACATCTGAATTCTATAAATGGACGGGAACCAACACTGTAGATGTCTTATACGAGGCATTTCAAGGGGCCGAAAGGGAAGGCTCCATACATCCTATGTCTAATAAAGCCACTATCACAGTCTTGCCGAAACCCGGAAAAGACCCACTTCTTAGCGGAAGCTATCGCCCTATCTCCTTATTGAATGGAGATATTAAAATATTAGCAGGAATACTGGCCACTCGCCTTAAAAAAGTTATTCCCTCGTTAATCCATCACTCCCAAGTAGGCTTTGTACTGGGCCGCTCCTCCAGGAATCACCTCCGCACACTTTTCCATGCCATTTGGGCCGCCCGCGATACACGAGAAGAAGCTCTAGCCCTCTAGTTGGATGCCGAGAAAGCGTTCTACCGAATAGAATGGTGGTACCTCTTCGAAATCTTGAAACGATTCGGGTTAGGAGAAGGCTTCATTAACAAGGTACGCCTCCTATATGGCTCCCCGACAGCACAGGTAAACTGTGGGGGGTTCCTGTCGGACACTTTTGAAATCCGGAGAGGGACACGTCAAGGATGCCCACTATCACCCCTCCTATTTCTACTCGCGGTGGAGCCTCTGGCGGCAGCCATCCGTACTTCCAACCTCATATCAGGAATCCCGCTACCAGGCGGAAAATCTGACATATATTTATACGCAGACAATATCTTACTTACCCTCACTGACCTGCCCACTTCCATCACTGCCCTGAGGGAGATTCTAACGGAATTTGAATACATATCAGGATATCGAATCAATTGGGACAAGTGCGAAGCTCTACCACTTTCCCCAGTCACAGTGAGTGCCTCCATACAAGGCTTACCGATTAAATGGAAACACTCCCGGCTAAGATATCTAGGTATTGACGTAAATACAGGGTTGGTCAATGTGGTGTCAGACAATATAGACCCACTGATCAATACCATGAAACGGGGCTTTGAGAAATGGGGCCAACTGAACCTCTCCATGTGGGGCAGAGTACAGGCGGTGCGGATGGTAACCTTGCCGAGGTTCCTATATGTCCTAGGTATGCTCCCCTTACAGATCCCCTTACCTGTACTAAGAGAGATAGACCGCTGTATCCGCTCCTTTGCTTGGGGATCCATGCGCCCACGACTACCCAAAACCACCTTGATAGCCCATCGGGAATGCGGTGGACTAAGCCTTCCCTCGATCGAACACTATTCGTACGCGTTACATCTTTCACAAATGGCCCTCCTACTCCCGACTGTAATAACCCCGACGCTATGGGTGGACGTAGAACGAGCCCTTACAGGGGCCCCCTACGGCCTCCAGCTATTATACGTTACGAGCCAAAAATGCCCCCGACCCACCAATCCTATGATAGGAGCCATGAAGAAAACCTGGCAGCGGGTACATCGGCTCCTTAAGATAGACCCCCACTTACATGACAGGGCTCCGTTATGGGGCAACAAAGGTTTCCAAATCGGAGGGAAAACTATTACCTGGAAGGATTGGGGTCAACGAGGCATCAGACGAGTGGACCAACTTATATCAGAGGAAACCTGGAAAACTTTTAGGGACCTACAGGTGGAATTCAACCTCCCGGAAAACCACTCATGGCGTTACCTCCAACTCAGACATTGTCTTAAACAGAGACTAGGTGCCCTTCCCCGACAGCTCCCGCTCTCTCCTATACTACACTATCTAGAGACATGGGGGAAGATGAAAGGTGCGATATTGGGACTCCAGGCATTGCTGAATCGCCACCTCTTCTCACTCCCACTCCTGACTTCCCTCAAAAACAAATGGCAGACGCACCTACAAACTGAATATGACCTGGAGGACTGGACTGACCTGATCAAAGCCAGGGACCGCGGAGCACGCGAGGCTTGTCTGAAATTCTGCTTCTTTAAGACACTACATGATTGGTATTGGACCCCACAAAAATTACATATGGCAAGACTTCTCCCCCATGCAAACTGCTGGAGGTGCCCACACACACACTGTGACTTACTCCATATCCTACACGATTGCGCAGCAGTACAACCATTTTGGAGAACAGTGGGAAACACCCTCCGAGAATCCCTACCCCTCCCACCACTTCTCACCCCATCTCTCCTATTGCTACACGACACGGGAGAACTCCATCAGATCACACAAACTCAAAGTAGACTCCTACACACCGCGCTAGCAACGGCCAAATTATGCATCCTTAGACACTGGTGTGCACCGACCGTCCCCTCCCATGATGAATGGTTGACAGCAATGTACCAAGCAGCCACACACGAACAACTTATCTACAGTTTACAGGACAGAACAGAGGTGTTTCTCCAGACCTGGTCATCCTTCATCTCCGGACACTAGGACCAGATTACCCCTAGAGAACTCCACAAAATACCACGTAGTGGGAATATACCATTCCTGCTACCATACCCATGCAGGTACATCCACCCATACCTAACACACCATCCCTCCCCTCCTGGACTCAGATAACCTCCCTCTCCCCCCCGGTAGAAAGATAGAAAGCTACTGTATAACCTATGATAAAAACTGCTGCTCACCATCCACTATTCATTGACCTTTTTGGCATAACCTATTCCGTTATTCATATCCCAATCCTTATACATATTATTGATGTTCATATCACTGTGTCATTCCCAGATCCATTCCCCCCACCACACCCCCCTGCCCCAAAACATCTTATAACACTATATAGCCTGGCTCTATTTTTCTCTTCATATGGAAGCAGCCACTATAATGATTTGCCTTTTGAATTCACATGGCCCCCTCCCCTTGGTCACTATCGCTATCACTATCACTACTAATAACACTACTAATATTAACATCATTATTATTACAGTGATTTTTATTGTTACTATCCTTGCCACTTTCTCATTCTTCTTCTGCCTATTAGACACCATGGACACTAATACAATCCATATATATGCCCTCTTTCCCCTTACCCCTTCCATACCCTCCCTCCTTACTCTACATTTTCTATACACTTAGATTCCTACCCAGACACGTCTCCCCCTCACCCGCCACCCCCCCTTCCTTCTCCCATTTTCACGACCCACACTAATCACTACTTTTCTTTATATCCCTCAGTACACTCCTAATGGTCCCCCACTACCCTTGACCGTATCCCACCATTACCACAAAACATTATGACTCACACTCTTTAAATGACTAGCAGCATATTCCTGGGAGACTCAAGGAGATGGCAAATGGGACACCTGGTTAGTATTGACCCCGACTGTTATTACAGTAGAATTGTATAAAGAGGACATCATGGAGCAAATGGATCCTTGTTTTTTTTGTTCTCTCCCTCCTCTTTTATAAGTTGGCTTCATTGAATCGTTTAACATATCTCTGATTGTATGCATTATTATAAGAAAAAAGCCGCAACTATAGCAAATGGCATAGCAATAGACAAGAGAGATATAAAATAACAATTGTACATGTATAATGCCTAGAAAAAACAGACGTGTATTGATAATGACTCACAGAATGTAAAACTGCACTTGTTGTCTTCCCTATGAGAAAACCTGATTGGAAACAGAAATGGCTTAGGTTAACAGACTGTTCACTATACTATGTAATATGATGCAATTAACAATAACAAAATACAACACAAAAAAAAGAGTGCAGAAAGGTAGTCCGCTGTCTAGCACGCAGCCAGTATCAGAAAGGTAATTAGAGAGGCAACCACAACTAACACTGCTGTAGCCAGAGTTGAACACAGGGCCCTGGTGAGATAAAGGTGAGATGGTGAAGAATTAGGTAGCTCTAAGTGCTACAGAAGAACATAAAATTAAAAAAACGCAAACTATATGAAAACAAAGAACAAGTGAGACATATAATTTGATACAGAGCCACACTAAAGAAAGCGAAAGATTCAAGGTACTAGCTGTGGTTGCTTGATTAGTTCAACCACTAAGGAAAAAGAAGAGAGCAAGAATCTACGGGAATATCGCTTACATAGTTACCAACTACACAACTGAAAACTGAAGAAGGTGCTGTGGCGTTTCAAGAATATAAAAGTGGATAATGTTGATATTGCACCGGAAGTGGAGATTATTTGGTGATGCATACGGCTACAATGAATCTCTAGGAGCTGCCCTTGTTGCTCCTTTGGAAAGGAACTGCCAGCTGACATATGATGTAAACCACATGCAACATGCACTTCCATAATCAAAACCAAAGCATATCGAATTCTAGACTTGTTTTTGACACAAGTAAGCTAACAAAGGTTGTAAAATGTGCAGCTAGTGGCTTGAAGCCCGCAAACAAAACTGAAACCACAGCGCTCCAAGACCTTCTTTAGATCTCTGAATGGGCCAAGACCTATGGCATTGTTAAATGTAAAAGGTAAGTGTGCAAACTGTTTCTCCGGCTGGTTTGATTTCACAGTCTTGAAACTGGTAGAGCCACCCTAAGCCTCAGTCCTGTTTGAATGCTGCTTCCCCTTAACTCAGTGAATCTTGGAAAAGGTAGTTTGACTGCGTTTAGCTGACAAACTGGAAACTGGCTTCATCAGTGATTAAGTAAATTCCGTTTTGAGTATGTCGCTGTTATTGAATAGAAATATATGTAAGGTTTCACACCAGCATCACAAATGCATCTATGGATTGTGCCCATGTGCAGTTTTCCGATTTGTACGGTTCTGGATCAGTTGATACATTTCACAGGACACTTGGTATTGGTGCTGTGCTTTATTGGTGGTGCCATGGTTACTCAAAGAAATGCACTAAGGTTACATTACCTTTTTTGCAACCTCGCGGATTGTTTGCAAGTCTTCAACTTACATATGTTTGGATTTGATTTGTGATTGATTGATTAATCTTCATTTCAAATATAAAAATATAGTCATAAAAGAATAAAGCCAACATAAAATGACATAAACATCAGGCAATAAATAGCTCAGTGGAAACATAAACATAGTTCATATAAATACATAAAAAGAGCCCCACAATAATTTAAGAAATCATAATCTTATTCAGAGATAAAGCTTTTTTTTTTAAAGAACAGACTGCAAGGGCCACTGCCTGGTCGCCCAACAATTGCAGATAAAGAAAAGCTGGTCTGTACTGGTTAACCCCTTCCCTTAAGAATAAGCAACAGATACCTACGTCAGGGAAGATCATACAACTCGCAAAAGAGGACCAGATGTAGCCATTTCTGGAGGAAACGAAAATTACAAGTACATGTTTTATTAGAAGATAATTCATACCTCCCAGACGGAAAACAGAGACGTGTTCGGATAGAGCCCAAGCGAAAACTCGTAAGCAGTGATTGTTCCCAGGGCCGTCTAACCCAGGTGTGAAACGGTTTGGAGCCACACACAGTTCTCAAAAGCAAGAGTGCTGACAGGGTTGGCCTACCCAAAATCAGTTTTTCACTTCTTTCCCTAGAGTAAGAAAAAAAAAGATCTTTAAACATGTTTCCTTCCCCTTTGCTGAGCGAATTCTTCATGCACAAAATAGGCAGTGGCCGCAGGACCAAACCCAGCAGCCTCCTACAAAAACAATTTTCCTCCCGCTAAATCCCCATACAATCCCTATACCCCCAAATTGCGATTCCATACAGCAGCACAGGTTGGCACTTCACTTAAAAAACTTGTGGTAGTGGCTCAATGAGTTTTCTGCCCTCCGTAGAAGCACATTTAAAAAGAGAGCAACAGGCTTGGTTGAACCGTGAACATCGAATCTCAAGGCAAGGAGCCCAAGTATTAGCATGGTCAAAAGTTACCCCTGAATAAGGGAAGGCAGCCACCCTCGCTATGGACTTCCTCTTGATAGTGATAAGCCTTGGCTTGACATAGCGCTTCCCTCATACCATGTAGTGGGTTTTCCCAATGTTCGTATCCTAATGGATTTTCCCAATGTTTGTATCTAGGTCCAGATTATCAATGAACTCCACAAATAAATCAACTAACCGCTTGAGCCCACATGGAGTGCGGGAGAGGAGGACAGCATCATCAGCATATAATATGGATGGCACAGGAGACATTTTAACTCTAGGCATGTCTTTCCCATTTTCAGCCAGAGAGGCATGAAGTTCGTTAATAAAAAGGAGAAACAAAATAGGCGCCAGTACACATCCACGCCGGTCCCCCCCCTTGGGACACTAGAAGAATCTGAGCATTAGCCCCCTGCCCATATCTAACACATGCATGTAGATCACTGTGGAGGGCCTGAAAAAAATCCACCAGTGGCAGCAGCAGATCAAGAGCAACCAAAATAGCCCATAGTTTGGACCGGTTAACCTGATCAAAAGGTCTAAGTCCATGAATGCCAAGTAAAGCGCACTCTTCTTTGCAACCACATATTTACCAATTAGGAGGTTCAAGTTCAGGCAGCACTGGTCCATTGTAACTCTCCCTTGCCTGAACTTATACTGCACAGGACATAGGATGCTGTTGGACTGCACCCAATCCTCTAAACATTGCAGAATAACCTGGCCTAAGATTTTAACAATGGAGTCCAGCAGGGAGATAGGCCTGTAAAATGCAGGGTCCTGCCTGTTACCCTTTTTAAAAATGTAGACTATTACTGCTGACCGCCACAAACTAGGGATGTTAGCTAGAGAGATGGCATTAAAGATGTTAGTCAGAATGGGGGCCCAAAGTATGGTATCCCCCTTATAAACGTCCATAGGGACACCATCGGGCCCAAGTACCTTGTTGGAGGGACTAGCCAGAATAGCTAAGTGGACTTTCTCTAGTTCAAACAAGATGCTGGAGGCATGCTCAAAAGCTGGAACAGGAGTTGGCAAATCACTACTCATCGCCAAAGCATATACTGTGGTAAAATGTGCCACCCACTCTACATGGGTGATGTAGGAGGCACTATCTCATTGGGGCAAAGGGTAGCCAGTTTGCTGTTAACAACTTCCCAAAAGCCTTTTGTGTCCCTGATATGGCAGGTATATAAAAGGCACTCCCATCGTTCCTCTTTCATCGTGGTAAAGATAGCGCCATTGCTCCTACTCCACCGAGACACCCAAGGTTTTCTCCCAAAAACGGATGTGTCGAGGGGTTGGTGCTGTTTGTGCTGTAGCTAATATGGAGTATAGCGTTGAGATACTGCCTTTTGTCGCTCCTCCCCTTTGCACAAATCTCTCTACTGGTAGAAGATCCCTGGTAGCTGCTTCCTTTATATGTGGCTGTGTGACCCAATGTACTAGCTGTGTATAATGGTAATGTTCTGATTGTGGGAGTTGGAAGTCCCTACAACAATTATTGAAAGTTCTAAGTTGGTTTCCATGGTATAGGTCTGCAATGCATAAGCAGCCCCCTTCTCTCCATCGATCAATTGGTCCCGGTAGTTCCCCTGGTGTGAATGCTTTGTTAAGGTGGATAGGGGTGTGTGGTGAGGGAAAGGACGTAAGCCCATAGAGTTTAATAACTTAATCCCACATTCTGAGGGTGGTGGCGGTGGGTGTGCTAAGGTATGCATTTGGTGATCGTGCCCCCTTGGGTTTCCATGGTATATCCCACAAGGTCTTGCCTGTCACCGCTCTGTCCATGTGCAGCCAAATCTCGGAGGGACCACTCAGCGAGTACGCGCAGTTGTGCTGCTCTATAATATAGCAGGAGATCCGGGAGTGCCAACCCTCCCCTCTCTCTGGGGCAAGTCAGAATCTTGTATGAGACCCTAGCTCTAGTACCCTGCCAAATAAATTTAGTGAAAAGCGTTCGAGTCTCCGCAAAGAAATCTGGCGGGATCTCAACGGGGAGGCTCTGAAAGAGGTATAGTAATCGTGGGAGCACCGTCATTTTAATACTATTGATGCGCCCTAGTCAGGATATCCATAACGGGGACCACCTCTTGAAGTCCTCTCGTAGAGACCTAATCAAAGGGGGGTAGTTTGCTCCAAACAACCCAGCCACCTGGGGAACAATCCGAATGCCTAAGTAAGTAATGCCTTTCTTGGCCCAAGTAAATGGTGTCATGGGGGCTATCTGGGTCATCACACCCTCGGGCAGTGTCAGGTTTAGGAGATAGGACTTCCCCGTGTTCACCTTGAACCCCGTAACTTGTTCAAACCGAGACAATTCTTCTTTTATGGCTGAGAGGGAAGTATGGGGCTCAGTGACAAATAATAAAATATAGTCTGCGAATAGAGAAATTTTATGGGCGTCTGCACCAAATGTAATGCCTGGGAACTCCACGCACCCCCTCACCCGCGTCGCCAAGGGCTCAACACCGAGCGCAAAGAGCAGAGGGGAAAGGGGGCATCCCTGCCTCGTGCCTCGGGATAGATCGAAAAATTCAGAAGCTACCCCATTGACCTCCACCCGGGATCTGGGGCAGGCATAGTTGCTCATCACCATGGAAATAAATTGTTCCCCAAATCCAAACTGTCTCATGGTTGCTACTAGAAAGGACCACTCA
Organism: Pleurodeles waltl; assembly: GCF_031143425.1. Lineage (NCBI taxonomy): Eukaryota > Metazoa > Chordata > Amphibia > Caudata > Salamandridae > Pleurodeles > Pleurodeles waltl. The sequence goes on along the minus strand of NC_090439.1, from coordinate 582,389,518 downwards.
ACCCTGTCAAACGCCTTCTCAGTGTCTAAAGCCAATAAGAGTGCCGGGACCTTTTTCTTTTGTACCTTTTCCATTAAGTGTATGACACGCCTTAAGTTGTCATGAGTCTGGCGACCTTTAATAAAGCCAGACTGGTCTGGATGTATCAGCTCCGACATCACATCCTCCAGCCTCTGCGCCAGAATCTTAGAGTATAATTTGGCGTCTAGGTTCAGTAGAGCAATGGGCCTGAATGATGCACAGAGTTGAGGGTCCTTTCCGGCCTTGGGTATGAGAGTTATCAGGGCCTCTCCCATGGACGTGGACACCGCACCTCTCTCCCGTATATAATTGAATAGAGTCGCGAGTTGGCCCGCTAGTTCTGCCCCGAAAGTCTTATAAAAAAGGGCTGTAAAACCGTCAGGACCCGGAGCCTTATGCAGGGGAAGGGCGTTGATGGGCCGCCTGTACTTCCTCCGCTGTAAAGGGTGCCTCTAGCATGTCATTCGTCTCCCGGGAGACCTGCGGTAGGTGGACTGAGTGCAAATAGGTCTCTTGGGCGTGGGCGGGTGGTCCGATTGATAAAGACGCTCATAGAATCGTCTAAATGCCTTCGCCTTTCCCTCTTCAGTGAAGTGTTCCCCTTGCTCGTCTTTCACCTGCTCAATGTAGTCGCAGGCTTGTTGGACTCGCAGCTTTCTAGCTAAGGGGGTGCCTATTTTATTGCCCTTGTCGTAGTAGGCTTTTCGCAATCTCAACAATGTAATCTCTGCCCTATTCGTGTAGATAGCCTGTAGTTTACCCTTGATGGTCGCCACCTTCCTTTGAGCTTGCCAGGACGGGGATGATTTATGTTCTCGTTCAGCCACCCTAAGTTCGCTTTCCAAAAGGAGTTGGTCTTTAATCTTTAACCTGTGCATGGCAGCTGAGAGTGCAATGCATTTACCTCTTATAACCGCCTTAAAGGCGTCCCAGAGAATGTGGGGGTTAGTATCACCCGACCCATTATGTTGGAAGTATTCCCTTATCGCTGATCGCAAATCTTTGCGGGATGTTGCGTCCCGGGTAATCACCCATGGAAAGTACCAGCGCTTGGATGGTTTGCGTGCTAGTGACCAATTTAACCCTACCACCACCGGAGCATGGTCTGAGATGACAATTGGATTAATAGCTACTGTCGTAAGGATCTGTCGCAGTGGTTTGCTCAAAAACACATAGTCGATCCTTGAGTAAGAGCGATGAGTGTGTGAAAAGAAGGTGTAATCCCTCTCCAGAGGCTTCAGGGCCCTCCAGGAGTCAAACAGTCCCAGACGGCGAAAGGAGGCTTTCACTGATTTGGCAAAGGCACTTGTTTGTGATCTTTGTGGGTGCGTTGTGTCTAATGTTGAGTCCCACACCAGGTTGAAGTCCCCCAACAGGACAACTTCGCCCTCCGCAAAGCCCTCTAGCTCGCTCAGGAATTGTAACAGAAATTGGGTTTGACCACTGTTAGGAGTATATACAGTAGCTATCGTACAGAGTTTCCCGTCCAGGCTACATTTCAACATCAGAAATCGTCCCTCCTTATCTTGCTTGGACCCTGTTTCCTTAAAGTGAACTGATCTGCTAAATAGTAACGCCACCCCACAGTGTTTTGTGGGAGCTGACGCTAGGGCAATGTGAGAATAGTGTTTGTGACGAAGGCGGTGTCCCTCCCCCCTCTTCAAATGTGTTTCTTGTAGGGCCACTATGTCATACCTATGCTCCTCAAGGTATTTTTTCAATTGTGACCGTTTATTGGGGGAGTTGAGGCCCTTCACGTTCCATGTCAGTAGTTCCAGCATCATCTCTGTGTAGGATCAGTGTTCTCACCCAGACTCCCAGTAAAATCTCCAGTGCCCCTCATCGTGTTTCTCACCCCCCTCTCCAGGAATACTCTATCAGCTGAGACGCTTTCCCCTGACTCCTTGCACCGTGACTCGGATGGTAAACATCAAACAACTTGAAAAAACATTTCCTAAAAGAAATACAGACATTATCCTGGCAGCTCATAACCGCCAAGTGTCTTACAGTCTTCATGTCGTGGACAGGATCCAGTTCTGTCTCATCTCTCCCAGATGGGTGTTTTACAGTTAATAACCACGCAGTCCCCATTAAAAGAATTGACACCTGGGTCCACCCACTCCACCCTTCTCACATACAGAATATCATTATGTTCTTTGGCATTGAAATCAGAGCTGGTACACAGCCAATGACAAACTTTGTTTTTTAGGGCTTCTGTAGACTCCATGGGACAGGAGATACTTTGTGGAACCCCCATCATGACGGCAATGTAAGGACTGCATTCTGGTGTTAAAGTGAGACGCAACGGCCTGTTATCCCTGCTAAAGGCCCCCCTGAGCTATTTGCCCGACTAGGCCACTCCAAATCCCCCTGGTGAGCAAGATGAGACCCCTGCTGCAAGTTCCCATTTGTTGAGCCCACTAACTGGGAGGGCTGCTCTTTAGGACTTTGAGTGGTGTTGATCAAGAAGTTGACATTAGGAACAGCACGACTTGCAGAATCAACAGTTCCAGTAGATCCAAGAGGTCCTCCCTGCTCCACTGCACCAGCGGAGATGTCAGAAGCACTGGGGGATGTTTTAGAGAGTGATAAAATAGAATGTTCTACTTTACACAGCCTTTTCTCCAAAGGGGCTAGACTCTGAGTGAGCATAACTTTAAATTTGGCCATTATAAGGTCCCCGTCAAAGTCTGGCATCTCCCGCACCGGCACAAAAACATGTTAAGATATGGGTGCTGGTGCACTTGACAAGTACAGGAACACTTAGCAGGCCTTACATCAGGGGCACTCTTGGATTGGCGCTTTCTGTTGGTAGCTTGAGCACGAAGGGGGCTAATAGATGTTTCCTGTGCTGTGCTCGCCTTTGCCCCAGAGGGCTCCAAATGGCCCGATGTAGTCATGGCAGTTGTGGGCTCAGTTACTGCCTGCAGGTGTGCACATGCATCTTTTCTGGCTAAGGGAGAGTGAGGAGGCCTTATGTTAATGTCACCTACTTCCAGGGACAAGCACTGCTCGGCCAAATCAGTTTCTTTAGTAATCACCCCTACGGCCCGGGAAACAAATGAATCAAGGCTAGTGCCCTGGCCCAATTTGCTAGCCATGTCCTTTTCCCCTTGTAGTTTGCGCCTGCCCATAGAAAGCTTTTGGGTGATCTTTATAATATCAAGGGCTATACAACTGTCAGGATAGCACAAATAGACTCACCCTGGATATGCCAAGGCGCTGCAACCCCACAGAGGGGAATAACCCCAAAAGTAGGATGTAAGAGGGGGGTCTGTCCTTCTGCAGCCGATGACATGCAAAGAAGGGCCTGGTCTTGGCCTGGTCTTGGCCCAGGCACTGCTCCAGCGTGTCCCCCGCTGCGGGAGTCTGCAGCACGCTTTTGTTGCGCTGGTCGTGTCAGGCTCCTCCCCAGCATCCGATGGTGGCGCTCCTGACGTAGATAAGACTGGGAATTGCAGTCCCTTTTCAGCATCCTCCTCAATGCTCCCCACACAGAGGGAGCCGGCTGTGTTCTTTTGTAGCACTAGTACTGGTTGTATCAGGCTCCTCGCCGTGGGTCTGATGGTGGGGCCTCCTAGCGCAGGTAAGACTGTGACTTGCAGTCCCCTGACAGTGTCCTCCTCAATGCTCCCCACACAGCAGGAGCCTGCTGCACACTTTTGTAGTGTTGGTGCTGGTCGCGTCAGGCTCCTCCCCCAGGTTCAATGGTGGCGCCTCTTGGCATAGGTAAGACTGGGACTTTCAGTCCCTTGACAGTATCGTCCTCAATACTCCCCACACAGCGGGAGCCCGGAACGCACTTTTGTAGCACTGGTGCTGGTCATGTCAGGCTCCTCCCCGAGGTCCGATGGTGGCGCATCCTCAATGTTCAATGCTTGATTCAATAAGCATGTGCAAATTTGGATAGTTTAACTTCTCTCTTTCCTTGTTATCCTTCTATAGAATTTCCAAACATTTAATTTTCAATTCGAGGATGTTGCTCACCAATCCTCAATTGTTTAAAAGTTTTCTCCTAATACAATGAAGAATATTTCAAACTAGCACACTTGTGAATATTTTGCATGTGTAGCAGACACTTGTATTTCAGTCTCAAGATAATTTATACATTTCTTTTTCAGTGTGGTGCAATTATCAGCCACATTTTAATCTCCAAGAAAGCACATTCTCAGTGCTCACAAAAGTTGAAGGGTCTAATTTAACACGAAATGGAAAACTATACATGGCTCTTTACACGGTTATTTTTTTCTTTCTCTTCACCTCCAAAGTGCCCTGAAGCAATTGATGCTGCATGCAGTGCACTATATAACCCATCAAGCATAACTATGAAGCGGGCTCAGCGGTATGCACAGCATAATAAATTGTATCTCATTATACATAGGTAACAATCTTTTTACAAGAGGAACAGCTTTAAACCCGTCGGTAGTATGTCGATGATTTTCCTCAGAGTTTTGCTACGAAGTTTCGTCTCGGTTTTCTCATACTCTGGTTTCTCTTTCCACGGATGGCGGGAAAGATGATGACTCCTTGACGCCAATGAAATTTCTCAAAGTAGTTTGATACCCTCGTTTTCTCTTTTTCAGTGTGCTCCCCTCGGTCCCACGTCGATTTTAGTTTTCTCTGTGACTCAGCAGCCATTAAGAGGTTACATTTCAATAAAACGGGAGGGGAAACGTCGGAGACATAAACGTCTTTATTGACATAGGATTCATGCTAAAAAGCCCTGCCACACGTGGCTAACTATTATTAAACTAACTGCCTCTATTTTTCATGCGGATTTGTTGTTTTGTGATGGTGAAAATGTCGTGAAGCAATTCAGATTGTTTATAAGGTCAAAATCAAATCACTTAACACCCTCCTCTGAAAGATAGAGAACGTCCCTGATTATTTAGTTCTAATTTGACTCATTTGTTCCATATCTCATCTAAAAAGTAGGTTCATTCATTCTAATTTTTTTCCCGTTAATTTAGGCAAGTGCGACCATTGGCCATCCTATCACGGGCATTTAAGAAGTGGGTCATATGCTTTTAACCATCCAAAATAAATGTTTATCTTATGTAAAAATAGCATCTTGTTACCGAGAAGTAATGATAAACTTTGTTGTCTTATTTTGCACGTTTACGGTTAAGTGCATTGCACTCAAGTTGCAACTTCTAGCCTTGCAGTAAAGCGAGCGTCAAATATGGAATTATAATTCCTAGTACATCCCCGGTGGCCGCAGTCCACCGTGGAGTCAACAACTACAAACAAATTTGTTCAAACAGTATTCCAAGGGAATGTCCCTAACCACAACTCTTCTTTTAGTCTGCTCATATTTCTTTAAAAATTACGATTTTGGAGCAACTGTCCAGTACATTTAAAAACAAATATTTTATAGTGGTGCGCCCCACAGAAAGAGACTGCGATAAGAGTCATGTATAAAGAATGTGCTTATGTAGCAACGTTGCTGTAGCAAGCATTTTATAGAAATTAATGCCAGCTATAGTGGTTAATCAAAAGGCACATTTGGCAACAACGATTTCTGTTTAGTCTTCCGCATTTTTGGCTCTCCTTTTGGTAAGGGAGGGATAAAATACAGGCGAATTGTAAAAGGGCAGATTAAAAAGTGATATTTGCAAGCATATGAAGAGTTTGCAGGCAAAATACCCAAAAGTGTATGACATTTATCGAAGAATTTCAATGTAACTTTAATTACAACTCTGTGTGAAAGGGGGGACAGTCCACCAGTTGTGATGGTGGAGCTTCAGCTGAAAATTTGCTTTTATTCCACAATGGTATGTGTTGTCTGTACATGAAACAATAGGAAAAGTGTTGTACTTTTTTCACATTTATTAACAGACAGAGGGTACACTGCAAAACATTGAGCATTCGAGTTATATCAGTATAGTTTTTGTTGACCTCAGGAGGAAAAAGCCACCATTGGACTTAATTGTTGGGATAACAAAATGTAAGTGTCGTTTTCAGTTGAATAAAGCATGTACCAGGCTAAAGTGTAGAGCGGTGGCATTCTTCTGCAGTGTAGCTATTGTAGAAAGGTATCATGGTGTGCTTAGTCAAACCCCCATTGGGTGAGTAGTGAGGCACAGGGCCTCATTTGTTTTATGACTGTTTCCCTTCACTGCCATGCCCTGCTATGGGATAAGTAACGAGAGACACACTGCAGGGTTCTTGGACTTTCCTCCTATAACCACGCGCTTCAGGTGCATTGAGGCGCTCGGCTTAACAATGTCTCTTCTACCACCCAGGAAGTGTTTCCTACTCGGCTTCTCAACCCTGGAGCGCCGTCTGCTTGAATCTGGGTCACATTTTCAAACATAGGAAGTTAAGAGGAGATGGACCAAACTATAGAATGGGACTTGTTTTTCATGCTTACACTAGTGAGTAAATATGAATTGTGCACTCATCGTGCATGCTTGTAAATCATTGCCCTTGGAGCCAGCCAAAAATTTCAAACCAGCAAGTAATCTGTATGAGACCGCCAATATAGGACAGAAACAAATGTTGAGAACTATAAGAAAGGAAGAAAAAACAAAAAAAATACTGAGACAAAAGAAAACTTGCAAAATATTAGAAAATCCAAAAAATAACATAACTAACAGAAGCGCTCAGCAGAACCGACATGTAGTGACATATCAGTTCACATTTGTATGTATTGTGGGCCTAAAGAAACATTTCTGTAATTATAAAAAGCTTAATGGATATGAGGCCCAGTATTAAAGTAGTGCATTGTTTCCATCTTTGAAAAACGTTTCAAACGTTACAAAGTATAAACCCCACACACCCTAGCAGTAAAATAAGTGGAAACAAACAATTTCCAAACAAGTACAAACCATTAGCTAGGTAACTACATTTTAGTCACCCAAAAAGAGACTTGAGACACTCTTTGAAGCTGTGCCTGGGAATTACTCCCTACTTGGCTTCCTTTCCTATCCCACCCTATCCATTGATTACAATGAAGGCTCATTTGTCGTTTTACTTTCAAAAAGTGGGCAGTATCCCTCACCCATACTCAAGGCCTGTTTCACAAAGGTAAATTTACACCTTTGTGTAAGTTTATGATTGTTTGCTATTCACAAAGGTATTTTACAGTAGTATCTTTATGACTGTGGAGACTGCACATAAAAAGATAGGACAGTCGTATTGCTATGTTTCAAGGTTTAACCCTTGACAGCATGAAGGAGTGAGTAAAATGTTTCAGTCTTATGATGCTGCAGTCTGTCAACTGTCTTTACTTAATTTAGGGTTATCTGAATGCAACTAGCGATTTTTACCAATTTATTATATTGGACCCCCCCACAACATATACATGTTTCCAACTGTGTATTACTTAAAATAAAACATGTCAGTCCCTTTGTCATGCAAAGATAATTAGAAGCTGGGTATTTGGATTGGCCATTTTTTGGAAGGCTTATTAAAACATATAAAACACATAGGGTAAACCAGGATCTAACTATGTTAGTTTTGGTGTTTTACTGATATATTGTGTCTTGTGATCCTCGTCATCCTTGAGTCTGAACAAGCAGCATTAAGCTTGCTTCAGAGGCATTGTAAAGCATGTATATAGCCCTAGGAGGACCAGGGCTATACTTGGATAGAATCGTATTTCAAAACTTCTTCACGTTGAGTCCACAGAATTAGTGTTCTGCTTGGTTATACAATTGTACCTTACTAGTTAGCAATGATTGTTGTAATAGTAGTGCCCTATCTATAAGTGGTTGATGAGAAATATGTCTATCTACAAGTCAAAGGGTGCCATTCAGTTTCATCACAGAGGCTTGTTAGATCCATCCCAAGATGTTAGACCGATTTTTGTCCCGTACAAAGAGGGTGCTCCATTATGTTTAAGCTACCATAACTTCTTAGTTTCTCAAGAACCATCCATTTTCAATCCTCCTCTGTATGTGACCTCAATGGTCACCATCCCTTTACTGATGCTGTATTAATATTCTGAAATTCTGATTTGATTTTCTTGATTATCATGCCTATATATTGCAGATTGCAAGGACATTCCAGAAGGAATGCCACATTCTCACTATTACAGTTAGTAAAGCTTCAGTTTTCCTGTGGAGATTTATGGCTGAGTTGTAGTGTAGATGTAGTTGAAGTGTTTACAGACACTGCAAAAAGCACAAGAGCAGTGACCTCTGATTTTGGATAATTCCCAAAGTGTATGTTGTTGGGTCATGGTATTTCCTTTGGGAGGAGTGTGTACAAGTATGTCCCTTATACTTGCCCCCCATTTAAAGGCAAATAATGGCTTCTGTAATTCCTTGTCAATAGAGATCAATAACTTACAGTGTTTAAGAGTTTAAGTTTTTAATCTATTGGACTAAGTGGAAAAAGTGATCATATATATCAGACAGGAGAAAAGTATTTTACAAAATGACTCCAATAGGCTTTATGTGTTATTATTTTTTGTCCTCTTTTTTGCTTTTTGATAATTCTATTGGGATGGCCTCTGTTCTTTAATTTGGTACTTAGTTCAGTGACCTAGCTGTCGAAATTGAATAATTCTGAACAATGTCTCTTGATCCTAAGAAACTGACCTACAGGTAAATTTTTATGCATGCACCCTCAATAGCAAGTTTGCAGTTCATTTTATGAGGTCCTTCTTTAGCTGTGAACTTCAGATCCAGAAATTATAGTTTGTCCACTGTAGTAAGCCTGAGATGTTCATCCTATCTGTGAAGTAGCTCTAGAAAGTCACATTTCTTGCTTTTCTCCTTCCCATATTATAAGTATGTCATCAGGATGCTGTTTGCATACTCTTATGTAAGTAGATATTGGACAGACAAAATACTATAGTGTCCTCAAGTTTGCTTAGCTCGCTGTACACCTGCATCCCGTGCTTTTTCCACCAATGTGTAGAACATAGCTGTTCATATTTGAAGAAATTCTGGTAACAACCAGTTTGATGCATTCTATAATGAACTGTCTCAGGTTGTTGTATTCCTATTCAGATGTTTGGGGATGCTAGCATTAAAAAGCTTCTCTGTCCAATGTGATTAGCAAGTGTGTTTTCCATAGCCACGAGGAACTTGAGAGAGTCTTTTGTGTCTTTCAAGTATGTGGACATCTTGTGCACAAGAGCTTAAAGAAAAAGGTCCCTGAACTGGGTTAATAGTTTCAGAAATTAACCAGTGGCTGAAACAATGTATGTGTGTATGTGGTATTTCTATAGGGTGAGCTTAGCCAAAAGGCAATGGAGCACTGTACTTGGTAGGGCGTCCTAGTGGTGGAGTCCGTTTTTTTAATAGAGCTTATGTAAACAGTAGAAATCTAGTAGAGTCTGAAACTCATTTTCTTCTTTGCAAATCCATCCCGTAGGCCTGGTCTTCTCTATGAAGGTATTGCTCTCTTTAGTTATGGAATCTGTTGAATTGCTGGTAATTTTCTGTATCTGATGGTATTCAAACAAAGTCTTACACATTCTTTTTTCAACATTTGTTTACTGGGTTTCATAGAGTGTGTGCCGTACAAATAGGCAGGTTACATTATACCGAGAATGGGTAGTAGAAGTCCAGGGCATATGTATGGCTCTGTAATGTGGGAGAAATCTACAAGTGTGCTATAGGCGCCAAAGCTAGAAAAACAGGCCTACTGCAAAAAGCGTATTTGGTCACCTCAGCAGTGGTTCATTGAGCAGTGGAATTAGAGCTTCAAGGAACAGCCAAGGAAAACAAAACTAACATCCTATGACCCATGGAACTGGGTTACTGATGTGATGGGTTGAGGGGGAGGGAGAGGAATGAGGGTGGGAGGTGTAGGAGGTTAGGGGGGTCAGTGAGAGCGTGAATGTAACATCAGAATAGGAGGGGGATGAGCATCCAGGTTGCCGCCCAACCTGCCAGATTGGGTCAGTCCATAGGTGGGGGGAGGAGGGAGATGCATCTGCCTCATTGCGGGGTGGCAGGCGATGCTGGGGTCATATAGTGTGGACACAGCATGGCTACTAAAGAAGAAAGGAACAAGGGAGCAGTACAGCTTGGAGGAGCAGGAGTGATGGCAAGACCTGGGGCAGGTCTGTGCTGTCTCATCAGTTGCGTGAAAGAAATGGGCCCAGACAGCCTTGAAGATGTCTAGTTGGTCATTTAGTTGTGTGCCCATTGCAGTCCACCTTATGGAGTTCAATTCTCCATTCATTGGAGGTAGGTACGGTGTCTTGCCTCCAGTACTGGATGATGCAAAGCTTGGCCATGACAAGAGAAGTTGCTACCCACTGTTGCTCATGGGTTGTCAAGTCAGGGAGGCCAGAGATGTTGTGTTGAATAGCAAGCTGTGGAGTGGAAGGGAGCGGTAAGGGGCTATGTTGACGAAGTAGAGACCATATATATATATATAATAATATATATCCTGAGCATGGAACATGACCAGAGGATGTCGAACAGATCACAACAGTCTGTAGCATATCTCCAGCAATGGTCATGAGGAAGAAGTTTGGTCCACCTGAACTTCCATGGCGACTAGTCATGAAGGATTTTGAAGTATAAAAGCTTAAGTCTGGATTCTCTAAAGGCTCTGGCATGTCCATCCATCAGGGACACCCATTCCTTAGGTGGATAGTTTTTACCCTGTGTCAGTTGCCAAGCCAGTCTGGTCACGTTACTTGAGGGTCCAGAATGGGAGGCTTTAATAAACATGCCATAGAGGCCGGCGACCAATCCCCAGTACTGTTTTAGGACAAGCAGGTACTAATGAATGTAGGAGGTCCACCAGGGATGGACTGAGCGCTGCTCATAGTCATTTGGTCAGCTGGTGGTAACACCAGTGATCTGTGCAACGGAGCCCAAATTCCATCTGCAGTGTTGGGAATGTCTTAAAGAGGTTGCTGTTGTACATTTGATCACCTTGATGCGCTCTCCTGCATGTTAAGACTACCAGGAAAGGCACATTGTTTCACAACGGTGCCTGTTGGCGTAGTAATAAGGGCACACCCACAAGTCTGTGTGCCGCCCTCCTGGCCACCGTTCTCACTGCCAGGATAGGGTGAGAGGCCATCAATCGAATTTGAGTGTAAGTAAGGTAGAAGGGAGGGGCACATACCATGAAGGAGATGTTGTTCCAGGAGGGCCCACAGTGGGGCATCCTGAGGGTTGCCCAGGTGGGCTGCCAATTTAGAAAGCAGGAATGGTACATAGTAGGACTACATATGGGACAATCAAAGCCCCCTGCTATCAAGTCCACCCATAGGTGAGTCAGTCAGATTTGGGATTTTTGCCTGTGCCAGATCCATGTCTATACTCATTAGCAGGGCACATAAGACCCTTTAGGGGGTAGCATTACAAAAAGGTAGTTAACCTTAGGGGCCACTGTAATCTTACACTCGTCCTCATAGTGAGAGATGTAGGAGAGACCACTTCTGGAGCTCTCGTTTCATGCAGTCTAATGGTGAGCAGAAGTTATTGTTAACTGTGTGGGTGAGCCCCCTGTTGGGTATGACACCCAAGTAGCTGAGCC